>NC_134440.1:7814928-8114928 GCF_030867145.1 Opisthocomus hoazin
CAGGGATACCCGTTCCCAGGATACGTTTGAAGTTTGAGGTGGCAAGACAAGCAAGCAGCCCCAGTCTCTGTGCCTCTGTGCGAGCAGTGCCATAGGTAGAGGAAGCTGAGCAACAGCTTTCCAGGCTAGCCCCTTCTGCCTGCAAGCTATCTGCAGACGTTCGCACTTTTGGAGCTTGGCTGCGAAAGGAGCCTGGCAGGGATACCCGTTCCCAGGATACGTTTGAAGTTTGAGGTGGCAAGACAAGCAAGCAGCCCCAGTCTCTGTGCCTCTGTGCGAGCAGTGCCATGGGCAGATGAGGCTGAGCAACAGCTTTCCAGGCTAACCCCTTCTGGCTGACAGCTATCTGCAGACGTTCGCACTTTCGGAGCAGGGCTGCGAAAGGAGTCTGTCAGGGATACCTGTTCCAAGGATACGTTTGAAGTTTGAGTTGGCAAGACAAGCAAGCAGCCCCAGTCTCTGTGCCTCTGTGCGAGCAGTGCCATGGGTAGAGGAAGCTGAGCAACAGCTTTCCAGGCTAGCCCCTTCTGCCTGCAAGCTATCTGCAGACGTTCGCATCTTCAGAGCAGGGATGCGAAAGGAGCCTGGCAGGGATACCCGTTCCCAGGATACGTTTGAAGTTTGAGGTGGCAAGACAAGCAAGCAGCCCCAGTCTCTGTGCCTCTGCTTCGGAGAGAGCAGTGCCATGGGCAGAGGAGGCTGAGCAACAGCTTTCCAGACTAGCCCCTTCTGGCTGACAGCTATCTGCAGACGTTCGCACTTTCGGAGCAGGGCTGCGACAGCAGCCTGGCAGGGATACCTGTTCCCAGGATACGTTTGAAGTTTGAGGTGGCAAGACAAGCAAGCAGCCCCAGTCTCTGTGCCTCTGTGCGAGCAGTGCCATGGGTAGAGGAAGCTGAGCAACAGCTTTCCAGGCTAGCCCCTTCTGGCTGCAAGCTATCTGCAGACATTCGCATCTTGGGAGCAGGGCTGCGAAAGGAGCCTGGCAGGGATACCCGTTCCCAGGATACGTTTGAAGTTTGAGGTGGCAAGAGAAGCAAGCAGCCCCAGTCTGTGTGCCTCTGTGCGAGCAGTGCCATGGGTAGAGGAAGCTGAGCAACAGCTTTCCAGGCTAGCCCCTTCTGGCTGCCAGCTATCTGCAGACGTTCGCATTTTCTGAGCAGGGCTGCGAAAGGAGCCTGGCAGGCATACCCGTTCCCAGGATACGTTTGAAGTTTGAGGTGGCAAGACAAGCAAGCAGCCCCAGTCTCTGTGCCTCTGGTTCGGAGAGAGCAGTGCCATGGGCAGAGGAGGCTGAGCAACAGCTTTCCAGGCTAGCCCCTTCTGGCTGCAAGCTATCTGCAGACGTTCGCACTTTCGGAGCTTGGCTGCGAAAGCAGCCTGGCAGGGATACCCGTTCCCAGGATACGTTTGAAGTTTGAGGTGGCAAGACAAGCAAGCAGCCCCAGTCTCTGTGCCTCTGTGCGAGCAGTGCCATGGGTAGAGGAAGCTGAGCAACAGCTTTCCAGGCTAGCCCCTTCTGGCTGCCAGCTATCTGCAGACGTTCGCACTTTCGGAGCAGGGCTGCGAAAGGAGCCTGGCAGGGATACCCGTTCCCAGGATACGTTTGAAGTTTGAGGTGACAAGACAAGCAAGCAGCCCCAGTCTCTCTGGTTCGGAGAGAGCAGTGCCATGGGCAGAGGAGGCTGAGCAACAGCTTTCCAGGCTAGCCCCTTCTGGCTGCCAGCTATCTGCAGACGTTCTCATTTTCGGAGATGGTTGCGAAAGGAGCCTGGCAGGGATACCCGTTCCCAGGATACGTTTGAAGTTTGAGGTGGTAAGACAAGCAAGCAGCCCCAGTCTCTGTGGTTCGGAGACAGCAGTGCCATGGGCAGATGAGGCTGAGCAACAGCTTTCCAGGCTAGCCCCTTCTGCCTTCAAGCTATCTGCAGACGTTCGCACTTTCGGAGCTTGGCTGCGAAGGGAGCCTGGCAGGGATACCCGTTCCCAGGATACGTTTGAAGTTTGAGGTGGCAAGACAAGCAAGCAGCCCCAGTCTCTGTGGTTCCGAGAGAGCAGTGCCATGGGCAGATGAGACTGAGCAACCGTTTTCCAGGCTAGCCCCTTCTGGCTGCCAGCTATCTGCAGACGTTCGCACTTTCGGAGCAGGGCTGCGAAAGGAGCCTGGCAGGGATACCCGTTCCCAGGATACGTTTGAAGTTGGAGGTGGCAAGACAAGTAAGCAGCCCCAGTCTCTGTGGTTCGGAGAGAGCAGTGCCATGGGCAGATGAGGCTGAGCAACAGCTTTCCAGGCTAGCTCCCTCTGGCTGCCAGCTATCTGCAGACGTTCGCATCTTCAGAGCAGGGCTGCGAAAGGAGCCTGGCAGGGATACCCGTTCCCAGGATACGTTTGAAGTTTGAGGTGGCAAGACAAGCAAGCAGCCCCAGTCTCTGTGTCTCTGTGCGAGCAGTGCCATGGGTAGAGGAAGCTGAGCAACAGCTTTCCAGGCTAGCCCCTTCTGGCTGCCAGCTATCTGCAGACGTTCGCATCTTGGGAGCAGGGCTGCGAAAGGAGCCTGGCAGGGATACCCGTTCCCAGGATACGTTTGAAGTTTGAGGTGGCAAGACAAGCAAGCAGCCCCAGTCTCTGTGCCTCTGTGCGAGCAGTGCCATGGGCAGAGGAAGCTGAGCAACAGCTTTCCAGGCTAGCCCCTTCTGGCTGCCAGCTATCTGCAGACGTTCTCATCTTGGGAGCAGGGCTGCGAAAGGAGCCTGGCAGGGATACCCGTTCCCAGGATACGTTTGAAGTTTGAGGTGGCAAGACAAGCAAGCAGCCCCATTCTCTGTGCCTCTGTGCGACCAGTGCCATGGGCAGAGGAGGCTGAGCAACAGCTTTCCAGGCTAGCCCCTTCTGCCTGCAAGCTATCTGCAGACGTTCGCACTTTCGGAGCAGGGCTGCGAAAGGAGCCTGGCAGGGATACCTGTTCCCAGGATACGTTTGAAGTTTGAGGTGGCAAGACAAGCAAGCAGCCCCAGTCTGTGTGCCTCTGTGCGAGCAGTGCCATGGGTAGAGGAAGCTGAGCAACAGCTTTCCAGGCTAGCCCCTTCTGGCTGCATGCTATCTGCAGACATTCGCAGCTTCGGAGCAGGGCTGCGAAAGGAGCCTGGCAGGGATACCCGTTCCCAGGATACGTTTGAAGTTTGAGGTGGCAAGACAAGCAAGCAGCCCCAGTCTCTGTGCCTCTGTGCGAGCAGTGCCATGGGTAGAGGAAGCTGAGCAACAGCTTTCCAGGCTAGCCCCTTCTGGCTGCCAGCTATCTGCAGACGTTCGCACTTTCGGAGCAGGGCTGCGAAAGGAGCCTGGCAGGGATACCCGTTCCCAGGATACGTTTGAAGTTTGAGGTGACAAGACAAGCAAGCAGCCCCAGTCTCTCTGGTTCGGAGAGAGCAGTGCCATGGGCAGAGGAGGCTGAGCAACAGCTTTCCAGGCTAGCCCCTTCTGGCTGCCAGCTATCTGCAGACGTTCGCATTTTCGGAGAGGGTTGCGAAAGGAGCCTGGCAGGGATACCCGTTCCCAGGATACGTTTGAAGTTGGAGGTGGTAAGACAAGCAAGCAGCCCCAGTCTCTGTGGTTCGGAGACAGCAGTGCCATGGGCAGATGAGGCTGAGCAACAGCTTTCCAGGCTAGCCCCTTCTGCCTTCAAGCTATCTGCAGACGTTCGCACTTTCAGAGCTTGGCTGCGAAGGGAGCCTGGCAGGGATACCCGTTCCCAGGATACGTTTGAAGTTTGAGGTGGCAAGACAAGCAAGCAGCCCCAGTCTCTGTGGTTCCGAGAGAGCAGTGCCATGGGCAGATGAGACTGAGCAACCGTTTTCCAGGCTAGCCCCTGCTGGCTGCCAGCTATCTGCAGACGTTCGCACTTTCGGAGCAGGGCTGCGAAAGGAGCCTGGCAGGGATACCCGTTCCCAGGATACGTTTGAAGTTTGAGGTGGCAAGACAAGTAAGCAGCCCCAGTCTCTGTGGTTCGGAGAGAGCAGTGCCATGGGCAGATGAGGCTGAGCAACAGCTTTCCAGGCTAGCCCCCTCTGGCTGCCAGCTATCTGCAGACGTTCGCATCTTCAGAGCAGGGCTGCGAAAGGAGCCTGGCAGGGATACCCGTTCCCAGGATACGTTTGAAGTTTGAGGTGGCAAGACAAGCAAGCAGCCCCAGTCTCTGTGCCTCTGTGCGAGCAGTGCCATGGGTAGAGGAAGCTGAGCAACAGCTTTCCAGGCTAGCCCCTTCTGGCTGCCAGCTATCTGCAGACGTTCGCATCTTGGGAGCAGGGCTGCGAAAGGAGCCTGGCAGGGATACCCGTTCCCAGGATACGTTTGAAGTTTGAGGTGGCAAGACAAGCAAGCAGCCCCAGTCTCTGTGCCTTTGTGCGAGCAGTGCCATGGGCAGAGGAAGCTGAGCAACAGCTTTCCAGGCTAGCCCCTTCTGGCTGCCAGCTATCTGCAGACGTTCGCATCTTCGGAGCAGGACTGCGAAAGGAGCCTGGCAGGGATACCCGTTCCCAGGATACGTTTGAAGTTTGAGGTGGCAAGACAAGCAAGCAGCCCCAGTCTCTGTGCCTCTGTGCGAGCAGTGCCATGGGGAGATGAGGCTGAGCAACAGCTTTCCAGGCTAGCCCCTTCTGCCTGCAAGCTATCTGCAGACGTTTACACTTTTGGAGCAGGGCTGCGAAAGGAGCCTGGCAGGGATACCCGTTCCCAGGATACGTTTGAAGTTTGAGGTGGCAAGACAAGCAAGCAGCCCCAGTCTCTATGGTTCGGACAGAGCAGTGCCATGGGCAGATGAGGCTGAGCAACAGTTTTCCAGGCTAGCCCCTTCTGGCTGCCAGCTATCTGCAGACGTTCGCATTTTCTGAGCAGGGCTGCGAAAGGAGCCTGGCAGGGATACCCGTTCCCAGGATACGTTTGAAGGTTGAGGTGGCAAGACAAGCAAGAAGCCCCTGTCTCTGTGCCTCTGTGCGAGCAGTGCCATGGGAACAGAAAGCTGAGCAACAGCTTTCCAGGCTAGCCCCTTCTGGCTGCCAGCTATCTGCAGACGTTCGCATCTTGGGAGCAGGGCTGCGAAAGGAGCCTGGCAGGGATACCCGTTCCCAGGATACGTTTGAAGGTTGAGGTGGCAAGACAAGCAAGCAGCCCCAGTCTCTGTGCCTCTGTGCGAGCAGTGCCATGGGCAGATGAGGCTGAGCAACAGCTTTCCAGGCTAGCCGCTGCTGGCTGCCAGCTATCTGCAGACGTTCGCATCTTCAGAGCAGGGCTGCGAAAGGAGCCTGGTAGGGATACCCGTTCCCAGGATACGTTTGAAGTTTGAGGTGGCAAGACAAGCAAGCAGCCCCAGTCTCTGTGCCTCTGTGCGAGCAGTGCCATAGGTAGAGGAAGCTGAGCAACAGCTTTCCAGGCTAGCCCCTTCTGCCTGCCAGCTATCTGCAGACGTTCGCACTTTTGGAGCAGGGCTGCGAAAGGAGCCTGGCAGGGATACCCGTTCCCAGGATACGTTTGAAGTTTGAGGTGGCAAGACAAGCAAGCAGCCCCAGTCTCTGTGCCTCTGTGCGAGCAGTGCCATGGGCAGATGAGGCTGAGCAACAGCTTTCCAGGCTAACCCCTTCTGGCTGCCAGCTATCTGCAGACGTTCGCACTTTCGGAGCAGGGCTGCGAAAGGAGCCTGGCAGGGATACCCTTTCCCAGGATACGTTTGAAGTTTGAGTTGGCAAGACAAGCAAGCAGCCCCAGTCTCTGTGCCTCTGTGCGAGCAGTGCCATGGGTAGAGAAAGCGGAGCAACAGCTTTCCAGGCTAGCCCCTTCTGCCTGCCAGCTATCTGCAGACGTTCGCAGTTTCGGAGCAGGGCTGCGAAAGGAGCCTGGCAGGGATACCCGTTCCCAGGATACGTTTGAAGTTTGAGGTGGCAAGACAAGCAAGCAGCCCCAGTCTCTGTGCCTCTGTGCGAGCAGTGCCATGGGAACAGAAAGCTGAGCAACAGCTTTCCAGGCTAGCCCCTTCTGCCTGCAAGCTATCTGCAGACGTTTACACTTTTGGAGCAGTTCTGCGAAAGGAGCCTGGCAGGGATACCCGTTCCCAGGATACGTTTGAAGTTTGAGGTGGCAAGACAAGCAAGCAGCCCCAGTCTCTTTGCCTCTGTGCGAGCAGTGCCATGGGTAGATGAGGCTGAGCAACAGCTTTCCAGTCTAGCCCCTGCTGGCTGCCAGCTATCTGCAGACGTTCGCATTTTCTGAGCAGGGCTGCGAAAGGAGCCTGGCAGGGATACCCGTTCCCAGGATACGTTTGAAGGTTGAGGTGGCAAGACAAGCAAGCAGCCCCAGTCTCTGTGCCTCTGGTTCGGAGAGAGCAGTGCCATGGGCAGAGGAGGCTGAGCAACAGCTTTCCAGGCTAGCCCCTTCTGCCTGCAAGCTATCTGCAGACGTTCGCACTTTCGGAGCTTGGCTGCGAAAGGAGCCTGGCAGGGATACCCGTTCCCAGGATACGTAGATTGAAGTTTGAGGTGGCAAGACAAGCAAGCAGCCCCAGTCTCTGTGCCTCTGTGCGAGCAGTGCCATGGGTACAGGAAGCTGAGCAACAGCTTTCCAGGCTAGCCCCTTCTGCCTGCAAGATATCTGCAGACTTTCGCATCTTCGGAGCAGGGCTGCGAAAGGAGCCTGGCAGGGATACCCGTTCCCAGGATACGTTTGAAGTTTGAGGTGGCAAGACAAGCAAGCAGCCCCAGTCTTTGTGGTTCCGAGAGAGCAGTGCCATGGGCAGATGAGGCTGAGCAACCGTTTTCCAGGCTAGCCCCTGCTGGCTGTCAGCTATCTGCAGATGTTCGCACTTTCGGAGCAGGGCTGCGAAAGGAGCCTGGCAGGGATACCCGTTCCCAGGATACGTTTGAAGTTTGAGGTGGCAAGACAAGTAAGCAGCCCCAGTCTCTGTGGTTCCGAGAGAGCAGTGCCATGGGCAGATGAGGCTGAGCAACAGCTTTCCAGGCTAGCCCCCTCTGGCTGCCAGCTATCTGCAGACGTTCGCATTTTCGGAGCAGGGCTGCGAAAGGAGTCTGGCAGGGATACCCGTTCCCAGGATACGTTTGAAGTTTGAGGTGGCAAGACAAGCAAGCAGCCCCAGTCTCTGTGCCTCTGTGCGAGCAGTGCCATGGGTAGAGAAAGCGGAGCAACAGCTTTCCAGGCTAGCCCCTTCTGGCTGCCAGCTATCTGCAGACGTTCGCAGTTTCGGAGCAGGGCTGCGAAAGGAGCCTGGCAGGGATACCCGTTCCCAGGATACGTTTGAAGTTTGAGGTGGCAAGACAAGCAAGCAGCCCCAGTCTCTGTTCCTCTGTGCGAGCAGTGCCATGGGTAGAGGAAGCTGAGCAACAGCTTTCCAGGCTAGCCCCTTCTGGCTGCCAGCTATCTGCAGACGTTCACATCTTCGGAGCAGGGCTGCGAAAGGAGCCTGGCAGGGATACCCGTTCCCAGGATACGTTTGAAGTTTGAGGTGGCAAGACAAGCAAGCAGCCCCAGTCTCTGTGCCTCTGTGCGAGCAGTGCCATGGGCACAGGAGGCTGAGCAACAGCTTTCCAGGCTAGCCCCTTCTGCCTGCAAGCTATCTGCAGACGTTTACACTTTTAGAGCAGTTCTGCGAAAGGAGCCTGGCAGGGATACCCGTTCCCAGGATACGTTTGAAGTTTGAGGTGGCAAGACAAGCAAGCAGCCCCAGTCTCTATGGTTCGGACAGAGCAGTGCCATGGGCAGATGAGGCTGAGCAACAGCTTTCCAGTCTAGCCCCTGCTGGCCTCCAGCTATCTGTAGACGTTCGCATTTTCTGAGCAGGGCTGCGAAAGGAGCCGTGCAGGGATACCCGTTCCCAGGATACGTTTGAAGGTTGAGGTGGCAAGACAAGCAAGAAGCCCCAGTCTCTGTGCCTCTGTGCGATCAGTGCCATGGGAGCAGAAAGCTGAGCAGCAGCTTTCCAGGCTAGCCCCTTCTGGCTGCCAGCTATCTGCAGACGTTCGCATCTTGGGAGCAGGGCTGCGAAAGGAGCCTGGCGGGGATATCCGTTCCCAGGATACGTTTGAAGTTTGAGGTGGCAAGACAAGCAAGCAGCCCCAGTCTCTGTGCCTCTGTGCGAGCAGTGCCATGGGTAGAGGAAGCTGAGCAACAGCTTTCCAGGCTAGCCCCTTCTGGCTGCAAGCTATCTGCAGACGTTCGCATCTTCAGAGCATGGATGCGAAAGGAGCCTGGCAGGGATACCCGTTCCCAGGATACGTTTGAAGTTTGAGGTGGCAAGACAAGCAAGCAGCCCCAGTCTCTGTGCCTCTGGTTCGGAGAGAGCAGTGCCATGGGCAGAGGAGGCTGAGCAACAGCTTTCCAGGCTAGCCCCTTCTGCCTGCAAGCTATCTGCAGACGTTTGCACTTTCGGAGGTGGCTGCGAAAGCAGCCTGGCAGGGATACCCGTTCCCAGGATACGTTTGAAGTTTGAGGTGGCAAGACAAGCAAGCAGCCCCAGTCTCTGTGCCTCTGTGCGAGCAGTGCCATGGGCAGATGAGGCTGAGCAACAGCTTTCCAGGCTAGCCCCTGCTGGCTGCCAGCTATCTGCAGACGTTCGCATCTTCAGAGCAGGGCTGCGAAAGGAGCCTGGCAGGGATACCCGTTCCCAGGATACGTTTGAAGTTTGAGGTGACAAGACAAGCAAGCAGCCCCAGTCTCTCTGGTTCGGAGAGAGCAGTGCCATGGGCAGATGAGGCTGAGCAACAGCTTTCCAGGCTAGCCCCTTCTGGCTGCCAGCTATCTGCAGATGTTCGCATTTTCGGAGCAGGGCTGCGAAAGGAGCCTGGCAGGGATACCCGTTCCCAGGATACGTTTGAAGTTTGAGGTGGTAAGACAAGCAAGCAGCCCCAGTCTCTGTGGTTCGGAGACAGCAGTGCCATGGGCAGATGAGGCTGAGCAACAGCTTTCCAGGCTAGCCCCTTCTGCCTGCAAGCTATCTGCAGACGTTCGCACTTTCGGAGCTTGGCTGCGAAGGGAGCCTGGCAGGGATACCCGTTCCCAGGATACGTTTGAAGTTTGAGGTGGGAAGACAACTAAGCAGCCCCAGTCTCTGTGCTTCCGAGAGAGCAGTGCCATGGGCAGATGAGGCTGAGCAACCATTTTCCATGCTAGCCCCTTCTGGCTGCCAGCTATCTGCAGACGTTCGCACTTTCGGAGCAGGGCTGCGAAAGGAGCCTGGCAGGGATACCCGTTCCCAGGATACGTTTGAAGTTTGAGGTGGCAAGACAAGTAAGCAGCCCCAGTCTCTGTGGTTCGGAGACAGCAGTGCCATGGGCAGATGAGGCTGAGCAACAGCTTTCCAAGCTAGCTCCCTCTGGCTGCCAGCTATCTGCAGACGTTCGCATTTTCTGAGCAGTGCTGCGAAAGGAGCCTGGCAGGGATACCCGTTCCCAGGATACGTTTGAAGGTCGAGGTGGCAAGACAAGCAAGCAGCCCCAGTCTCTGTGGTTCTCTGCGAGCAGTGCCATGGGTAGAGGAAGCTGAGCAACAGCTTTCCAGGCTAGCCCCTTCTGGCTGCCAGCTATCTGCAGACGTTCGCACTTTCGGAGCAGGGCTGCGAAAGGAGCCTGGCAGGGATACCCGTTCCCAGGATACGTTTGAAGTTTGAGGTGGCAAGACAAGCAAGCAGCCCCAGTCTCTGTGGTTACGAGAGAGCAGTGCCATGGGCAGATGAGGCTGAGCAACAGCTTTCCAGGCTAGCCCCTTCTGGCTGCCAGCTATCTGCAGATGTTCGCACTTTCGGAGCAGGGCTGCGAAAGGAGCCTGGCAGGGATACCCATTCCCAGGATACGTTTGAAGTTTGAGGTGGCAAGACAAGCAAGCAGCCCCATTCTCTGTGCCTCTGTGCGACCAGTGCCATGGGCAGAGGAGGCTGAGCAACAGCTTTCCAGGCTAGCCCCCTCTGGCTGCCAGCTATCTGCAGGCATTCGCATCTTCGGAGCAGGGCTGCGAAAGGAGCCTGGCAGGGATACCCGTTCCCAGGATACGTTTGAAGGTTGAGGTGGCAAGACAAGCAAGAAGCCCCTGTCTCTGTGCCTCTGTGCGAGCAGTGCCATGCGTACAGAAAGCTGAGCAACAGCTTTCCAGGCTAGCCCCTTCTGGCTGCCAGCTATCTGCAGACGTTCGCATTTTCTGAGCAGGGCTGCGAAAGGAGCCTGGCAGGGATACCCGTTCCCAGGATACGTTTGAAGTTTGAGGTGGCAAGACAAGCAAGCAGCCCCAGTCTCTGTGCCTTTGTGCGAGCAGTGCCATGGGTACAGGAAGCTGAGCAACAGCTTTCCAGGCTAGCCCCTTCTGGCTGCCAGCTATCTGCAGACGTTCGCATCTTCAGAGCAGGGCTGCGAAAGGAGCCTGGCAGGGATACCCGTTCCCAGGATACGTTTGAAGTTTGAGGTGGCAAAACAAGCAAGCAGCCCCAGTCTCTGTGCCTCTGTGCGAGCAGTGCCATGGGCAGATGAGGCTGAGCAACAGCTTTCCAGGCTAGCCCCTTCTGCCTGCAAGCTATCTGCAGACATTCGCATTTTCAGAGCAGGGCTGCGAAAGGAGCCTGGCAGGGATACCCGTTCCCAGGATACGTTTGAAGTTTGAGGTGGTAAGACAAGCAAGCAGCCCCAGTCTCTGTGGTTCGGAGAGAGCGGTGCCATGGGCAGATGAGGCTGAGCAACAGCTTTCCAGGCTAGCTCCCTCTTGCTGCCAGCTATCTGCAGATGTTCGCATTTTCTGAGCAGGGCTGCGGAAGGAGCCTGGCAGGGATACCCGTTCCCAGGATACGTTTGAAGGTCGAGGTGGCAAGACAAGCAAGCAGCCCCAGTCTCTGTGGTTCTGTGCGAGCAGTGCCATGGGTAGAGGAAGCTGAGCAACAGCTTTCCAGGCTAGCCCCTTCTGGCTGCCAGCTATCTGCAGACGTTCGCACTTTCGGAGTAGGGCTGCGAAAGGAGCCTGGCAGGGATACCCGTTCCCAGGATACGTTTGAAGTTTGAGGTGGCAAGACAAGCAAGCAGCCCCAGTCTCTGTGCCTCTGTGCGAGCAGTGCCATGGGTACAGGAAGCTGAGCAACAGCTTTCCAGGCTAGCCCCTTCTGGCTGCCAGCTATCTGCAGACGTTCTCATGTTCGGAGCAGGGCTGCGAAAGGAGCCTGGCAGGGATACCCGTTCCCAGGATACGTTTGAAGTTTGAGGTGGCAAGACAAGCAAGCAGCCCCATTCTCTGTGCCTCTGTGCGACCAGTGCCATGGGCAGAGGAGGCTGAGCAACAGCTTTCCAGGCTAGCCCCTGCTGGCTGCCAGCTATCTGCAGACGTTCGCATTTTCGGAGCAGGGCTGCGAAAGGAGCCTGGCAGGGATACCCGTTCCCAGGATACGTTTGAAGTTTGAGGTGGCAAGACAAGCAAGAAGCCCCAGTCTCTGTGCCTCTGTGCGATCAGTGCCATGGGAACAGAAAGCTGAGCAACAGCTTTCCAGGCTAGCCCCTTCTGCCTGCAAGCTATATGCAGACGTTCGCACTAACGGAGCTTGGCTGCGAAAGGAGCCTGGCAGGGATACCCGTTCCCAGGACACGTTTGAAGTTTGAGGTGGTAAGACAAGCAAGCAGCCCCAGTCTCTGTGGTTCCGAGAGAGCAGTGCCCTTGGCAGATGAGGCTGAGCAACCGTTTTCCAGGCTAGCCCCTACTGGCTGCCAGCTATCTGCAGACGCTCGCTTTTTCGGAGCAGGGCTGCGAAAGGAGCCTGGCAGGGATACCCGTTCCCAGGATACGTTTGAAGTTTGAGGTGGCAAGACAAGCAAGCAGCCCCAGTCTCTGTGGTTCGGAGAGAGCAGTGCCATGGGTAGAGGAAGCTGAGCAACAGCTTTCCAGGCTAGCCCCTTCTGGCTGCCAGCTATCTGCAGGCATTCGCATCTTCGGAGCAGGGCTGCGAAAGGAGCCTGGCAGGGATACCCGTTCCCAGGATACGTTTGAAGGTTGAGGTGGCAAGACAAGCAAGAAGCCCCTGTCTCTGTGCCTCTGTGCGAGCAGTGCCATGCGTACAGAAAGCTGAGCAACAGCTTTCCAGGCTAGCCCCTTCTGGCTGCCAGCTATCGGCAGGCGTTCGCATTTTCGGAGCAGGGCTGCGAAAGGAGCCTGGCAGGGATACCCGTTCCCAGGATACGTTTGAAGTTTGAGGTGGCAAGACAAGCAAGCAGCCCCAGTCTCTGTGCCTTTGTGCGAGCAGTGCCATGGGTACAGGAAGCTGAGCAACAGCTTTCCAGGCTAGCCCCTTCTGGCTGCCAGCTATCTGCAGACGTTCGCATCTTCAGAGCAGGGCTGCGAAAGGAGCCTGGCAGGGATACCCGTTCCCAGGATACGTTTGAAGTTTGAGGTGGTAAGACAAGCAAGCAGCCCCAGTATCTGTGGTTCCGAGAGAGCAGTGCCATGGGCAGATGAGGCTGAGCAACAGCTTTCCAGGCTAGCCCCTTCTGCCTGCAAGCTATCTGCAGGCATTCGCATCTTAGGAGCAGGGCTGCGAAAGTAGCCTGGCAGGTATACCCGTTCCCAGGATACGTTTGAAGTTTGAGTTGGCAAGACAAGCAAGAAGTCCCTGTCTCTGTGCCTCTGTGCGAGCAGTGCCATGGGTAGAGGAAGCTGAGCAACAGCTTTCCAGGCTAACCCCTTCTGGCTGCCAGCTATCTGCAGACGTTCGCATCTTCGGAGCAGGGCTGCGAAAGGAGCCTGGCAGGGATACCCGTTCCCAGGATATGTTTGAAGTTTGAGGTGGCAAGACAAGCAAGCAGCCCCAGTCTCTGTGCCTCTGTGCGAGCAGTGCCATGGGCAGAGGAGGCTGAGCAACAGCTTTCCAGGCTAGCCCATTCTGCCTGCAAGCTATCTGCAGACGTTCGCACTTTCGGAGCTTGGCTGCGAAAGGAGCCTGGCAGGGATACCCGTTCCCAGGATACGTTTGAAGTTTGAGGTGGCAAGACAAGCAAGCAGCCCCAGTCTCTGTGCCTCTGTGCGAGCAGTGCCATGGGCAGAGGAGGCTGAGCAACAGCTTTCCAGGCTAGCCCCTTCTGCCTGCAAGCTATATGCAGACGTTTACACTTTTGGAGCTTGGCTGCGAAAGGTGCCTGGCAGGGATACCCGTTCCCAGGCTACGTTTGAAGTTTGAGGTGGCAAGAAAAGTAAGCAGCCCCAGTCTATGTGGTTCCGAGAGAGCAGTGCCATGGGCAGATGAGGCTGAGCAACAGCTTTCCAGTCTAGCCCCTGCTGGCTTCCAGCTATCTGCAGACGTTCGCATCTTCGGAGCAGGGCTGCGAAAGGAGCCTGGCAGGGATACCCGTTCCCAGGATACGTTTGAAGTTTGAGGTGGCAAGACAAGCAAGCAGCCCCAGTCTCTGTGGTTCCGAGAGAGCAGTGCCATGGGTAGAGGAAGCTGAGCAACAGCTTTCCAGTCTAGTCCCTTCTGGCTGCCAGCTATCTGCAGACGTTCGCACTTTCGGAGCAGGGCTGCGAAAGGAGCCTGTCAGGGATAACCGTTCCCAGGATACGTTTGAAGTTTGAGGTGGCAAGACAAGCAAGCAGCCCCAGTCTCTGTGCCTCTGTGCGAGCAGTGCCATGGGCAGAGGAGGCTGAGCAACAGCTTTCCAGGCTAGCCCCTTCTGCCTGCAAGCTATCTGCAGATGTTCGCACTTTTGGAGCAGGGCTGCGAAAGGAGCCTGGCAGGGATACCCGTTCCCAGGATACGTTTGAAGTTTGAGGTGGCAAGACAAGCAAGAAGCCCCAGTGTCTGTGCCTCTGTGCGAGCAGTGCCATGGGTAGAGGAAGCTGAGCAACAGCTTTCCAGGCTAGCCCCTTCTGGCTGCCAGCTATCTGCAGGCATTCGCATCTTCGGAGCAGGGCTGCGAAAGGAGCCTGGCAGGTATACCCGTTCCCAGGATACGTTTGAAGTTTGAGTTGGCAAGACAAGCAAGAAGCCCCTGTCTCTGTGCCTCTGTGCGAGCAGTGCCATGGGTACAGGAAGCTGAGCAACAGCTTTCCAGGCTACACCCTTCTGGCTGCCAGCTATCTGCAGATGTTCGCATCTTCAGAGCAGGGCTGCGAAAGGAGCCTGGCAGGGATACCTGTTCCCAGGATACGTTTGAAGTTTGAGGTGGCAAGACAAGCAAGCAGCCCCAGTCTCTGTGGTCCCGAGACAGCAGTGCCATGGGTAGAGGAAGCTGAGCAACAGCTTTCCAGGCTAGCCCATTCTGCCTGCAAGCTATCTGCAGACGTTCACAGTTTCGGAGCTTGGCTGCGAAAGGAGCCTGGCAGGGATACCCGTTCCCAGGATACGTTTGAAGTTTGAGGTGGCAAGACAAGCAAGCAGCCCCAGTCTCTGTGCCTCTGTGCGAGCAGTGCCATGGGCAGAGGAGGCTGAGCAACAGCTTTCCAGGCTAGCCCCTTCTGCCTGCAAGCTATCTGCAGACGTTTACACTTTCGGAGCAGGGCTGCGAAAGGAGCCTGGCCGGGATACCCGTTCCCAGGATACGTTTGAATTTTGAGGTGGCAAGACAAGTAAGCAGCCCCAGTCTCTGTGGTTCGGAGAGAGCACTGCCATGGGCAGATGAGGCTGAGCAACAGCTTTCCAGGCTAGCCCCTTCTGCCTGCCAACTATCTGCAGACGTTCGCATTTTCTGAGCAGGGCTGCGAAAGGAGCCTGACAGGGATACCCGTTCCCAGGATACGTTTGAAGTTTGAGGTGGCAAGACAAGCAAGCAGCCCCAGTCTCTGTGGCTCTGTGCGAGCAGTGCCATGGGTACAGGAAGCTGAGCAACAGCTTTCCAGGCTAGCCCCTTCTGGCTGCCAGCTATCTGCAGACGTTTACACTTTTGGAGCAGGGCTGTGAAAGGAGCCTGGCAGGGATACCCGTTCCCAGGATACGTTTTGAAGTTTGTGATTGCAAGACAAGTAAGCAGCCCCAGTCTCTGTGCCTCTGTGCGAGCAGTGCCATGGGCAGAGGAGGCTGAGCAACAGCTTTCCAGGCTAGCCCCTTCTGGCTGCCAGCTATCTGCAGACATTCGCATTTTCGGGGCAGGGCTGCGAAAGGAGCCTGGCAGGGATACCTGTTCCCAGGATACGTTTGAATTTTGAGGTGGCAAGACAAGCAAGCAGCCCCAGTCTCTGTGCCTCTGTGCGAGCAGTGCCATGGGCAGAGGAGGCTGAGCAACAGCTTTCCAGGCTAGCCCCTTCTGGCTGCCAGCTATCTGCAGACGTTCGCATTTTCGGAGCAGGGCTGCGAAAGGAGCCTGGCAGGTGTACCCGTTCCCAGGATACGTTTGAAGTTTGAGGTGGCAAGACAAGCAAGCAGCCCCAGTCTCTGTGCCTCTGTGCGAGCAGTGCCATGGGCAGAGGAGGCTGAGCAACAGCTTTCCAGGCTAGCCCCTTCTGCCTGCAAGCTATCTGCAGACGTTTACACTTTCGGAGCAGGGCTGCGAAAGGAGCCTGGCCGGGATACCCGTTCCCAGGATACGTTTGAAGTTTGAGGTGGCAAGACAAGTAAGCAGCCCCAGTCTCTGTGGTTCGGAGAGAGCACTGCCATGGGCAGATGCGGCTGAGCAACAGCTTTCCAGGCTAGCCCCTTCTGCCTGCCAACTATCTGCAGACGTTCGCATTTTCTGAGCAGGGCTGCGAAAGGAGCCTGACAGGGATACCCGTTCCCAGGATACGTTTGAAGTTTGAGGTGGCAAGACAAGCAAGCAGCCCCAGTCTCTGTGCCTCTGTGCGAGCAGTGCCATGGGTACAGGAAGCTGAGAAACAGCTTTCCAGGCTAGCCCCTTCTGCCTGCAAGCTATCTGCAGACTTTCGCATCTTCGGAGCAGGGCTGCGAAAGGAGCCTGGCAGGGATACCCATTCCCAGGATACGTTTGAAGTTTGAGGTGGCAAGACAAGCAAGCAGCCCCAGTCTCTGTGCCTCTGTGCGAGCAGTGCCATGGGTAGAGGAAGCTGAGCAACAGCTTTCCAGGCTAGCCCCTGCTGGCTGCCAGCTATCTGCAGACGTTCGCACTTTCGGAGCAGGGCTGCGAAAGGAGCCTGGCAGGGATACCCGTTCCCAGGATACGTTTGAAGTTTCAGGTGACAAGACAAGCAAGCAGCCCCAGTCTCTCTGGTTCGGAGAGAGCAGTGCCATGGGCAGATGAGGCTGAGCAACAGCTTTCCAGGCTAGCCCCTTCTGGCTGCCAGCTATCTGCAGACGTTCGCATTTTCGGAGCAGGGCTGCGAAAGGAGCCTGGCAGGGATACCCGTTCCCAGGATACGTTTGAAGTTTGAGGTGGCAAGACAAGTAAGCAGCCCCAGTCTCTGTGGTTCGGAGAGAGCAGTGCCATGGGCAGAGGAGGCTGAGCAACAGCTTTCCAGGCTAGCCCCTGCTGGCTGCCAGCTATCTGCAGACGTTCGCATTTTCTGAGCAGGGCTGCGAAAGGAGCCTGGCAGGGATACCCGTTCCCAGGATACGTTTGAAGTTTGAGGTGACAAGACAAGCAAGCAGCCCCAGTCTCTGTGCCTCTGTGCGAGCAGTGCCATGGGCAGAGAAAGCTGAGCAACAGCTTTCCAGGCTAGCCCCTTCTGGCTGCCAGCTATCTGCAGACGTTCTCATCTTGGGAGCAGGGCTGCGAAAGGAGCCTGGCAGGGATACCCGTTCCCAGGATACGTTTGAAGTTTGAGGTGGCAAGACAAGCAAGCAGCCCCAGTCTCTGTGGTTCGGAGACAGCAGTGCCATGGGCAGATGAGGCTGAGCAACAGCTTTCCAGGCTAGCCCCTTCTGCCTGCAAGCTATATGCAGACTTTCGCACTAACGGAGCTTGGCTGCGAAAGGAGCCTGGCAGGGATACCCGTTCCCAGGACACGTTTGAAGTTTGAGGTGGTAAGACAAGCAAGCAGCCCCAGTCTCTGTGGTTCCGAGAGAGCAGTGCCATGGGCAGATGAGGCTGAGCAACCGTTTTCCAGGCTAGCCCCTACTGGCTGCCAGCTATGTGCAGACGCTCGCACTTTCGGAGCAGGGCTGCGAAAGGAGCCTGGCAGGGATACCCGTTCCCAGGATACGTTTGAAGTTTGAGGTGGCAAGACAAGCAAGCAGCCCCAGTCTCTGTGGTTCGGAGAGAGCAGTGCCATGGGTAGAGGAAGCTGAGCAACAGCTTTCCAGGCTAGCCCCTTCTGGCTGCCAGCTATCTGCAGGCATTCGCATCTTCGGAGCAGGGCTGCGAAAGGAGCCTGGCAGGGATACCCGTTCCCAGGATACGTTTGAAGGTTGAGGTGGCAAGACAAGCAAGAAGCCCCTGTCTCTGTGCCTCTGTGCGAGCAGTGCCATGGGTACAGAAAGCTGAGCAACAGCTTTCCAGGCTAGCCCCTTCTGGCTGCCAGCTATCTGCAGACTTTCGCATTTTCGGAGCAGGGCTGCGAAAGGAGCCTGGCAGGGATACCCGTTCCCAGGATACGTTTGAAGTTTGAGGTGGCAAGACAAGCAAGCAGCCCCAGTCTCTGTGCCTTTGTGCGAGCAGTGCCATGGGTAGAGGAAGCTGAGCAACAGCTTTCCAGGCTAGCCCCTTCTGGCTGCCAGCTATCTGCAGACGTTCGCATCTTCAGAGCAGGGCTGCGAAAGGAGCCTGGCAGGGATACCCGTTCCCAGGATACGTTTGAAGTTTGTGGATGCAAGACAAGCAAGCAGCCCCAGTCTCTGTGCCTCTGTGCGAGCAGTGCCATGGGCAGAGGAGGCTGAGCAACAGCTTTCCAGGCTAGCCCCTTCTGCCTGCAAGCTATCTGCAGACGTTCGCATTTTCAGAGCAGGGCTGCGAAAGGAGCCTGGCAGGGATACCCGTTCCCAGGATACGTTTGAAGTTTGAGGTGGCAAGACAAGCAAGCAGCCCCAGTCTCTGTGCCTCTGTGCGAGCAGTGCCATGGGTACAGGAAGCTGAGAAACCGTTTTCCAGGCTAGCTCCTGCTGGCTGCCAGCTATCTGCAGATGTTCGCACTTTCGGAGCAGGGCTGCGAAAGGAGCCTGCCAGGGATACCCTTTCCCAGGATACGTTTGAAGTTTGAGGTGGCAAGACAAGCAAGCAGCCCCAGTCTCTGTGGTTCGGAGAGAGCAGTGCCATGGGTAGAGGAAGCTGAGCAACAGCTTTCCAGGCTAGCACCTTCTGGCTGCCAGCTATCTGCAGGCATTCGCATCTTCGGAGCAGGGCTGCGAAAGGAGCCTGGCAGGTATACCCGTTCCCAGGATACGTTTGAAGTTTGAATTGGCAAGACAAGCAAGAAGCCCCTGTCTCTGTGCCTCTGTGCGAGCAGTGCCATGGGCAGAGGAAGCTGAGCAACAGCTTTCCAGGCTAACCCCTTCTGGCTGCCAGCTATCTGCAGACGTTCGCATCTTCGGAGCAGGGCTGCGAAAGGAGCCTGGCAGGGATACCCGTTCCCAGGATACGTTTGAAGTTTGAGGTGGCAAGACAAGCAAGCAGCCCCAGTCTCTGTGCCTCTGTGCGAGCAGTGCCATGGGCAGAGGAGGCTGAGCAACAGCTTTCCAGGCTAGCCCCTTCTTCCTGCAAGCTATCTGCAGACGTTCGCACTTTCGGAGCTTGGCTGCGAAAGGAGCCTGGCAGGGATACCCGTTCCCAGGATACGTTTGAAGTTTGAGGTGGCAAGACAAGCAAGCAGCCCCAGTCTCTGTGCCTCTGTGCAAGCAGTGCCATGGGCAGAGGAGGCTGAGCAACAGCTTTCCAGGCTAGCCCCTGCTGGCTGCCAGCTATCTGCAGACGTTCGCACTTTCGGAGCAGGGCTGCGAAAGGAGCCTGGCAGGGATACCCGTTCCCAGGATACGTTTGAAGTTTGAGGTGACAAGACAAGCAAGCAGCCCCAGTCTCTCTGGTTCGGAGAGAGCAGTGCCATGGGCAGATGAGGCTGAGCAACAGCTTTCCAGGCTAGCCCCTGCTGGCTGCCAGCTATCTGCAGACGTTCGCATTTTCGGAGCAGGGTTGCAAAAGGAGCCTGGCAGGGATACCCGTTCCCAGGATACGTTTGAAGTTTGAGGTGGCAAGACAAGCAAGCAGCCCCTGTCTCTGTGGTTCGGAGACAGCAGTGCCATGGGCAGATGAGGATGAGGAACAGCTTTCCAGGCTAGCCCCTTCTGCCTGCAAGCTATCTGCAGACGTTCGCACTTTCGGAGCTTGGCTGCGAAGGAAGCCTGGCAGGGATACCCGTTCCCAGGATACGTTTGAAGTTTGAGGTGGCAAGAGAAGTAAGCAGCCCCAGTCTCTGTGCTTCCGACAGAGCAGTGCCATGGGCAGATGAGGCTGAGCAACCGTTTTCCAGGCTAGCCCCTTCTGGCTGCCAGCTATCTGCAGACGTTCGCACTTTCGGAGCAGGGCTGCGAAAGGAGCCTGGCAGGGATACCCGTTCCCAGGATACGTTTGAAGTTTGAGGTGGCAAGACAAGTAAGCAGCCCCAGTCTCTGTGGTTCGGAGAGAGCAGTGCCATGGGCAGATGAGGCTGAGCAACAGCTTTCCAGGCTAGACCCTTCTGGCTGCCAGCTATCTGCAGACGTTCGCATTTTCTGAGCAGGGCTGCGAAAGGAGCCTGGCAGGGATACCCGTTCCCAGGATACGTTTGAAGTTTGAGGTGGCAAGACAAGCAAGCAGCCCCAGTCTCTGTGCCTCTGTGCGAGCAGTGCCATGGGCAGAGGAAGCTGAGTAACAGCTTTCCAGGCTAGCCCCTTCTGGCTGCCAGCTATCTGCAGACATTCGCATCTTCGGAGCAGGACTGCGAAAGGAGCCTGGCAGGGATACCCGTTCCCAGGATACGTTTGAAGTTTGAGGTGGCAAGACAAGCAAGCAGCCCCAGTCTCTGTGCCTCTGTGCGAGCAGTGCCATGGGTAGAGGAAGCTGAGCAACAGCTTTCCAGGCTAGCCCCTTCTGGCTGCCAGCTATCTGCAGACGTTTACACTTTTGGAGCAGGGCTGCGAAAGGAGCCTGGCAGGGATACCCGTTCCCAGGATACGTTTGAAGTTTGAGGTGGCAAGACAAGTAAGCCGCCCCAGTCTCTGTGGTTCCGAGAGAGCAGTGCCATGGGCAGATGAGGCTGAGCAACAGCTTTCCAGGCTAGCCCCTTCTGGCTGCCAGCTATCTGCAGACGTTCGCACTTTCGGAGCAGGGCTGCGAAAGGAGCCTGGCAGGGATACCCGTTCCCAGGATACGTTTGAAGTTTGAGGTGGCAAGACAAGCAAGGAGCCCCAGTCTCTTTGCCTCTGTGCGAGCAGTGCCATGGGCAGATGAGGCTGAGCAACTGCTTTCCAGGCTAGCCCCTTCTGGCTGCCAGCGCTCTGCAGATTTTCGCACTTTCGGAGCAGGGATGCGAAAGGAGCCTGGCAGGGATACCCGTTCCCAGGATACGTTTGAAGTTTGAGGTGGCAAGACAAGCAAGCAGCCCCAATCTCCGTGCCTGTGTGCGAGCAGTGCCATGGGCAGATGAGACTGAGTAAGAGCTTTCCAGGCTACACGCTTGTGGCTGCAAGCTATCTGCAGCCATTCGCATTTTCTGAGCAGGGCTGCGAAAGGAGCCTGGCAGGGATACCCGTTCCCAGGATACGTTTGAAGTTTGAGGTGGCAAGACAAGCAAGAAGCCCCAGTCTCTGTGCCTCTGTGCGAGCAGTGCCATGGGAACAGAAAGCTGAGCAACAGCTTTCCAGGCTAGCTCCTTCTGGCTGCCAGCTATCTGCAGACGTTCGCATTTTCTGAGCAGGGCTGCGAAAGGAGCCTGGCAGGGATACCCGTTCCCAGGATACGTTTGAAATTTGAGGTGGCAAGACAAGCAAGCAGCCCCAGTCTCTGTGCCTCTGTGCGAGCAGTGCCATGGGCAGATGAGGCTGAGCAACAGCTTTCCAGGCTAGCCCCTGCTGTCTGCCAGCTATCTGCAGATGTTCGCACTTTGGGAGCAGGGCTGCAAAAGGAGCCTGGCAGGGATACCCGTTCCCAGGATACGTTTGAAGTTTGAGGTGGCAAGACAAGTAAGCAGCCCCAGTCTCTGTGGTTCGGAGAGAGCAGTGCCATGGGCAGATGAGGCTGAGAAACAGCTTTCCAGGCTAGCCCTGTCTGCCTGCCAGCTATCTGCAGACGTTCGCATTTTCGGAGTAGGGCTGCGAAAGGAGCCTGGCAGGGATACCCGTTCCCAGGATACGTTTGAAGTTTGAGGTGGCAAGACAAGCAAGCAGCCCCAGTCTCTGTGCCTCTGTGCGAGCAGTGCCATGGGTACAGGAAGCTGAGCAACAGCTTTCCAGGCTAGCCCCTTCTGGCTGCCAGCTATCTGCAGACGTTCGCATCTTGGGAGCAGGGCTGCGAAAGGAGCCTGGCAGGGATACCCGTTCCCAGGATACGTTTGAAGTTTGAGGTGGCAAGACAAGCAAGCAGCCCCAGTCTCTGTGCCACTGTGCGAGCAGTGCCATGGGCAGAGGAAGCTGAGCAACAGCTTTCCAGGCTAGCCCCTGCTGGCTGCCAGCTATCTGCAGACGTTCGCATTTTCGGAGCAGGGCTGCGAAAGGAGCCTGGCAGGGATACCCGTTCCCAGGATACGTTTGAAGTTTGAGGTGGCAAGACAAGCAAGCAGCCCCAGTCTCTGTGCCTCTGTGCGAGCAGTGCCATGGGCAGAGGAGGCTGAGCAACAGCTTTCCAGGCTAGCCCCTTCTGGCTGCCAGCTATCTGCAGACGTTCGCACTTTTGGAGCTTGGCTGCTAAAGGAGCCTGGCAGGGATACCCGTTCCCAGGATACGTTTGAAGTTTGAGGTGGCAAGACAAGCAAGCAGCCCCAGTCTCTGTGCCTCTGTGCGAGCAGTGCCATGGGCAGAGGAGGCTGAGCAACAGCTTTCCAGGCTAGCCCCTTCTGCCTGCCAGCTATCGGCAGGCGTTCGCATTTTCTGAGCAGGGCTGCGAAAGGAGCCTGGCAGGGATACCCGTTCCCAGGATACGTTTGAAAGTCGAGGTGGCAAGACAAGCAAGCAGCCCCAGTCTCTGTGGTTCTGTGCGAGCAGTGCCATGGGTACAGGAAGCTGAGCAACAGCTTTCCAGGCTAGCCCCTTCTGGCTGCCAGCTATCGGCAGACGTTCGCATCTTGGGAGCAGGGCTGCGAAAGGAGCCTGGCAGGGATACCCGTTCCCAGGATACGTTTGAAGTTTGAGGTGGCAAGACAAGCAAGCAGCCCCAGTCTCTGTGCCTCTGTGCGAGCAGTGCCATGGGCAGAGGAAGCTGAGCAACAGCTTTCCAGGCTAGCCCCTTCTGGCTGCCAGCTATCTGCAGACGTTCGCATCTTCAGAGCAGGGCTGCGAAAGGAGCCTGGCAGGGATACCCGTTCCCAGGATACGTTTGAAGTTTGAGGTGGCAAGACAAGCAAGCAGCCCCTGTCTCTGTGCCTCTGTGCGACCAGTGCCATGGGCAGAGGAGGCTGAGCAACAGCTTTCCAGGCTAGCCCCTTCTGCCTGCAAGCTATCTGCAGACGTTTGCACTTTCGGAGCTTGGCTGCGAAAGGAGCCTGGCAGGGATACCCGTTCCCAGGATACGTTTGAAGTTTGAGGTGGCAAGACAAGCAAGCAGCCCCAGTCTCTGTGGTTCCGAGAGAGCAGTGCCATGGGCAGATGAGGCTGAGCAACCGTTTTCCAGGCTAGCCCCTGCTGCCTGCCAGCTATCTGCAGATGTTCGCACTTTCGGAGCAGGGCTGCGAAAGGAGCCTGGCAGGGATACCCGTTCCCAGGATACGTTTGAAGTTTGAGGTGGCAAGACAAGTAAGCAGCCCCAGTCTCTGTGGTTCGGAGAGAGCAGTGCCATGGGCAGAGGAGGCTGAGCAACAGCTTTCCAGGCTAGCCCCCTCTGGCTGCCAGCTATCTGCAGACGTTCGCATTTTCGGAGCAGGGCTGCGAAAGGAGCCTGGCAGGGATACCCGTTCCCAGGATACGTTTGAAGTTTGAGGTTGCAAGACAAGCAAGAAGCCCCAGTCTCTGTGCCTCTGTGCGAGCAGTGCCATGGGCAGAGGAGGCTGAGCAACAGCTTTCCAGGCTAGCCCCTTCTGGCTGCAAGCTATCTGCAGACGTTCGCACTTTCGGAGCAGGGCTGCGAAAGGAGCCTGGCAGGGATACCCGTTCCCAGGATACGTTTGAAGTTTGAGGTGGCAAGACAAGCAAGCAGCCCCAGTCTCTGTGCCTCTGTGCAAGCAGTGCCATGGGCAGATGAGGCTGAGCAACAGCTTTCCAGGCTAACCCCTTCTGGCTGCCAGCTATCTGCAGACGTTCGCACTTTCGGAGCTTGGCTGCGAAAGGAGCCTGGCAGGGATACCCGTTCCCAGGAGACGTTTGAAGTTTGAGGTGGCAATACAATCAAGAACCCCCAGTCTCTGTGCCTCTGTGCGAGCAGTGCCATGGGCAGAGGAGGCTGAGCAACAGCTTTCCAGGCTAGCCCCTTGTGGCTGCCAGCAATCTGCAGACGTTCGCACTTTCGGAGCAGGGCTGCGAAAGGAGCCTGGCAGGGATACCCGTTCCCAGGATACGTTTGAAGTTTGAGGTGGCAAGACAAGCAAGCAGCCCCAGTCTCTGTGCCTCTGTTCGAGCAGTGCCATGGGCAGATGAGACTGAGCAAGAGCTTTCCAGGCTACACGCTTGTGGCTGCAACTATCTGCAGCCATTCGCATTTTCTGAGCAGGGCTGCGAAAGGAGCCAGGCAGG
Source organism: Opisthocomus hoazin (assembly GCF_030867145.1). NCBI lineage: Eukaryota > Metazoa > Chordata > Aves > Opisthocomiformes > Opisthocomidae > Opisthocomus > Opisthocomus hoazin. Next base: position 7,838,673 of record NC_134440.1, read on the forward strand.
GATACCCGTTCCCAGGATACGTTTGAAGTTTGAGGTGGCAAGACAAGCAAGAAGCCCCAGTCTCTGTGCCTCTGTGCGAGCAGTGCCATGGGAACAGAAAGCTGAGCAACAGCTTTCCAGGCTAGCCCCTTCTGGCTGCAAGCTATCTGCAGACGTTCGCATCTTGGGAGCAGGGCTGCGAAAGGAGCCTGGCAGGGATACCCGTTCCCAGGATACGTTTGAAGTTTGAGGTGGCAAGACAAGCAAGCAGCCCCAGTCTCTGTGCCTCTGTGCGAGCAATGCCATGGGCAGATGAGGCTGAGCAACAGCTTTCCAGGCTAGCCCCTGCTGGCTGCCAGGTATCTGCAGATGTTCGCACTTTGGGAGCAGGGCTGCGAAAGGAGCCTGGCAGGTATACCCGTTCCCAGGATACGTTTGAAGTTTGAGGTGGCAAGACAAGTAAGCAACCCCAGTCTCTCTTGTTCGGAGAGAGCAGTGCCATGGGCAGAGGAGGCTGAGCAACAGCTTTCCAGGCTAGCCCCTTCTGGCTGCCAGCTATCTGCAAACGTTCGCATTTTCGGAGCAGGGTTGCGAAAGGAGCCTGGCAGGGATACCTGTTCCCAGGATACGTTTGAAGTTTTAGGTGGCAAGACAAGCAAGCAGCCTCAGACTCTGTTGTTTCGAGAGAGCAGTGCCATGGGCAGATGAGGCTGAGCAACAGCTTTCCAGGCTAGCCCCTGCTGGCTGCCAGCTATCTGCAGACGTTCGCATTTTCTGAGCAGGGCTGCGAAAGGAGCCTGGCAGGGATACCCGTTCCCAGGATACGTTTGAAGGTCGAGGTGGCAAGACAAGCAAGCAGCCCCAGTCTCTGTGTCTCTGTGCGAGCAGTGCCATGGGTACAGGAAGCTGAGCAACAGCTTTCCAGGCTAGCCCCTTCTGGCTGCCAGCTATCTGCAGACGTTCGCATCTTGGGAGCAGGGCTGCGAAAGGAGCCTGGCAGGGATACCCGTTCCCAGGATACGTTTGAAGTTTGAGGTGGCAAGACAAGCAAGCAGCCCCAGTCTCTGTGCCTCTGTGCGAGCAGTGCCATGGGCAGAGGAGGCTGAGCAACAGCTTTCCAGGCTAGCCCCTTCTGCCTGCAAGCTATCTGCAGACGTTTGCACTTTCGGAGCTTGGCTGCGAAAGGAGCCTGGCAGGGATACCCGTTCCCAGGATACGTTTGAAGTTTGAGGTGGCAAGACAAGCAAGCAGCCCCAGTCTCTGTGCCTCTGTGCGAGCAGTGCCATGGGCAGATGAGGCTAAGCAACCGTTTTCCAGGCTAGCCCCTGCTGCCTGCCAGCTATCTGCAGATGTTCGCACTTTCGGAGCAGGACTGCGAAAGGAGCCTGGCAGGGATACCCGTTCCCAGGATACGTTTGAAGTTTGAGGTGGCAAGACAAACAAGCAGCCCCAGTCTCTGTGGTTTGGAGAGAGCAGTGCCATGGGCAGAGGAGGCTGAGCAACAGCTTTCCAGGCTAGCCCCCTCTGGCTGCCAGCTATCTGCAGACGTTCGCACTTTCGGAGCAGGGCTGCGAAAGGAGCCTGGCAGGGATACCCGTTCCCAGGATACGTTTGAAGTTTGAGGTGGCAAGACAAGCAAGCAGCCCCAGTCTCTGTGCCTCTGTGCGAGCAGTGCCATGGGTAGAGGAAGCTGAGCAACAGCTTTCCAGGCTAGCACCTTCTGGCTACCAGCTATCTGCAGACGTTCGCATCTTGGGAGCAGGGCTGTGAAAGGAGCCTGGCAGGGATACCCATTCCCAGGATACGTTTGAAGTTTGAGGTGGCAAGACAAGCAAGCAGCCTCAGTCTCTGTGCCTCTGTGCGAGCAGTGCCATGGGCAGATGAGGCTGAGCAACAGCTTTCCAGGCTAGCCCCTTCTGGCTGCCAGCTATCTGCAGACGTTCGCACTTTCGGAGCAGGGCTGCGAAAGGAGCCTGGCAGGGATACCCGTTCCCAGGATACGTTTGAAGTTTGAGGTGGCAAGACAAGCAAGCAGCCCCAGTCTCTGTGCCTCTGTGCGAGCAGTGCCATGGGCAGAGGAGGCTGAGCAACAGCTTTCCAGGCTAGCCCCTTCTGCCTGCAAGCTATCTGCAGACGTTTACACTTTTGGAGCAGGGCTGCGAAAGAAGCCTGGCAGGGATACCCGTTCCCAGGATATGTTTGAAGTTTGAGGTGGCAAGACAAGCAAGCAGCCCCAGTCTCTGTGCCTCTGTGCGAGCAGTGCCATGGGCAGATGAGACTGAGTAAGAGCTTTCCAGGCTACACGCTTGTGGTTGCAACTATCTGCAGCCATTCGCATTTTCTGAGCAGGGCTGCGAAAGGAGCCAGGCAGGGATACCCGTTCCCAGGATACGTTTGAAGTTTGAGGTGGCAAGACAAGCAAGAAGCCCCAGTCTCTGTGCCTCTGTGCGAGCAGTGCCATGGGAACAGAAAGCTGAGCAACAGCTTTCCAGGCTAGCCCCTTCTGGCTGCCAGCTATCTGCAGACGTTCGCATCTTGGGAGCAGGGCTGCGAAAGGAGCCTGGCAGGGATACCCGTTCCCAGGATACGTTTGAAGTTTGAGGTGGCAAGACAAGCAAGCAGCCCCAGTCTCTGTGCCTCTGTGCGAGCAATGCCATGGGCAGAGGAGGCTGAGCAACAGCTTTCCAGGCTAGCCCCTGCTGGCTGCCAGGTATGTGCAGATGTTCGCACTTTGGGAGCAGGGCTGCGAAAGGAGCCTGGCAGGTATACCCGTTCCCAGGATACGTTTGAAGTTTGAGGTGGCAATACAAGTAAGCAACCACAGTCTCTCTTGTTCGGAGAGAGCAGTGCCATGGGCAGAGGAGGCTGAGCAACAGCTTTCCAGGCTAGCCCCTTCTGCCTGCAAGCTATCTGCAAACGTTCGCATTTTCGGAGCAGGGTTGCGAAAGGAGCCTGGCAGGGATACCTGTTCCCAGGATACGTTTGAAGTTTTAGGTGGCAAGACAAGCAAGCAGCCTCAGACTCTGTTGTTTCGAGAGAGCAGTGCCATGGGCAGATGAGGCTGAGCAACAGCTTTCCAGGCTAGCCCCTGCTGGCTGCCAGCTATCTGCAGACGTTCGCATTTTCTGAGCAGGGCTGCGAAAGGAGCCTGGCAGGGATACCTGTTCCCAGGATACGTTTGAAGGTCGAGGTGGCAAGACAAGCAAGCAGCCCCAGTCTCTGTGCCTCTGTGCGAGCAGTGCCATGGGTACAGGAAGCTGAGCAACAGCTTTCCAGGCTAGCCCCTTCTGGCTGCCAGCTATCTGCAGACGTTCGCATCTTGGGAGCAGGGCTGCGAAAGGAGCCTGGCAGGGATACCCGTTCCCAGGATACGTTTGAAGTTTGAGGTGGCAAGACAAGCAAGCAGCCCCAGTCTCTGTGCCTCTGTGCGACCAGTGCCATGGGCAGAGGAGGCTGAGCAACAGCTTTCCAGGCTAGCCCCTTCTGCCTGCAAGCTATCTGCAGACGTTTGCACTTTCGGAGCTTGGCTGCGAAAGGAGCCTGGCAGGGATACCCGTTCCCAGGATACGTTTGAAGTTTGAGGTGGCAAGACAAGCAAGCAGCCCCAGTCTCTGTGCCTCTGTGCGAGCAGTGCCATGGGCAGATGAGGCTAAGCAACCGTTTTCCAGGCTAGCCCCTGCTGCCTGCCAGCTATCTGCAGATGTTCGCACTTTCGGAGCAGGGCTGCGAAAGGAGCCTGGCAGGGATACCCGTTCCCAGGATACGTTTGAAGTTTGAGGTGGCAAGACAAGTAAGCAGCCCCAGTCTCTGTGGTTTGGAGAGAGCAGTGCCATGGGCAGAGGAGGCTGAGCAACAGCTTTCCAGGCTAGCCCCCTCTGGCTGCCAGCTATCTGCAGACGTTCGCACTTTCGGAGCAGGGCTGCGAAAGGAGCCTGGCAGGGATACCCGTTCCCAGGATACGTTTGAAGTTTGAGGTGGCAAGACAAGCAAGCAGCCCCAGTCTCTGTGCCTCTGTGCGAGCAGTGCCATGGGTAGAGGAAGCTGAGCAACAGCTTTCCAGGCTAGCACCTTCTGGCTACCAGCTATCTGCAGACGTTCGCATCTTGGGAGCAGGGCTGTGAAAGGAGCCTGGCAGGGATACCCATTCCCAGGATACGTTTGAAGTTTGAGGTGGCAAGACAAGCAAGCAGCCTCAGTCTCTGTGCCTCTGTGCGAGCAGTGCCATGGGCAGATGAGGCTGAGCAACAGCTTTCCAGGCTAGCCCCTTCTGGCTGCCAGCTATCTGCAGACGTTCGCACTTTCGGAGCAGGGCTGCGAAAGGAGCCTGGCAGGGATACCCGTTCCCAGGATACGTTTGAAGGTCGAGGTGGCAAGACAAGCAAGCAGCCCCAGTCTCTGTGCCTCTGTGCGAGCAGTGCCATGGGCAGAGGAGGCTGAGCAACAGCTTTCCAGGCTAGCCCCTTCTGCCTGCAAGCTATCTGCAGACGTTTACACTTTTGGAGCAGGGCTGCGAAAGGAGCCTGGCAGGGATACCCGTTCCCAGGATACGTTTGAAGTTTGATGTGGCAAGACAAGTAAGCAGCCCCAGTCTTTATGGTTCGGACAGAGCAGTGCCATGGGCAGATGAGGCTGAGCAACAGCTTTCCAGGCTAGCCCCTTCTGCCTGCCAGCTATCTGCAGACGTTCGCATTTTCAGAGCAGGGCTGCGAAAGGAGCCTGGCAGGGGTACCTGTTCCCAGGGTACGTTTCAAGTTTGAGGTGGCAAGACAAGCAAGCAGCCTCAGTCTCTGTGGTTCGGAGAGAGCAGTGCCATGGGCAGATGAGGCTGAGCAACATTTTTCCAGGCTAGCCCCTTCTGCCTGCAAGCTATCTGCAGACGTTCGCACTTTCGGAGCAGGGCTGCGAAAGCAGCCTGGCAGGGATACCCGTTCCCAGGATACGTTTGAAGTTTGAGGTGGCAAGACAAGCAAGCAGCCCCAGTCTCTGTGCCTCTGTGCGAGCAGTGCCATGGGCAGAGGAGGCTGAGCAACAGCTTTCCAGGCTAGCCCCTTCTGCCTGCAAGCTATCTGCAGACGTTCGCACTTTTGGAGCTTGGCTGCGAAAGGAGCCTGGCAGGGATACCCGTTCCCAGGATACGTTTGAAGTTTGAGGTGGCAAGACAAGCAAGCAGCCTCAGTCTCTGTGCCTCTGTGCGAGCAGTGCCATGGGCAGAGGAGGCTGAGCAACAGCTTTCCAGGCTAGCCCCTTCTGCCTGCAAGCTATCTGCAGACGTTCGCACTTTCGGAGCAGGGCTGCGAAAGGAGCCTGGCAGGGATACCCGTTCCCAGGATACGTTTGAAGTTTGAGGTGGCAAGGCAAGCAAGCAGCCCCAGTCTCTCTTGTTCGGAGAGAGCAGTGCCATGGGCAGAGGAGGCTGAGCAACAGCTTTCCAGGCTAGCCCCTTCTGGCTACCAGCTATCTGCAAACGTTCGCATTTTCGGAGCAGGGTTGCGAAAGGAGCCTGGCAGGTATACCTGTTCCCAGGATACGTTTCAAGTTTGAGGTGGCAAGACAAGCAAGGAGCCTCAGCCTCTGTTGTTCCGAGAGAGCAGTGCCATGGGCAGATGAGGCTGAGCAACAGCTTTCCAGGCTAGCCCCTTCTGGCTGCCAGCAATCTGCAGACGTTCGCACTTTCGGAGCAGGGCTGCGAAAGGAGCCTGGCAGGGATACCCGTTCCCAGGATACGTTTGAAGTTTGAGGTGGCAAGACAAGCAAGCACCCCCAATCTCTGTGCCTCTGTGCGAGCAGTGCCATGGGCAGATGAGACTGAGTAAGAGCTTTCCAGGCTACACGCTTGTGGCTGCAACTATCTGCAGCCATTTGCATTTTCTGAGCAGGGCTGCGAAAGGAGCCAGGCAGGGATACCCGTTCCCAGGATACGTTTGAAGTTTGAGGTGGCACGACAAGCAAGAAGCCCCAGTCTCTGTGTCTCTGTGCGAGCAGTGCCATGAGAACAGAAAGCTGAGCAACAGCTTTCCAGGCTAGCCCCTTCTGGCTGCCAGCTATCTGCAGACGTTCGCATCTTGGGAGCAGGGCTGCGAAAGGAGCCTGGCAGGGATACCCGTTCCCAGGATACGTTTGAAGTTTGAGGTGGCAAGACAAGCAAGCAGCCCCAGTCTCTGTGCCTCTGTGCGAGCAATGCCATGGGCAGAGGAGGCTGAGCAACAGCTTTCCAGGCTAGCCCCTGCTGGCTGCCAGCTATCTGCAGATGTTCGCACTTTGGGAGCAGGGCTGCGAAAGGAGCCTGGCAGGGATACCCGTTCCCAGGATACGTTTGAAGTTTGAGGTGGCAAGACAAGTAAGCAACCCCAGTCTCTCTTGTTCGGAGAGAGCAGTGCCATGGGCAGAGGAGGCTGAGCAACAGCTTTCCAGGCTAGCCCCTTCTGGCTACCAGCTATTTGCAAACGTTCGCATTTTCGGAGCAGGGTTGCGAAAGGAGCCTGGCAGGGATACCTGTTCCCAGGATACGTTTCAAGTTTTAGGTGGCAAGACAAGCAAGCAGCCTCAGACTCTGTTGTTTCGAGAGAGCAGTGCCATGGGCAGATGAGGCTGAGCAACAGCTTTCCAGGCTAGCCCCTGCTGGCTGCCAGCTATCTGCAGACGTTCGCACTTTCGGAGCAGGGCTGCGAAAGGAGCCTGGCAGGGATACCCGTTCCCAGGATACGTTTGAAGGTCGAGGTGGCAAGACAAGCAAGCAGCCCCAGTCTCTGTGGTTCTGTGCGAGCAGTGCCATGGGTACAGGAAGCTGAGCAACAGCTTTCCAGGCTAGCCCCTTCTGGCTGCCAGCTATCTGCAGACGTTCGCATCTTGGGAGCAGGGCTGCGAAAGGAGCCTGGCAGGGATACCCGTTCCCAGGATACGTTTGAAGTTTGAGGTGGCAAGACAAGCAAGCAGCCCCAGTCTCTGTGCCTCTGTGCGAGCAGTGCCATGGGTACAGAAAGCTGAGCAACAGCTTTCCAGGCTAGCCCCTTCTGCCTGCAAGCTATCTGCAGACGTTTGCACTTTCGGAGCTTGGCTGCGAAAGGAGCCTGGCAGGGATACCCGTTCCCAGGATACGTTTGAAGTTTGAGGTGGCAAGACAAGTAAGCAGCCCCAGTCTCTGTGGTTCGGAGAGAGCAGTGCCATGGGCAGAGGAGGCTGAGCAACAGCTTTCCAGGCTAGCCCCTTCCGGCTGCCAGCTATCTGCAGACGTTCGCATTTTCGGAGCAGGGCTGCGAAAGGAGCCTGGCAGGGATACCCGTTCCCAGGATACGTTTGAAGTTTGAGGTGGCAAGACAAGCAAGCAGCCCCAGTCTCTGTGCCTCTGTGCGAGCAGTGCCATGGGTAGAGGAAGCTGAGCAACAGCTTTCCAGGCTAGCACCTTCTGGCTGCCAGCTATCTGCAGACGTTCGCATCTTGGGAGCAGGGCTGTGAAAGGAGCCTGGCAGGGATACCCATTCCCAGGATACGTTTGAAGTTTGAGGTGGCAAGACAAGCAAGCAGCCCCAGTCTCTGTGCCTCTGTGCGAGCAGTGCCATGGGCAGAGGAGGCTGAGCAACAGCTTTCCAGGCTAGCCCCTTCTGCCTGCAAGCTATCTGCAGACGTTTACACTTTTGGAGCAGGGCTGCGAAAGGAGCCTGGCAGGGATACCCGTTCCCAGGATACGTTTGAAGTTTGATGTGGCAAGACAAGTAAGCAGCCCCAGTCTCTATGGTTCGGACAGAGCAGTGCCATGGGCAGATGAGGCTGAGCAACAGCTTTCCAGGCTAGCCCCTTCTGCCTGCCAGCTATCTGCAGACCTTCGCATTTTCAGAGCAGGGCTGCGAAAGGAGCCTGGCAGGGGTACCTGTTCCCAGGATACGTTTCAAGTTTGAGGTGGCAAGACAAGCAAGCAGCCTCAGTCTCTGTGGTTCGGAGAGAGCAGTGCCATGGGCAGATGAGGCTGAGCAACAGTTTTCCAGGCTAGCCCCTGCTGGCTGCCAGCTATCTGCAGACGTTCGCATTTTCGGAGCAGGGTTGCGAAAGGAGCCTGGCAGGGATACCTGTTCCCAGGATACGTTTGAAGATTGAGGTCTCAAGACAAGTATGAAGCCCCAGTCTCTGTGGTTCCGAGAGAGCAGTGCCATGGGCAGATGAGGCTGAGCAACAGCTTTCCAGGCTAGCCCCTTCTGGCTGCCAGCAATCTGCAGACGTTCGCACTTTCGGAGCACGGCTGCGAAAGGAGCCTGGCAGGGATACCCGTTCCCAGGATACGTTTGAAGTTTGAGGTGGCAAGACAAGCAAGCAGCCCCAGTCTCTGTGCCTCTGTGCGAGCAGTGCCATGGGCAGATGAGACTGAGTAAGAGCTTTCCAGGCTACACGCTTGTGGCTGCATCTATCTGCAGCCATTCGCATTTTCGGAGCAGGGCTGCGAAAGGAGCCTGGCAGGGATACCCGTTCCCAGGATACGTTTGAAGTTTGAGGTGGCAAGACAAGCAAGAAGCCCCAGTCTCTGTGCCTCTGTGCGAGCAGTGCCACGGGAACAGAAAGCTGAGCAACAGCTTTCCAGGCTAGCCCCTTCTGGCTGCCAGCTATCTGCAGACGTTCGCATCTTGGGAGCAGGGCTGCGAAAGGAGCCTGGCAGGGATACCCGTTCCCAGGATATGTTTGAAGTTTGAGGTGGCAAGACAAGCAAGCAGCCCCAGTCTCTGTGCCTCTGTGCGAGCAGTGCCATGGGCAGAGGAGGCTGAGCAACAACTTTCCAGGCTAGCCCCTGCTGGCTGCCAGCTATCTGCAGATGTTCGCACTTTGGGAGCAGGGCTGCGAAAGGAGCCTGGCAGGTATACCCGTTCCCAGGATACGTTTGAAGTTTGACCTGGCAAGACAAGTAAGCAGCCCCAGTCTCTGTGGTTCGGAGAGAGCAGTGCCATGGGCAGAGGAGGCTGAGCAACAGCTTTCCAGGCTAGCCCCTTCTGCCTGCCAGCTATCTGCAGACGTTCGCATTTTCGGAGTAGGGCTGCGAAAGGAGCCTGGCAGGGATACCCGTTCCCAGGATACGTTTGAAGTTTGAGGTGGCAAGACAAGCAAGCAGCCCCAGTCTCTGTGCCTCTGTGCGAGCAGTGCCATAGGTACAGGAAGCTGATCAACAGCTTTCCAGGCTAGCCCCTTCTGGCTGCCAGCTATCTGCAGACGTTCGCATCTTGGGAGCAGGGCTGCGAAAGGAGCCTGGCAGGGATACCCGTTCCCAGGATACGTTTGAAGTTTGAGGTGGCAAGACAAACAAGCAGCCCCAGTCTCTGTGCCACTGTGCGAGCAGTGCCATGGGTAGAGGAAGCTGAGCAACAGCTTTCCAGGCTAGCCCCTTCTGGCTGCCAGCTATCTGCAGACGTTCGCATTTTCGGAGCAGGGCTGCGAAAGGAGCCTGGCAGGGATACCCGTTCCCAGGATACGTTTGAAGTTTGAGGTGGCAAGACAAGCAAGCAGCCCCAGTCTCTGTGGTTCCGAGAGAGCAGTGCCATGGGCAGATGAGGCTGAGCAACAGCTTTCCAGGCTAGCCCCTTCTGCCTGCAAGCTATCTGCAGACGTTCGCACTTTCGGAGCAGGGCTGCGAAAGCAGCCTGGCAGGGATACCCGTTCCCAGGATACGTTTGAAGTTTGAGGTGGCAAGACAAGCAAGCAGCCCCAGTCTCTGTGCCTCTGTGCGAGCAGTGCCATGGGCAGAGGAGGCTGAGCAACAGCTTTCCAGGCTAGCCCCTTCTGCCTGCAAGCTATCTGCAGACGTTCGCACTTTTGGAGCTTGGCTGCGAAAGGAGCCTGGCAGGGATACCCGTTCCCAGGATACGTTTGAAGTTTGAGGTGGCAAGACAAGCAAGCAGCCTCAGTCTCTGTGCCTCTGTGCGAGCAGTGCCATGGGCAGAGGAGGCTGAGCAACAGCTTTCCAGGCTAGCCCCTTCTACCTGCCAGCTATCTGCAGACGTTCGCATCTTGGGAGCAGGGCTGCGAAAGGAGCCTGGCAGGGATACCCGTTCCCAGGATACGTTTGAAGTTTGAGGTGGCAAGACAAGCAAGCAGCCCCAGTCTCTGTGCCTCTGTGCGAGCAGTGCCATGGGTAGAGGAGGCTGAGCAACAGCTTTCCAGGCTAGCCCCTTCTGGCTGCCAGCTATCTGCAGACGTTCGCACTTTCGGAGCAGGGCTGCGAAAGGAGCCTGGCAGGGATACCCGTTCCCAGGATACGTTTGAAGTTTGAGGTGACAAGACAAGCAAGCAGCCCCAGTCTCTCTGGTTCGGAGAGAGCAGTGCCATGGGCAGATGAGGCTGAGCAACAGCTTTCCAGGCTAGCCCCCTCTGGCTGCCAGCTATCTGCAGACGTTCGCATTTTCGGAGCAGGGCTGCGAAAGGAGCCTGGCAGGGATACCCGTTCCCAGGATACGTTTGAAGTTTGAGGTGGCAAGACAAGCAAGCAGCCCCAGTCTCTGTGCCTCTGTGCGAGCAGTGCCATGGGTACAGGAAGCTGAGCAACAGTTTTCCAGGCTAGCCCCTTCTGGCTGCCAGCTATCTGCAGACGTTCGCATCTTCGGAGCAGGGCTGCGAAAGGAGCCTGGCAGGGATACCCGTTCCCAGGATACATTTGAAGTTTGAGGTGGCAAGACAAGTAAGCAGCCCCAGTCTCTGTGCCTCTGTGCGAGCAGTGCCATGGGCAGATGAGACTGAGTAAGAGCTTTCCAGGCTACACGCTTGTGGCTGCAACTATCTGCAGCCATTCGCATTTTCGGAGCAGGGCTGCGAAAGGAGCCTGGCAGGGATACCCGTTCCCAGGATACGTTTGAAGTTTGAGGTGGCAAGACAAGCAAGAAGCCCCAGTCTCTGTGCCTCTGTGCGAGCAGTGCCATGGGAACAGAAAGCTGAGCAACAGCTTTCCAGGCTAGCCCCTTCTGGCTGCCAGCTATCTGCAGACGTTCGCATCTTGGGAGCAGGGCTGCGAAAGGAGCCTGGCAGGGATACCCGTTCCCAGGATACGTTTGAAGTTTGAGGTGGCAAGACAAGCAAGCAGCCCCAGTCTCTGTGCCTCTGTGCGAGCAATGCCATGGGCAGATGAGGCTGAGCAACAACTTTCCAGGCTAGCCCCTGCTGGCTGCCAGCTATCTGCAGATGTTCGCACTTTGGGAGCAGGGCTGCGAAAGGAGCCTGGCAGGTATACCCGTTCCCAGGATACGTTTGAAGGTTGAGGTGGCAAGACAAGCAAGCAGCCCCAGTCTCTGTGGTTCGGAGAGAGCAGTGCCATGGGCAGATGAGGCTGAGCAACAGCTTTCCAGGCTAGCCCCTTCTGCCTGCCAGCTATCTGCAGACGTTCGCATTTTCGGATTAGGGCTGCGAAAGGAGCCTGGCAGGGATACCCGTTCCCAGGATACGTTTGAAGTTTGAGGTGGCAAGACAAGCAAGAAGCCCCAGTCTCTGTGCCTCTGTGCGAGCAGTGCCATGGGAACAGAAAGCTGAGCAACAGCTTTCCAGGCTAGCCCCTTCTGGCTGCCAGCTATCTGCAGACGTTCGCATCTTGGGAGCAGGGCTGCGAAAGGAGCCTGGCAGGGATACCCGTTCCCAGGATACGTTTGAAGTTTGAGGTGGCAAGACAAACAAGCAGCCCCAGTCTCTGTGCCACTGTGCGAACAGTGCAATGGGTAGAGGAAGCTGAGCAACAGCTTTCCAGGCTAGCCCCTTCTGCCTGCCAGCTATCTGCAGACGTTCGCATTTTCGGAGCAGGGCTGCGAAAGGAGCCTGGCAGGGATACCCGTTCCCAGGATACGTTTGAAGTTTGAGGTGGCAAGACAAGCAAGCAGCCCCAGTCTCTGTGCCTCTGTGCGAGCAGTGCCATGGGCAGAGGAGGCTGAGCAACAGCTTTCCAGGCTAGCCCCTTCTGGCTGCCAGCTATCTGCAGACGTTCGCATTTCAAGAGCAGGGCTGCGAAAGGAGCCTGGCAGGGATACCCGTTCCCAGGATACGTTTGAAGTTTGAGGTGGCAAGACAAGCAAGCAGCCCCAGTCTCTGTGGTTCCGAGAGAGCAGTGCCATGGGCAGATGAGGCTGAGCAACAGCTTTCCAGGCTAGCCCCTTCTGCCTGCAAGCTATCTGCAGACGTTCGCACTTTCGGAGCAGGGCTGCGAAAGCAGCCTGGCAGGGATACCCGTTCCCAGGATACGTTTGAAGTTTGAGGTGGCAAGACAAGCAAGCAGCCCCAGTCTCTGTGCCTCTGTGCGAGCAGTGCCATGGGCAGAGGAGGCTGAGCAACAGCTTTCCAGGCTAGCCCCTTCTGCCTGCAAGCTATCTGCAGACGTTCGCACTTTTGGAGCTTGGCTGCGAAAGGAGCCTGGCAGGGATACCCGTTCCCAGGATACGTTTGAAGTTTGAGGTGGCAAGACAAGCAAGCAGCCCCAGTCTCTGTGCCTCTGTGCGAGCAGTGCCATGGGCAGAGGAGGCTGAGCAACAGCTTTCCAGGCTAGCCCCTTCTGCCTGCAAGCTATCTGCAGACGTTCGCACTTTCGGAGCAGGGCTGCGAAAGGAGCCTGGCAGGGATACCCGTTCCCAGGATACGTTTGAAGTTTGAGGTGGCAAGACAAGCAAGCAGCCCCAGTCTCTGTGCCTCTGTGCGAGCAGTGCCATGGGTACAGGAAGCTGAGCAACAGCTTTCCAGGCTAGCCCCTTCTGGCTGCCAGCTATCTGCAGACGTTCGCATCTTCAGAGCAGGGCTGCGAAAGGAGCCTGGCAGGGATACCCGTTCCCAGGATACGTTTGAAGTTTGAGGTGGCAAGACAAGCAAGCAGCCCCAGTCTCTGTGCCTCTGTGCGAGCAGTGCCATGGGTAGAGGAGGCTGAGCAACAGCTTTCCAGGCTAGCCCCTTCTGGCTGCCAGCTATCTGCAGATGTTCGCACTTTCTGAGCAGGGCTGCGAAAGGAGCCTGGCAGGGATACCCGTTCCCAGGATACGTTTGAAGTTTGAGGTGACAAGACAAGCAAGCAGCCCCAGTCTCTCTGGTTCGGAGAGAGCAGTGCCATGGGCAGATGAGGCTGAGCAACAGCTTTCCAGGCTAGCCCCCTCTGGCTGCCAGCTATCTGCAGACGTTCGCATTTTCGGAGCAGGGCTGCGAAAGGAGCCTGGCAGGGATACCCGTTCCCAGGATACATTTGAAGTTTGAGGTGGCAAGACAAGCAAGCAGCCCCAGTCTCTGTGCCTCTGTGCGAGCAGTGCCATGGGTAGAGGAAGCTGAGCAACAGTTTTCCAGGCTAGCCCCTTCTGGCTGCCAGCTATCTGCAGACGTTCGCATCTTCGGAGCAGGGCTGCGAAAGGAGCCTGGCAGGGATACCCGTTCCCAGGATACATTTGAAGTTTGAGGTGGCAAGACAAGCAAGCAGCCCCAGTCTCTGTGGTTCGGAGAGAGCAGTGCCATGGGCAGATGAGGCTGAGCAACTGCTTTCCAGGCTAGCCCCTTCTGCCTGCAAGTTCTCTGCAGACGTTCGCATCTTCGGAGCAGGGCTGCGAAAGGAGCCTGGCAGGGATACCCGTTCCCAGGATACGTTTGAAGTTTGAGGTGGCAAGACAAGCAAGCAGTTCCAGTCTCTGTGGTTCCGAGAGAGCAGTGCCATGGGCAGATGAGGCTGAGCAACCGTTTTCCAGGCTAGCCCCTGCTGGCTGCCAGCTATCTGCAGACGTTCGCACTTTCGGAGGAGGGCTGCGAAAGGAGCCTGGCAGGGATACCCGTTCCCAGGATACGTTTGAAGTTTGAGGTGGCAAGACAAGTAAGCAGCCCCAGTCTCTGTGGTTCGGAGAGAGCAGTGCCATGGGCAGATGAGGCTGAGCAACAGCTTTCCAGGCTAGCACCCTCTGGCTGCCAGCTATCTGCAGACGTTCGCATTTTCGAAGCAGGGCTGCGAAAGGAGCCTGGCAGGGATACCCGTTCCCAGGATACGTTTGAAGTTTGAGGTGGCAAGACAAGCAAGCAGCCCCAGTCTCTGTGGTTCCGAGAGAGCAGTGCCATGGGCAGAGGAGGCTGAGCAACAGCTTTCCAGGCTAGCCCCTTCTGCCTGCAAGCTATCTGCAGACGTTCGCATTTCAAGAGCAGGGCTGCGAAAGGAGCCTGGCAGGGATACCCGTTTCCTGGGTACGTTTGAAGTTTGAGGTGGCAAGACAAGCAAGCAGCCCCAGTCTCTGTGGTTCCGAGAGAGCAGTGCCATGGGCAGATGAGCCTGAGCAACAGTTTTCCAGGCTAGCCCCTGCTGGATGCCATCTATCTGCAGACGTTCGCATTTTCTGAGCAGGGCTGCGAAAGGAGCCTGGCAGGGATACCCTTTCCCAGGATACGTTTGAAGTTTGAGGTGGCAAGACAAGCAAGAAGCCCCTGTCTCTGTGCCTCTGTGCGAGCAGTGCCATGGGTAGATGAGGCTGAGCAACAGCTTTCCAGGCTAACCCCTTCTGGCTGCCAGCTATCTGCAGACTTTCGCATCTTGGGAGCAGGGCTGCGAAAGGAGCCTGGCAGGGATACCTGTTCCCAGGATACGTTTGAAGTTTGAGGTGGCAAGACAAGCAAGCAGCCCCAGTCTCTGTGCCTCTGTGCGAGCAGTGCCATGGGTAGAGGAAGCTGAGCAACAGCTTTCCAGGCTAGCCCCTTCTGGCTGCCAGCTATCTGCAGGCATTCGCATCTTGGGAGCAGGGCTGCGAAAGGAGCCTGGCAGGGAGACCCGTTCCCAGGATACGTTTGAAGTTTGAGGTGACAAGACAAGCAAGCAGCCCCAGTCTCTGTGGTTCCGAGAGAGCAGTGCCATGGGCAGAGGAGGCTGAGCAACCGTTTTCCAGGCTAGCCCCTGCTGGCTGCCAGCTATCTGCAGACGTTCGCACTTTCGGAGCAGGGCTGCGAAAGGAGCCTGGCAGGGATACCCGTTCCCAGGATACGTTTGAAGTTTGAGGTGGCAAGACAAGTAAGCAGCCCCAGTCTCTGTGGTTCGGAGAGTGCAGTGCCATGGGCAGATGAGGCTGAGCAACAGCTTTCCAGGCTAGCACCCTCTGGCTGCCAGCTATCTGCAGACGTTCGCATTTTCGAAGCAGGGCTGCGAAAGGAGCCTGGCAGGGATACCCGTTCCCAGGATACGTTTGAAGTTTGAGGTGGCAAGACAAGCAAGCAGCCCCAGTCTCTGTGCCTCTGTGCGAGCAGTGCCATGGGTAGAGGAAGCTGAGCAACAGCTTTCCAGGCTAGCCCCTTCTGGCTGCCAGCTATCTGCAGGCATTCGCACCTTCGGAGCAGGGCTGCGAAAGGAGCCTGGCAGGGATACCATTTCCCAGGATACGTTTGAAGTTTGAGGTGGCAAGACTAGCAAGCAGCCCCAGTCTCTGTGCCTCTGTGCGAGCAGTGCCATGGGTACAGGAAGCTGAGCAACAGCTTTCCAGGCTAACCCCTTCTGGCTGCCAGCTATCTGCAGACGTTCGCATCTTCAGAGCAGGGCTGCGAAAGGAGCCTGGCAGGGATACCCGTTCCCAGGATACGTTTGAAGTTTGAGGTGGCAAGACAAGCAAGCAGCCCCAGTCTCTGTGCCTCTGTGCGAGCAGTGCCATGGGTAGAGGAAGCTGAGCAACAGCTTTTCAGGCTAGCCCCTTCTTCCTGCAAGCTATCTGCAGACGTTCGCACTTTCGGAGCAGGGCTGCGAAAGGAGCCTGGCAGGGATACCCGTTCCCAGGATACGTTTGAAGTTTGAGGTGGCAAGACAAGCAAGCAGCCCCAGTCTCTGTGCCTCTGTGCGAGCAGTGCCATGGGTAGAGGAAGCTGAGCAACAGCTTTCCAGGCTAGCACCTTCTGGCTACCAGCTATCTGCAGACGTTCGCATCTTGGGAGCAGGGCTGTGAAAGGAGCCTGGCAGGGATACCCATTCCCAGGATACGTTTGAAGTTTGAGGTGGCAAGACAAGCAAGCAGCCCCAGTCTCTGTGCCTCTGTGCGAGCAGTGCCATGGGCAGAGGAGGCTGAGCAACAGCTTTCCAGGCTAGCCCCTTCTGCCT
This sequence comes from Opisthocomus hoazin, assembly GCF_030867145.1. Lineage (NCBI taxonomy): Eukaryota > Metazoa > Chordata > Aves > Opisthocomiformes > Opisthocomidae > Opisthocomus > Opisthocomus hoazin. The sequence continues at coordinate 7,854,682 of NC_134440.1, forward strand.
GCAAGCTATCTGCAGACGTTTACACTTTTGGAGCAGGGCTGCGAAAGGAGCCTGGCAGGGATACCCGTTCCCAGGATACGTTTGAAGTTTGATGTGGCAAGACAAGTAAGCAGCCCCAGTCTCTATGGTTCGGACAGAGCAGTGCCATGGGCAGATGAGGCTGAGCAACAGCTTTCCAGGCTAGCCCCTTCTGCCTGCCAGCTATCTGCAGACGTTCGCATTTTCAGAGCAGGGCTGCGAAAGGAGCCTGGCAGGGGTACCTGTTCCCAGGATACGTTTCAAGTTTGAGGTGGCAAGACAAGCAAGCAGCCTCAGTCTCTGTGGTTCGGAGAGAGCAGTGCCATGGGCAGATGAGGCTGAGCAACAGTTTTCCAGGCTAGCCCCTGCTGGCTGCCAGCTATCTGCAGACGTTCGCATTTTCGGAGCAGGGTTGCGAAAGGAGCCTGGCAGGGATACCCGTTCCCAGGATACGTTTGAAGATTGAGGTCTCAAGACAAGTATGAAGCCCCAGTCTCTGTGGTTCCGAGAGAGCAGTGCCATGGGCAGATGAGGCTGAGCAACAGCTTTCCAGGCTAGCCCCTTCTGGCTGCCAGCAATCTGCAGACGTTCGCACTTTCGGAGCACGGCTGCGAAAGGAGCCTGGCAGGGATACCCGTTCCCAGGATACGTTTGAAGTTTGAGGTGGCAAGACAAGCAAGCAGCCCCAGTCTCTGTGCCTCTGTGCGAGCAGTGCCATGGGCAGATGAGACTGAGTAAGAGCTTTCCAGGCTACACGCTTGTGGCTGCAACTATCTGCAGTCATTCGCATTTTCGGAGCAGGGCTGCGAAAGGAGCCTGGCAGGGATACCCGTTCCCAGGATACGTTTGAAGTTTGAGGTGGCAAGACAAGCAAGAAGCCCCAGTCTCTGTGCCTCTGTGCGAGCAGTGCCACGGGAACAGAAAGCTGAGCAACAGCTTTCCAGGCTAGCCCCTTCTGGCTGCCAGCTATCTGCAGACGTTCGCATCTTGGGAGCAGGGCTGCGAAAGGAGCCTGGCAGGGATACCCGTTCCCAGGATATGTTTGAAGTTTGAGGTGGCAAGACAAGCAAGCAGCCCCAGTCTCTGTGCCTCTGTGCGAGCAGTGCCATGGGCAGAGGAGGCTGAGCAACAACTTTCCAGGCTAGCCCCTGCTGGCTGCCAGCTATCTGCAGATGTTCGCACTTTGGGAGCAGGGCTGCGAAAGGAGCCTGGCAGGTATAACCGTTCCCAGGATACGTTTGAAGTTTGAGGTGGCAAGACAAGTAAGCAGCCCCAGTCTCTGTGGTTCGGAGAGAGCAGTGCCATGGGCAGAGGAGGCTGAGCAACAGCTTTCCAGGCTAGCCCCTTCTGCCTGCCAGCTATCTGCAGACGTTCGCATTTTCGGAGTAGGGCTGCGAAAGGAGCCTGGCAGGGATACCCGTTCCCAGGATACGTTTGAAGTTTGAGGTGGCAAGACAAGCAAGCAGCCCCAGTCTCTGTGCCTCTGTGCGAGCAGTGCCATAGGTACAGGAAGCTGAGCAACAGCTTTCCAGGCTAGCCCCTTCTGGCTGCCAGCTATCTGCAGACGTTCGCATCTTGGGAGCAGGGCTGCGAAAGGAGCCTGGCAGGGATACCCGTTCCCAGGATACGTTTGAAGTTTGAGGTGGCAAGACAAACAAGCAGCCCCAGTCTCTGTGCCACTGTGCGAGCAGTGCCATGGGTAGAGGAAGCTGAGCAACAGCTTTCCAGGCTAGCCCCTTCTGGCTGCCAGCTATCTGCAGACGTTCGCATTTTCGGAGCAGGGCTGCGAAAGGAGCCTGGCAGGGATACCCGTTCCCAGGATACGTTTGAAGTTTGAGGTGGCAAGACAAGCAAGCAGCCCCAGTCTCTGTGCCTCTGTGCGAGCAGTGCCATGGGCAGAGGAGGCTGAGCAACAGCTTTCCAGGCTAGCCCCTTCTGGCTGCCAGCTATCTGCAGACGTTCGCATTTCAAGAGCTGGGCTGCGAAAGGAGCCTGGCAGGTATACCCGTTCCCAGGATACGTTTGAAGTTTGAGGTGGTAAGACAAGCAAGCAGCCCCAGTCTCTGTGGTTCCGAGAGAGCAGTGCCATGGGCAGATGAGGCTGAGCAACAGCTTTCCAGGCTAGCCCCTTCTGCCTGCAAGCTATCTGCAGACGTTCGCACTTTCGGAGCAGGGCTGCGAAAGCAGCCTGGCAGGGATACCCGTTCCCAGGATACGTTTGAAGTTTGAGGTGGCAAGACAAGCAAGCAGCCCCAGTCTCTGTGCCTCTGTGCGAGCAGTGCCATGGGCAGAGGAGGCTGAGCAACAGCTTTCCAGGCTAGCCCCTTCTGCCTGCAAGCTATCTGCAGACGTTCGCACTTTTGGAGCTTGGCTGCGAAAGGAGCCTGGCAGGGATACCCGTTCCCAGGATACGTTTGAAGTTTGAGGTGGCAAGACAAGCAAGCAGCCTCAGTCTCTGTGCCTCTGTGCGAGCAGTGCCATGGGCAGAGGAGGCTGAGCAACAGCTTTCCAGGCTAGCCCCTTCTACCTGCAAGCTATCTGCAGACGTTCGCACTTTCGGAGCAGGGCTGCGAAAGGAGCCTGGCAGGGATACCCGTTCCCAGGATACGTTTGAAGGTCGAGGTGGCAAGACAAGCAAGCAGCCCCAGTCTCTGTGGTTCTGTGCGAGCAGTGCCATGGGTACAGGAAGCTGAGCAACAGCTTTCCAGGCTAGCCCCTTCTGGCTGCCAGCTATCTGCAGACGTTCGCATCTTGGGAGCAGGGCTGCGAAAGGAGCCTGGCAGGGATACCCGTTCCCAGGATACGTTTGAAGTTTGAGGTGGCAAGACAAGCAAGCAGCCCCAGTCTCTGTGCCTCTGTGCGAGCAGTGCCATGGGTAGAGGAGGCTGAGCAACAGCTTTCCAGGCTAGCCCCTTCTGGCTGCCAGCTATCTGCAGACGTTCGCACTTTCGGAGCAGGGCTGCGAAAGGAGCCTGGCAGGGATACCCGTTCCCAGGATACGTTTGAAGTTTGAGGTGACAAGACAAGCAAGCAGCCCCAGTCTCTCTGGTTCGGAGAGAGCAGTGCCATGGGCAGATGAGGCTGAGCAACAGCTTTCCAGGCTAGCCCCCTCTGGCTGCCAGCTATCTGCAGACGTTCGCATTTTCGGAGCAGGGCTGCGAAAGGAGCCTGGCAGGGATACCCGTTCCCAGGATACGTTTGAAGTTTGAGGTGGCAAGACAAGCAAGCAGCCCCAGTCTCTGTGCCTCTGTGCGAGCAGTGCCATGGGTACAGGAAGCTGAGCAACAGTTTTCCAGGCTAGCCCCTTCTGGCTGCCAGCTATCTGCAGACGTTCGCATCTTCGGAGCAGGGCTGCGAAAGGAGCCTGGCAGGGATACCCGTTCCCAGGATACATTTGAAGTTTGAGGTGGCAAGACAAGCAAGCAGCCCCAGTCTCTGTGCCTCTGTGCGAGCAGTGCCATGGGCAGATGAGACTGAGTAAGAGCTTTCCAGGCTACACGCTTGTGGCTGCAACTATCTGCAGCCATTCGCATTTTCGGAGCAGGGCTGCGAAAGGAGCCTGGCAGGGATACCCGTTCCCAGGATACGTTTGAAGTTTGAGGTGGCAAGACAAGCAAGAAGCCCCAGTCTCTGTGCCTCTGTGCGAGCAGTGCCATGGGAACAGAAAGCTGAGCAACAGCTTTCCAGGCTAGCCCCTTCTGGCTGCCAGCTATCTGCAGACGTTCGCATCTTGGGAGCAGGGCTGCGAAAGGAGCCTGGCAGGGATACCCGTTCCCAGGATACGTTTGAATTTTGAGGTGGCAAGACAAGCAAGCAGCCCCAGTCTCTGTGCCTCTGTGCGAGCAATGCCATGGGCAGATGAGGCTGAGCAACAACTTTCCAGGCTAGCCCCTGCTGGCTGCCAGCTATCTGCAGATGTTCGCACTTTGGGAGCAGGGCTGCGAAAGGAGCCTGGCAGGTATACCCGTTCCCAGGATACGTTTGAAGGTTGAGGTGGCAAGACAAGCAAGCAGCCCCAGTCTCTGTGGTTCGGAGAGAGCAGTGCCATGGGCAGATGAGGCTGAGCAACAGCTTTCCAGGCTAGCCCCTTCTGCCTGCCAGCTATCTGCAGACGTTCGCATTTTCGGAGTAGGGCTGCGAAAGGAGCCTGGCAGGGATACCCGTTCCCAGGATACGTTTGAAGTTTGAGGTGGCAAGACAAGCAAGCAGCCCCAGTCTCTGTGCCTCTGTGCGAGCAGTGCCATGGGTACAGGAAGCTGAGCAACAGCTTTCCAGGCTAGCCCCTTCTGGCTGCCAGCTATCTGCAGACGTTCGCATTGCAAGAGCAGGGCTGCGAAAGGAGCCTGGCAGGGATACCCGTTCCCAGGATACATTTGAAGTTTGAGGTGGCAAGACAAGCAAGCAGCCCCAGTCTCTGTGCCTCTGTGCGAGCAGTGCCATGGGTAGATGAGACTGAGTAAGAGCTTTCCAGGCTACACTCTTGTGGCTGCAACTATCTGCAGCCATTCGCATTTTCGGAGCAGGGCTGCGAAAGGAGCCTGGCAGGGATACCCGTTCCCAGGATACGTTTGAAGTTTGAGGTGGCAAGACAAACAAGCAGCCCCAGTCTCTGTGCCACTGTGCGAGCAGTGCAATGGGTAGAGGAAGCTGAGCAACAGCTTTCCAGGCTAGCCCCTTCTGCCTGCCAGCTATCTGCAGACGTTCGCATTTTCGGAGCAGGGCTGCGAAAGGAGCCTGGCAGGGATACCCGTTCCCAGGATACGTTTGAAGTTTGAGGTGGCAAGACAAGCAAGCAGCCCCAGTCTCTGTGCCTCTGTGCGAGCAGTGCCATGGGCAGAGGAGGCTGAGCAACAGCTTTCCAGGCTAGCCCCTTCTGGCTGCCAGCTATCTGCAGACGTTCGCATTTCAAGAGCAGGGCTGCGAAAGGAGCCTGGCAGGGATACCCGTTCCCAGGATACGTTTGAAGTTTGAGGTGGCAAGACAAGCAAGCAGCCCCAGTCTCTGTGGTTCCGAGAGAGCAGTGCCATGGGCAGATGAGGCTGAGCAACAGCTTTCCAGGCTAGCCCCTTCTGCCTGCAAGCTATCTGCAGACGTTCGCACTTTCGGAGCAGGGCTGCGAAAGCAGCCTGGCAGGGATACCCGTTCCCAGGATACGTTTGAAGTTTGAGGTGGCAAGACAAGCAAGCAGCCCCAGTCTCTGTGCCTCTGTGCGAGCAGTGCCATGGGCAGAGGAGGCTGAGCAACAGCTTTCCAGGCTAGCCCCTTCTGCCTGCAAGCTATCTGCAGACGTTCGCACTTTTGGAGCTTGGCTGCGAAAGGAGCCTGGCAGGGATACCCGTTCCCAGGATACGTTTGAAGTTTGAGGTGGCAAGACAAGCAAGCAGCCTCAGTCTCTGTGCCTCTGTGCGAGCAGTGCCATGGGCAGAGGAGGCTGAGCAACAGCTTTCCAGGCTAGCCCGTTCTGCCTGCCAGCTATCTGCAGACGTTCGCACTTTCGGAGCAGGGCTGCGAAAGGAGCCTGGCAGGGATACCCGTTCCCAGGATACGTTTGAAGTTTGAGGTGGCAAGACAAGCAAGCAGCCCCAGTCTCTGTGCCTCTGTGCGAGCAGTGCCATGGGTACAGGAAGCTGAGCAACAGCTTTCCAGGCTAGCCCCTTCTGGCTGCCAGATATCTGCAGACGTTCGCATCTTCAGAGCAGGGCTGCGAAAGGAGCCTGGCAGGGATACCCGTTCCCAGGATACGTTTGAAGTTTGAGGTGGCAAGACAAGCAAGCAGCCCCAGTCTCTGTGCCTCTGTGCGAGCAGTGCCATGGGTAGAGGAGGCTGAGCAACAGCTTTCCAGGCTAGCCCCTTCTGGCTGCCAGCTATCTGCAGACGTTCGCACTTTCGGAGCAGGGCTGCGAAAGGAGCCTGGCAGGGATACCCGTTCCCAGGATACGTTTGAAGTTTGAGGTGACAAGACAAGCAAGCAGCCCCAGTCTCTGTGGTTCGGACAGAGCAGTGCCATGGGCAGATGAGGCTGAGCAACAGCTTTCCAGGCTAGCCCCCTCTGGCTGCCAGCTATCTGCAGACGTTCGCATTTTCGGAGCAGGGCTGCGAAAGGAGCCTGGCAGGGATACCCGTTCCCAGGATACATTTGAAGTTTGAGGTGGCAAGACAAGCAAGCAGCCCCAGTCTCTGTGCCTCTGTGCGAGCAGTGCCATGGGTAGAGGAAGCTGAGCAACAGTTTTCCAGGCTAGCCCCTTCTGGCTGCCAGCTATCTGCAGACGTTCGCATCTTCGGAGCAGGGCTGCGAAAGGAGCCTGGCAGGGATACCCGTTCCCAGGATACATTTGAAGTTTGAGGTGGCAAGACAAGCAAGCAGCCCCAGTCTCTGTGGTTCGGAGAGAGCAGTGCCATGGGCAGATGAGGCTGAGCAACTGCTGTCCAGGCTAGCCCCTTCTGCCTGCAAGTTCTCTGCAGACGTTCGCATCTTCGGAGCAGGGCTGCGAAAGGAGCCTGGCAGGGATACCCGTTCCCAGGATACGTTTGAAGTTTGAGGTGGCAAGACAAGCAAGCAGTTCCAGTCTCTGTGGTTCCGAGAGAGCAGTGCCATGGGCAGATGAGGCTGAGCAACCGTTTTCCAGGCTAGCCCCTGCTGGCTGCCAGCTATCTGCAGACGTTCGCACTTTCGGAGGAGGGCTGCGAAAGGAGCCTGGCAGGGATACCCGTTCCCAGGATACGTTTGAAGTTTGAGGTGGCAAGACAAGTAAGCAGCCCCAGTCTCTGTGGTTCGGAGAGAGCAGTGCCATGGGCAGATGAGGCTGAGCAACAGCTTTCCAGGCTAGCACCCTCTGGCTGCCAGCTATCTGCAGACGTTCGCATTTTCGAAGCTTGGCTGCGAAAGGAGCCTGGCAGGGATACCCGTTCCCAGGATACGTTTGAAGTTTGAGGTGGCAAGACAAGCAAGCAGCCCCAGTCTCTGTGGTTCCGAGAGAGCAGTGCCATGGGCAGAGGAGGCTGAGCAACAGCTTTCCAGGCTAGCCCCTTCTGCCTGCAAGCTATCTGCAGACGTTCGCATTTCAAGAGCAGGGCTGCGAAAGGAGCCTGGCAGGGATACCCGTTTCCTGGGTACGTTTGAAGTTTGAGGTGGCAAGACAAGCAAGCAGCCCCAGTCTCTGTGGTTCCGAGAGAGCAGTGCCATGGGCAGATGAGCCTGAGCAACAGTTTTCCAGGCTAGCCCCTGCTGGATGCCATCTATCTGCAGACGTTCGCATTTTCTGAGCAGGGCTGCGAAAGGAGCCTGGCAGGGATACCCTTTCCCAGGATACGTTTGAAGTTTGAGGTGGCAAGACAAGCAAGAAGCCCCTGTCTCTGTGCCTCTGTGCGAGCAGTGCCATGGGTAGATGAGGCTGAGCAACAGCTTTCCAGGCTAACCCCTTCTGGCTGCCAGCTATCTGCAGACTTTCGCATCTTGGGAGCAGGGCTGCGAAAGGAGCCTGGCAGGGATACCTGTTCCCAGGATACGTTTGAAGTTTGAGGTGGCAAGACAAGCAAGCAGCCCCAGTCTCTGTGCCTCTGTGCGAGCAGTGCCATGGGTAGAGGAAGCTGAGCAACAGCTTTCCAGGCTAGCCCCTTCTGGCTGCCAGCTATCTGCAGACGTTCGCATCTTGGGAGCAGGGCTGCGAAAGGAGCCTGGCAGGGAGACCCGTTCCCAGGATACGTTTGAAGTTTGAGGTGACAAGACAAGCAAGCAGCCCCAGTCTCTGTGGTTCCGAGAGAGCAGTGCCATGGGCAGAGGAGGCTGAGCAACCGTTTTCCAGGCTAGCCCCTTCTGGCTGCCAGCTATCTGCAGACGTTCGCACTTTCGGAGCAGGGCTGCGAAAGGAGCCTGGCAGGGATACCCGTTCCCAGGATACGTTTGAAGTTTGAGGTGGCAAGACAAGTAAGCAGCCCCAGTCTCTGTGGTTCGGAGAGTGCAGTGCCATGGGCAGATGAGGCTGAGCAACAGCTTTCCAGGCTAGCACCCTCTGGCTGCCAGCTATCTGCAGACGTTCGCATTTTCGAAGCAGGGCTGCGAAAGGAGCCTGGCAGGGATACCCGTTCCCAGGATACGTTTGAAGTTTGAGGTGGCAAGACAAGCAAGCAGCCCCAGTCTCTGTGCCTCTGTGCGAGCAGTGCCATGGGTAGAGGAAGCTGAGCAACAGCTTTCCAGGCTAGCCCCTTCTGGCTGCCAGCTATCTGCAGGCATTCGCACCTTCGGAGCAGGGCTGCGAAAGGAGCCTGGCAGGGATACCAGTTCCCAGGATACGTTTGAAGTTTGAGGTGGCAAGACTAGCAAGCAGCCCCAGTCTCTGTGCCTCTGTGCGAGCAGTGCCATGGGTACAGGAAGCTGAGCAACAGCTTTCCAGGCTAACCCCTTCTGGCTGCCAGCTATCTGCAGACGTTCGCATCTTCAGAGCAGGGCTGCGAAAGGAGCCTGGCAGGGATACCCGTTCCCAGGATACGTTTGAAGTTTGAGGTGGCAAGACAAGCAAGCAGCCCCAGTCTCTGTGCCTCTGTGCGAGCAGTGCCATGGGTAGAGGAAGCTGAGCAACAGCTTTTCAGGCTAGCCCCTTCTTCCTGCAAGCTATCTGCAGACGTTCGCATTTTCGGAGCAGGGCTGCGAAAGGAGCCTGGCAGGTATACCCGTTTCCTGGGTACGTTTGAAGTTTGAGGTGGCAAGACAAGCAAGCAGCCTCAGTCTCTGTGGTTCCGAGAGAGCAGTGCCATGGGCAGATGAGCCTGAGCAACAGTTTTCCAGGCGAGCCCCTGCTGGATGCCAGCTATCTGCAGACGTTCGCATTTTCAGAGCAGGGCTGCGAAAGGAGCCTGGCAGGGATACCCTTTCCCAGGATACTTTTGAAGTTTGAGGTGGCAAGACAAGTAAGCAGCCCCAGTCTCTGTGGTTCAGAGAGAGCAGTGCCATGGGCAGATGAGGCTGAGCAACAGCTTTCCAGTCTAGCACCCTCTGGCTGCCAGCTATCTGCAGACGTTCGCATTTTCGAAGCAGGGCTGCGAAAGGAGCCTGGCAGGGATACCCGTTCCCAGGATACGTTTGAAGTTTGAGGTGACAAGACAAGCAAGCAGCCCCAGTCTGTGTGGTTCTGTGCGAGCAGTGCCATGGGTAGAGGAAGCTGAGCAACAGCTTTCCAGGCTAGCCCCTTCTGGCTGCCAGCTATCTGCAGGCATTCGCACCTTCGGAGCAGGGCTGCGAAAGGAGCCTGGCAGGGATACCAGTTCCCAGGATACGTTTGAAGTTTGAGGTGGCAAGACTAGCAAGCAGCCCCAGTCTCTGTGCCTCTGTGCGAGCAGTGCCATGGGCAGAGGAGGCTGAGCAACAGATTTCCAGGCTAGCCCCTGCTGGCTGCCAGCTATCTGCAGACGTTTACACTTTTGGAGCAGGGCTGCGAAAGGAGCCTGGCAGGGATACCCGTTCCCAGGATACGTTTGAAGTTTGATGTGGCAAGACAAGTAAGCAGCCCCAGTCTCTATGGTTCGGACAGAGCAGTGCCATGGGCAGATGAGGCTGAGCAACAGCTTTCCAGGCTAGCCCCTTCTGGCTCCCAGCTATCTGCAGACGTTCGCACTTTCGGAGCAGGGCTGCGAAAGGAGCCTGGCAGGTATACCCGTTTCCTGGGTACGTTTGAAGTTTGAGGTGGCAAGACAAGCAAGCAGCCTCAGTCTCTGTGGTTCCGAGAGAGCAGTGCCATGGGTAGAGGAAGCTGAGCAACAGCTTTCCAAGCTAACCCCTTCTGGCTGCCAGCTATCTGCAGACGTTCGCATCTTGGGAGCAGGGCTGCGAAAGGAGCCTGGCAGGGATACCCGTTCCCAGGATACGTTTGAAGTTTGAGGTGGCAAGACAAGCAAGCAGCCCCAGTCTCTGTGCCTCTGTGCGAGCAGTGCCATGGGTAGAGGAAGCTGAGCATCAGCTTTCCAGGCTAGCCCCTTCTGGCTGCCAGCTATCTGCAGACGTTCGCATTTTCAGAGCAGGGCTGCGAAAGGAGCCTGGCAGGGATACCCGTTCCCAGGATACGTTTGAAGTTTGAGGTGGCGAGACAAGCAAGCAGCCCCAGTCTCTGTGCCTCTGTGCGAGCAGTGCCATGGGCAGAGGAGGCTGAGCAACATCTTTCCAGGCTAGCCCCTTCTGCCTGCAAGCTATCTGCAGACGTTCGCACTTTCGGAGCTTGGCTGCGAAAGCAGCCTGGCAGGGATACCCGTTCCAAGGATACGTTTGAATTTTGAGGTGGCAAGACAAGCAAGCAGCCTCAGTCTCTGTGCCTCTGTGCGAGCAGTGCCATGGGTACAGGAAGCTGAGCAACAGCTTTCCAGGCTAGCCCCTTCTGGCTGCCAGCTATCTGCAGACGTTCGCATTTTCGGAGCAGGGCTGCGAAAGGAGCCTGGCAGGGAGACCCGTTCCCAGGATACGTTTGAAGTTTGAGGTGGCAAGACAAGCAAGCAGCCCCAGTCTCTGTGCCTCTGTGCGAGCAGTGCCATGGGTAGAGGAAGCTGAGCAACAGCTTTCCAGGCTAGCCCCTTCTGCCTGCCAGCTATCTGCAGACGTTCGCACTTACGGAGCAGGGCTGCGAAAGGAGCCTGGCAGGGATACCCGTTCCCAGGATACGTTTGAAGTTTGAGGTGGCAAGACAAGCAAGCAGCCCCAGTCTCTGAGGTTCCGAGAGAGCAGTGCCATGGGCAGATGAGGCTGAGCAACCGTTTTCCAGGCTAGCCCCTTCTGCCTGCAAGCTATCTGCAGACGTTCGCACTTTCGGAGCTTGGCTGCGAAAGGAGCCTGGCAGGGATACCCGTTCCCAGGATACGTTTGAAGTTTGAGGTGGCAAGACAAGCAAGCAGCCCCAGTCTCTCTGCCTCTGTGCGAGCAGTGCCATGGGCAGAGGAGGCTGAGCAACAGCTTTCCAGGCTAACCCCTTCTGGCTGCCAGCTATCTGCAGACGTTCGCATCTTCGGAGCAGGGCTGCGAAAGGAGCCTGGCAGGGATACCCGTTCCCAGGATACGTTTGAAGTTTGAGGTGACAAGACAAACAAGCAGCCCCAGTCTCTGTGGTTCGGACAGAGCAGTGCCATGGGCAGATGAGGCTGAGCAACAGCTTTCCAGGCTAACCCCCTCTGGCTGCCAGCTATCTGCAGACGTTCGCATTTTCGGAGCAGGGCTGCGAAAGGAGCCTGGCAGGGATACCCGTTCCCAGGATACATTTGAAGTTTGAGGTGGCAAGACAAGCAAGCAGCCCCAGTCTCTGTGGTTCGGAGAGAGCAGTGCCATGGGCAGATGAGGCTGAGCAACTGCTTTCCAGGCTAGCCCCTTCTGCCTGCAAGTTCTCTGCAGACGTTCGCATCTTCGGAGCAGGGCTGCGAAAGGAGCCTGGCAGGGATACCCGTTCCCAGGATACGTTTGAAGTTTGAGGTGGCAAGACAAGCAAGCAGTTCCAGTCTCTGTGGTTCCGAGAGAGCAGTGCCATGGGCAGATGAGGCTGAGCAACCGTTTTCCAGGCTAGCCCCTGCTGGCTGCCAGCTATCTGCAGACGTTCGCACTTTCGGAGGAGGGCTGCGAAAGGAGCCTGGCAGGGATACCCGTTCCCAGGATACGTTTGAAGTTTGAGGTGGCAAGACAAGTAAGCAGCCCCAGTCTCTGTGGTTCGGAGAGAGCAGTGCCATGGGCAGATGAGGCTGAGCAACAGCTTTCCAGGCTAGCACCCTCTGGCTGCCAGCTATCTGCAGACGTTCGCATTTTCGAAGCAGGGCTGCGAAAGGAGCCTGGCAGGGATACCCGTTCCCAGGATACGTTTGAAGTTTGAGGTGGCAAGACAAGCAAGCAGCCCCAGTCTCTGTGGTTCCGAGAGAGCAGTGCCATGGGCAGAGGAGGCTGAGCAACAGCTTTCCAGGCTAGCCCCTTCTGCCTGCAAGCTATCTGCAGACATTCGCATTTCAAGAGCAGGGCTGCGAAAGGAGCCTGGCAGGGATACCCGTTTCCTGGGTACGTTTGAAGTTTGAGGTGGCAAGACAAGCAAGCAGCCCCAGTCTCTGTGGTTCCGAGAGAGCAGTGCCATGGTCAGATGAGCCTGAGCAACAGTTTTCCAGGCTAGCCCCTGCTGGATGCCGTCTATCTGCAGACGTTCGCATTTTCTGAGCAGGGCTGCGAAAGGAGCCTGGCAGGGATACCCTTTCCCAGGATACGTTTGAAGTTTGAGGTGGCAAGACAAGCAAGAAGCCCCTGTCTCTGTGCCTCTGTGCGAGCAGTGCCATGGGTAGATGAGGCTGAGCAACAGCTTTCCAGGCTAACCCCTTCTGGCTGCCAGCTATCTGCAGACTTTCGCATCTTGGGAGCAGGGCTGCGAAAGGAGCCTGGCAGGGATACCTGTTCCCAGGATACGTTTGAAGTTTGAGGTGGCAAGACAAGCAAGCAGCCCCAGTCTCTGTGCCTCTGTGCGAGCAGTGCCATGGGTAGAGGAAGCTGAGCAACAGCTTTCCAGGCTAGCCCCTTCTGGCTGCCAGCTATCTGCAGACGTTCGCATCTTGGGAGCAGGGCTGCGAAAGGAGCCTGGCAGGGAGACCCGTTCCCAGGATACGTTTGAAGTTTGAGGTGACAAGACAAGCAAGCAGCCCCAGTCTCTGTGGTTCCGAGAGAGCAGTGCCATGGGCAGAGGAGGCTGAGCAACCGTTTTCCAGGCTAGCCCCTGCTGGCTGCCAGCTATCTGCAGACGTTCGCACTTTCGGAGCAGGGCTGCGAAAGGAGCCTGGCAGGGATACCCGTTCCCAGGATACGTTTGAAGTTTGAGGTGGCAAGACAAGTAAGCAGCCCCAGTCTCTGTGGTTCGGAGAGTGCAGTGCCATGGGCAGATGAGGCTGAGCAACAGCTTTCCAGGCTAGCACCCTCTGGCTGCCAGCTATCTGCAGACGTTCGCATTTTCGAAGCAGGGCTGCGAAAGGAGCCTGGCAGGGATACCCGTTCCCAGGATACGTTTGAAGTTTGAGGTGGCAAGACAAGCAAGCAGCCCCAGTCTCTGTGCCTCTGTGCGAGCAGTGCCATGGGTAGAGGAAGCTGAGCAACAGCTTTCCAGGCTAGCCCCTTCTGGCTGCCAGCTATCTGCAGGCATTCGCACCTTCGGAGCAGGGCTGCGAAAGGAGCCTGGCAGGGATACCCGTTCCCAGGATACGTTTGAAGTTTGAGGTGGCGAGACAAGCAAGCAGCCCCAGTCTCTGTGCCTCTGTGCGAGCAGTGCCATGGGCAGAGGAGGCTGAGCAACATCTTTCCAGGCTAGCCCCTTCTGCCTGCAAGCTATCTGCAGACGTTCGCACTTTCGGAGCTTGGCTGCGAAAGCAGCCTGGCAGGGATACCCGTTCCAAGGATACGTTTGAATTTTGAGGTGGCAAGACAAGCAAGCAGCCTCAGTCTCTGTGCCTCTGTGCGAGCAGTGCCATGGGTACAGGAAGCTGAGCAACAGCTTTCCAGGCTAGCCCCTTCTGGCTGCCAGCTATCTGCAGACGTTCGCATTTTCGGAGCAGGGCTGCGAAAGGAGCCTGGCAGGGAGACCCGTTCCCAGGATACGTTTGAAGTTTGAGGTGGCAAGACAAGCAAGCAGCCCCAGTCTCTGTGCCTCTGTGCGAGCAGTGCCATGGGTAGAGGAAGCTGAGCAACAGCTTTCCAGGCTAGCCCCTTCTGCCTGCCAGCTATCTGCAGACGTTCGCACTTACGGAGCAGGGCTGCGAAAGGAGCCTGGCAGGGATACCCGTTCCCAGGATACGTTTGAAGTTTGAGGTGGCAAGACAAGCAAGCAGCCCCAGTCTCTGAGGTTCCGAGAGAGCAGTGCCATGGGCAGATGAGGCTGAGCAACCGTTTTCCAGGCTAGCCCCTTCTGCCTGCAAGCTATCTGCAGACGTTCGCACTTTCGGAGCTTGGCTGCGAAAGGAGCCTGGCAGGGATACCCGTTCCCAGGATACGTTTGAAGTTTGAGGTGGCAAGACAAGCAAGCAGCCCCAGTCTCTCTGCCTCTGTGCGAGCAGTGCCATGGGCAGAGGAGGCTGAGCAACAGCTTTCCAGGCTAACCCCTTCTGGCTGCCAGCTATCTGCAGACGTTCGCATCTTCGGAGCAGGGCTGCGAAAGGAGCCTGGCAGGGATACCCGTTCCCAGGATACGTTTGAAGTTTGAGGTGACAAGACAAACAAGCAGCCCCAGTCTCTGTGGTTCGGACAGAGCAGTGCCATGGGCAGATGAGGCTGAGCAACAGCTTTCCAGGCTAGCCCCCTCTGGCTGCCAGCTATCTGCAGACGTTCGCATTTTCGGAGCAGGGCTGCGAAAGGAGCCTGGCAGGGATACCCGTTCCCAGGATACATTTGAAGTTTGAGGTGGCAAGACAAGCAAGCAGCCCCAGTCTCTGTGGTTCGGAGAGAGCAGTGCCATGGGCAGATGAGGCTGAGCAACTGCTTTCCAGGCTAGCCCCTTCTGCCTGCAAGTTCTCTGCAGACGTTCGCATCTTCGGAGCAGGGCTGCGAAAGGAGCCTGGCAGGGATACCCGTTCCCAGGATACGTTTGAAGTTTGAGGTGGCAAGACAAGCAAGCAGTTCCAGTCTCTGTGGTTCCGAGAGAGCAGTGCCATGGGCAGATGAGGCTGAGCAACCGTTTTCCAGGCTAGCCCCTGCTGGCTGCCAGCTATCTGCAGACGTTCGCACTTTCGGAGGAGGGCTGCGAAAGGAGCCTGGCAGGGATACCCGTTCCCAGGATACGTTTGAAGTTTGAGGTGGCAAGACAAGTAAGCAGCCCCAGTCTCTGTGGTTCGGAGAGAGCAGTGCCATGGGCAGATGAGGCTGAGCAACAGCTTTCCAGGCTAGCACCCTCTGGCTGCCAGCTATCTGCAGACGTTCGCATTTTCGAAGCAGGGCTGCGAAAGGAGCCTGGCAGGGATACCCGTTCCCAGGATACGTTTGAAGTTTGAGGTGGCAAGACAAGCAAGCAGCCCCAGTCTCTGTGGTTCCGAGAGAGCAGTGCCATGGGCAGAGGAGGCTGAGCAACAGCTTTCCAGGCTAGCCCCTTCTGCCTGCAAGCTATCTGCAGACATTCGCATTTCAAGAGCAGGGCTGCGAAAGGAGCCTGGCAGGGATACCCGTTTCCTGGGTACGTTTGAAGTTTGAGGTGGCAAGACAAGCAAGCAGCCCCAGTCTCTGTGGTTCCGAGAGAGCAGTGCCATGGTCAGATGAGCCTGAGCAACAGTTTTCCAGGCTAGCCCCTGCTGGATGCCGTCTATCTGCAGACGTTCGCATTTTCTGAGCAGGGCTGCGAAAGGAGCCTGGCAGGGATACCCTTTCCCAGGATACGTTTGAAGTTTGAGGTGGCAAGACAAGCAAGAAGCCCCTGTCTCTGTGCCTCTGTGCGAGCAGTGCCATGGGTAGATGAGGCTGAGCAACAGCTTTCCAGGCTAACCCCTTCTGGCTGCCAGCTATCTGCAGACTTTCGCATCTTGGGAGCAGGGCTGCGAAAGGAGCCTGGCAGGGATACCTGTTCCCAGGATACGTTTGAAGTTTGAGGTGGCAAGACAAGCAAGCAGCCCCAGTCTCTGTGCCTCTGTGCGAGCAGTGCCATGGGTAGAGGAAGCTGAGCAACAGCTTTCCAGGCTAGCCCCTTCTGGCTGCCAGCTATCTGCAGACGTTCGCATCTTGGGAGCAGGGCTGCGAAAGGAGCCTGGCAGGGAGACCCGTTCCCAGGATACGTTTGAAGTTTGAGGTGACAAGACAAGCAAGCAGCCCCAGTCTCTGTGGTTCCGAGAGAGCAGTGCCATGGGCAGAGGAGGCTGAGCAACCGTTTTCCAGGCTAGCCCCTGCTGGCTGCCAGCTATCTGCAGACGTTCGCACTTTCGGAGCAGGGCTGCGAAAGGAGCCTGGCAGGGATACCCGTTCCCAGGATACGTTTGAAGTTTGAGGTGGCAAGACAAGTAAGCAGCCCCAGTCTCTGTGGTTCGGAGAGTGCAGTGCCATGGGCAGATGAGGCTGAGCAACAGCTTTCCAGGCTAGCACCCTCTGGCTGCCAGCTATCTGCAGACGTTCGCATTTTCGAAGCAGGGCTGCGAAAGGAGCCTGGCAGGGATACCCGTTCCCAGGATACGTTTGAAGTTTGAGGTGGCAAGACAAGCAAGCAGCCCCAGTCTCTGTGCCTCTGTGCGAGCAGTGCCATGGGTAGAGGAAGCTGAGCAACAGCTTTCCAGGCTAGCCCCTTCTGGCTGCCAGCTATCTGCAGGCATTCGCACCTTCGGAGCAGGGCTGCGAAAGGAGCCTGGCAGGGATACCCGTTCCCAGGATACGTTTGAAGTTTGAGGTGGCAAGACTAGCAAGCAGCCCCAGTCTCTGTGCCTCTGTGCGAGCAGTGCCATGGGTACAGGAAGCTGAGCAACAGCTTTCCAGGCTAACCCCTTCTGGCTGCCAGCTATCTGCAGACGTTCGCATCTTCAGAGCAGGGCTGCGAAAGGAGCCTGGCAGGGATACCCGTTCCCAGGATACGTTTGAAGTTTGAGGTGGCAAGACAAGCAAGCAGCCCCAGTCTCTGTGCCTCTGTGCGAGCAGTGCCATGGGTAGAGGAAGCTGAGCAACAGCTTTTCAGGCTAGCCCCTTCTTCCTGCAAGCTATCTGCAGACGTTCTCATTTTCGGAGCAGGGCTGCGAAAGGAGCCTGGCAGGTATACCCGTTTCCTGGGTACGTTTGAAGTTTGAGGTGGCAAGACAAGCAAGCAGCCTCAGTCTCTGTGGTTCCGAGAGAGCAGTGCCATGGGCAGATGAGCCTGAGCAACAGTTTTCCAGGCGAGCCCCTGCTGGATGCCAGCTATCTGCAGACGTTCGCATTTTCAGAGCAGGGCTGCGAAAGGAGCCTGGCAGGGATACCCTTTCCCAGGATACGTTTGAAGTTTGAGGTGGCAAGACAAGTAAGCAGCCCCAGTCTCTGTGGTTCAGAGAGAGCAGTGCCATGGGCAGATGAGGCTGAGTAACAGCTTTCCAGGCTAGCACCCTCTGGCTGCCAGCTATCTGCAGACGTTCGCATTTTCGAAGCAGGGCTGCGAAAGGAGCCTGGCAGGGATACCCGTTCCCAGGATACGTTTGAAGTTTGAGGTGACAAGACAAGCAAGCAGCCCCAGTCTGTGTGGTTCTGTGCGAGCAGTGCCATGGGTAGAGGAAGCTGAGCAACAGCTTTCCAGGCTAGCCCCTTCTGGCTGCCAGCTATCTGCAGGCATTCGCACCTTCGGAGCAGGGCTGCGAAAGGAGCCTGGCAGGGATACCAGTTCCCAGGATACGTTTGAAGTTTGAGGTGGCAAGACTAGCAAGCAGCCCCAGTCTCTGTGCCTCTGTGCGAGCAGTGCCATGGGCAGAGGAGGCTGAGCAACAGATTTCCAGGCTAGCCCCTGCTGGCTGCCAGCTATCTGCAGACGTTTACACTTTTGGAGCAGGGCTGCGAAAGGAGCCTGGCAGGGATACCCGTTCCCAGGATACGTTTGAAGTTTGATGTGGCAAGACAAGTAAGCAGCCCCAGTCTCTATGGTTCGGACAGAGCAGTGCCATGGGCAGATGAGGCTGAGCAACAGCTTTCCAGGCTAGCCCCTTCTGGCTCCCAGCTATCTGCAGACGTTCGCACTTTCGGAGCAGGGCTGCGAAAGGAGCCTGGCAGGTATACCCGTTTCCTGGGTACGTTTGAAGTTTGAGGTGGCAAGACAAGCAAGCAGCCTCAGTCTCTGTGGTTCCGAGAGAGCAGTGCCATGGGTAGAGGAAGCTGAGCAACAGCTTTCCAGGCTAACCCCTTCTGGCTGCCAGCTATCTGCAGACGTTCGCATCTTGGGAGCAGGGCTGCGAAAGGAGCCTGGCAGGGATACCCGTTCCCAGGATACGTTTGAAGTTTGAGGTGGCAAGACAAGCAAGCAGCCCCAGTCTCTGTGCCTCTGTGCGAGCAGTGCCATGGGTAGAGGAAGCTGAGCATCAGCTTTCCAGGCTAGCCCCTTCTGGCTGCCAGCTATCTGCAGACGTTCGCATTTTCAGAGCAGGGCTGCGAAAGGAGCCTGGCAGGGATACCCGTTCCCAGGATACGTTTGAAGTTTGAGGTGGCGAGACAAGCAAGCAGCCCCAGTCTCTGTGCCTCTGTGCGAGCAGTGCCATGGGCAGAGGAGGCTGAGCAACATCTTTCCAGGCTAGCCCCTTCTGCCTGCAAGCTATCTGCAGACGTTCGCACTTTCGGAGCTTGGCTGCGAAAGCAGCCTGGCAGGGATACCCGTTCCAAGGATACGTTTGAATTTTGAGGTGGCAAGACAAGCAAGCAGCCTCAGTCTCTGTGCCTCTGTGCGAGCAGTGCCATGGGTACAGGAAGCTGAGCAACAGCTTTCCAGGCTAGCCCCTTCTGGCTGCCAGCTATCTGCAGACGTTCGCATTTTCGGAGCAGGGCTGCGAAAGGAGCCTGGCAGGGAGACCCGTTCCCAGGATACGTTTGAAGTTTGAGGTGGCAAGACAAGCAAGCAGCCCCAGTCTCTGTGCCTCTGTGCGAGCAGTGCCATGGGTAGAGGAAGCTGAGCAACAGCTTTCCAGGCTAGCCCCTTCTGCCTGCCAGCTATCTGCAGACGTTCGCACTTTCGGAGCAGGGCTGCGAAAGGAGCCTGGCAGGGATACCCGTTCCCAGGATACGTTTGAAGTTTGAGGTGGCAAGACAAGCAAGCAGCCCCAGTCTCTGAGGTTCCGAGAGAGCAGTGCCATGGGCAGATGAGGCTGAGCAACCGTTTTCCAGGCTAGCCCCTTCTGCCTGCAAGCTATCTGCAGACGTTCGCACTTTCGGAGCTTGGCTGCGAAAGGAGCCTGGCAGGGATACCCGTTCCCAGGATACGTTTGAAGTTTGAGGTGGCAAGACAAGCAAGCAGCCCCAGTCTCTCTGCCTCTGTGCGAGCAGTGCCATGGGCAGAGGAGGCTGAGCAACAGCTTTCCAGGCTAACCCCTTCTGGCTGCCAGCTATCTGCAGACGTTCGCATCTTCGGAGCAGGGCTGCGAAAGGAGCCTGGCAGGGATACCCGTTCCCAGGATACGTTTGAAGTTTGAGGTGACAAGAAAAGCAAGCAGCCCCAGTCTCTGTGGTTCGGACAGAGCAGTGCCATGGGCAGATGAGGCTGAGCAACAGCTTTCCAGGCTAGCCCCCTCTGGCTGCCAGCTATCTGGAGACGTTCGCATTTTCGGAGCAGGGCTGCGAAAGGAGCCTGGCAGGGATACCCGTTCCCAGGATACATTTGAAGTTTGAGGTGGCAAGACAAGCAAGCAGCCCCAGTCTCTGTGCCTCTGTGCGAGCAGTGCCATGGGTAGAGGAAGCTGAGCAACAGTTTTCCAGGCTAGCCCCTTCTGGCTGCCAGCTATCTGCAGACGTTCGCATCTTCGGAGCAGGGCTGCGAAAGGAGCCTGGCAGGGATACCCGTTCCCAGGATACATTTGAAGTTTGAGGTGGCAAGACAAGCAAGCAGCCCCAGTCTCTGTGGTTCGGAGAGAGCAGTGCCATGGGCAGATGAGGCTGAGCAACAGCTTTCCAGGCTAGCCCCTTCTGCCTGCAAGTTCTCTGCAGACGTTCGCATCTTCGGAGCAGGGCTGCGAAAGGAGCCTGGCAGGGATACCCGTTCCCAGGATACGTTTGAAGTTTGAGGTGGCAAGACAAGCAAGCAGTTCCAGTCTCTGTGGTTCCGAGAGAGCAGTGCCATGGGCAGATGAGGCTGAGCAACCGTTTTCCAGGCTAGCCCCTGCTGGCTGCCAGCTATCTGCAGACGTTCGCACTTTCGGAGGAGGGCTGCGAAAGGAGCCTGGCAGGGATACCCGTTCCCAGGATACGTTTGAAGTTTGAGGTGGCAAGACAAGTAAGCAGCCCCAGTCTCTGTGGTTCGGAGAGAGCAGTGCCATGGGCAGATGAGGCTGAGCAACAGCTTTCCAGGCTAGCACCCTCTGGCTGCCAGCTATCTGCAGACGTTCGCATTTTCGAAGCAGGGCTGCGAAAGGAGCCTGGCAGGGATACCCGTTCCCAGGATACGTTTGAAGTTTGAGGTGGCAAGACAAGCAAGCAGCCCCAGTCTCTGTGGTTCCGAGAGAGCAGTGCCATGGGCAGAGGAGGCTGAGCAACAGCTTTCCAGGCTAGCCCCTTCTGCCTGCAAGCTATCTGCAGACATTCGCATTTCAAGAGCAGGGCTGCGAAAGGAGCCTGGCAGGGATACCCGTTTCCTGGGTACGTTTGAAGTTTGAGGTGGCAAGACAAGCAAGCAGCCCCAGTCTCTGTGGTTCCGAGAGAGCAGTGCCATGGGCAGATGAGCCTGAGCAACAGTTTTCCAGGCTAGCCCCTGCTGGATGCCGTCTATCTGCAGACGTTCGCATTTTCTGAGCAGGGCTGCGAAAGGAGCCTGGCAGGGATACCCTTTCCCAGGATACGTTTGAAGTTTGAGGTGGCAAGACAAGCAAGAAGCCCCTGTCTCTGTGCCTCTGTGCGAGCAGTGCCATGGGTAGATGAGGCTGAGCAACAGCTTTCCAGGCTAACCCCTTCTGGCTGCCAGCTATCTGCAGACTTTCGCATCTTGGGAGCAGGGCTGCGAAAGGAGCCTGGCAGGGATACCTGTTCCCAGGATACGTTTGAAGTTTGAGGTGGCAAGACAAGCAAGCAGCCCCAGTCTCTGTGCCTCTGTGCGAGCAGTGCCATGGGTAGAGGAAGCTGAGCAACAGCTTTCCAGGCTAGCCCCTTCTGGCTGCCAGCTATCTGCAGACGTTCGCATCTTGGGAGCAGGGCTGCGAAAGGAGCCTGGCAGGGAGACCCGTTCCCAGGATACGTTTGAAGTTTGAGGTGACAAGACAAGCAAGCAGCCCCAGTCTCTGTGGTTCCGAGAGAGCAGTGCCATGGGCAGAGGAGGCTGAGCAACCGTTTTCCAGGCTAGCCCCTGCTGGCTGCCAGCTATCTGCAGACGTTCGCACTTTCGGAGCAGGGCTGCGAAAGGAGCCTGGCAGGGATACCCGTTCCCAGGATACGTTTGAAGTTTGAGGTGGCAAGACAAGTAAGCAGCCCCAGTCTCTGTGGTTCGGAGAGTGCAGTGCCATGGGCAGATGAGGCTGAGCAACAGCTTTCCAGGCTAGCACCCTCTGGCTGCCAGCTATCTGCAGACGTTCGCATTTTCGAAGCAGGGCTGCGAAAGGAGCCTGGCAGGGATACCCGTTCCCAGGATACGTTTGAAGTTTGAGGTGGCAAGACAAGCAAGCAGCCCCAGTCTCTGTGCCTCTGTGCGAGCAGTGCCATGGGTAGAGGAAGCTGAGCAACAGCTTTCCAGGCTAGCCCCTTCTGGCTGCCAGCTATCTGCAGGCATTCGCACCTTCGGAGCAGGGCTGCGAAAGGAGCCTGGCAGGGATACCCGTTCCCAGGATACGTTTGAAGTTTGAGGTGGCAAGACTAGCAAGCAGCCCCAGTCTCTGTGCCTCTGTGCGAGCAGTGCCATGGGTACAGGAAGCTGAGCAACAGCTTTCCAGGCTAACCCCTTCTGGCTGCCAGCTATCTGCAGACGTTCGCATCTTCAGAGCAGGGCTGCGAAAGGAGCCTGGCAGGGATACCCGTTCCCAGGATACGTTTGAAGTTTGAGGTGGCAAGACAAGCAAGCAGCCCCAGTCTCTGTGCCTCTGTGCGAGCAGTGCCATGGGTAGAGGAAGCTGAGCAACAGCTTTTCAGGCTAGCCCCTTCTTCCTGCAAGCTATCTGCAGA
The DNA here is from genome assembly GCF_030867145.1 of Opisthocomus hoazin. Lineage (NCBI taxonomy): Eukaryota > Metazoa > Chordata > Aves > Opisthocomiformes > Opisthocomidae > Opisthocomus > Opisthocomus hoazin. Next base: position 7,876,451 of record NC_134440.1, read on the forward strand.
CGTTCGCATTTTCGGAGCAGGGCTGCGAAAGGAGCCTGGCAGGTATACCCGTTTCCTGGGTACGTTTGAAGTTTGAGGTGGCAAGACAAGCAAGCAGCCTCAGTCTCTGTGGTTCCGAGAGAGCAGTGCCATGGGCAGATGAGCCTGAGCAACAGTTTTCCAGGCGAGCCCCTGCTGGATGCCAGCTATCTGCAGACGTTCGCATTTTCAGAGCAGGGCTGCGAAAGGAGCCTGGCAGGGATACCCGTTCCCAGGATACGTTTGAAGTTTGATGTGGCAAGACAAGTAAGCAGCCCCAGTCTCTATGGTTCGGACAGAGCAGTGCCATGGGCAGATGAGGCTGAGCAACAGCTTTCCAGGCTAGCCCCTTCTGGCTCCCAGCTATCTGCAGACGTTCGCACTTTCGGAGCAGGGCTGCGAAAGGAGCCTGGCAGGTATACCCGTTTCCTGGGTACGTTTGAAGTTTGAGGTGGCAAGACAAGCAAGCAGCCTCAGTCTCTGTGGTTCCGAGAGAGCAGTGCCATGGGTAGAGGAAGCTGAGCAACAGCTTTCCAGGCTAACCCCTTCTGGCTGCCAGCTATCTGCAGACGTTCGCATCTTGGGAGCAGGGCTGCGAAAGGAGCCTGGCAGGGATACCCGTTCCCAGGATACGTTTGAAGTTTGAGGTGGCAAGACAAGCAAGCAGCCCCAGTCTCTGTGCCTCTGTGCGAGCAGTGCCATGGGTAGAGGAAGCTGAGCATCAGCTTTCCAGGCTAGCCCCTTCTGGCTGCCAGCTATCTGCAGACGTTCGCATTTTCAGAGCAGGGCTGCGAAAGGAGCCTGGCAGGGATACCCGTTCCCAGGATACGTTTGAAGTTTGAGGTGGCAAGACAAGCAAGCAGCCCCAGTCTCTGTGCCTCTGTGCGAGCAGTGCCATGGGCAGAGGAGGCTGAGCAACATCTTTCCAGGCTAGCCCCTTCTGCCTGCAAGCTATCTGCAGACGTTCGCACTTTCGGAGCTTGGCTGCGAAAGCAGCCTGGCAGGGATACCCGTTCCAAGGATACGTTTGAATTTTGAGGTGGCAAGACAAGCAAGCAGCCTCAGTCTCTGTGCCTCTGTGCGAGCAGTGCCATGGGTACAGGAAGCTGAGCAACAGCTTTCCAGGCTAGCCCCTTCTGGCTGCCAGCTATCTGCAGACGTTCGCATTTTCGGAGCAGGGCTGCGAAAGGAGCCTGGCAGGGAGACCCGTTCCCAGGATACGTTTGAAGTTTGAGGTGGCAAGACAAGCAAGCAGCCCCAGTCTCTGTGCCTCTGTGCGAGCAGTGCCATGGGTAGAGGAAGCTGAGCAACAGCTTTCCAGGCTAGCCCCTTCTGCCTGCCAGCTATCTGCAGACGTTCGCACTTTCGGAGCAGGGCTGCGAAAGGAGCCTGGCAGGGATACCCGTTCCCAGGATACGTTTGAAGTTTGAGGTGGCAAGACAAGCAAGCAGCCCCAGTCTCTGAGGTTCCGAGAGAGCAGTGCCATGGGCAGATGAGGCTGAGCAACCGTTTTCCAGGCTAGCCCCTTCTGCCTGCAAGCTATCTGCAGACGTTCGCACTTTCGGAGCTTGGCTGCGAAAGGAGCCTGGCAGGGATACCCGTTCCCAGGATACGTTTGAAGTTTGAGGTGGCAAGACAAGCAAGCAGCCCCAGTCTCTCTGCCTCTGTGCGAGCAGTGCCATGGGCAGAGGAGGCTGAGCAACAGCTTTCCAGGCTAACCCCTTCTGGCTGCCAGCTATCTGCAGACGTTCGCATCTTCGGAGCAGGGCTGCGAAAGGAGCCTGGCAGGGATACCCGTTCCCAGGATACGTTTGAAGTTTGAGGTGACAAGACAAGCAAGCAGCCCCAGTCTCTGTGGTTCGGACAGAGCAGTGCCATGGGCAGATGAGGCTGAGCAACAGCTTTCCAGGCTAGCCCCCTCTGGCTGCCAGCTATCTGCAGACGTTCGCATTTTCGGAGCAGGGCTGCGAAAGGAGCCTGGCAGGGATACCCGTTCCCAGGATACATTTGAAGTTTGAGGTGGCAAGACAAGCAAGCAGCCCCAGTCTCTGTGCCTCTGTGCGAGCAGTGCCATGGGTAGAGGAAGCTGAGCAACAGTTTTCCAGGCTAGCCCCTTCTGGCTGCCAGCTATCTGCAGACGTTCGCATCTTCGGAGCAGGGCTGCGAAAGGAGCCTGGCAGGGATACCCGTTCCCAGGATACATTTGAAGTTTGAGGTGGCAAGACAAGCAAGCAGCCCCAGTCTCTGTGGTTCGGAGAGAGCAGTGCCATGGGCAGATGAGGCTGAGCAACTGCTTTCCAGGCTAGCCCCTTCTGCCTGCAAGTTCTCTGCAGACGTTCGCATCTTCGGAGCAGGGCTGCGAAAGGAGCCTGGCAGGGATACCCGTTCCCAGGATACGTTTGAAGTTTGAGGTGGCAAGACAAGCAAGCAGTTCCAGTCTCTGTGGTTCCGAGAGAGCAGTGCCATGGGCAGATGAGGCTGAGCAACCGTTTTCCAGGCTAGCCCCTTCTGGCTGCCAGCTATCTGCAGACGTTCGCACTTTCGGAGGAGGGCTGCGAAAGGAGCCTGGCAGGGATACCCGTTCCCAGGATACGTTTGAAGTTTGAGGTGGCAAGACAAGTAAGCAGCCCCAGTCTCTGTGGTTCGGAGAGAGCAGTGCCATGGGCAGATGAGGCTGAGCAACAGCTTTCCAGGCTAGCACCCTCTGGCTGCCAGCTATCTGCAGACGTTCGCATTTTCGAAGCAGGGCTGCGAAAGGAGCCTGGCAGGGATACCCGTTCCCAGGATACGTTTGAAGTTTGAGGTGGCAAGACAAGCAAGCAGCCCCAGTCTCTGTGGTTCCGAGAGAGCAGTGCCATGGGCAGAGGAGGCTGAGCAACAGCTTTCCAGGCTAGCCCCTTCTGCCTGCAAGCTATCTGCAGACGTTCGCATTTCAAGAGCAGGGCTGCGAAAGGAGCCTGGCAGGGATACCCGTTTCCTGGGTACGTTTGAAGTTTGAGGTGGCAAGACAAGCAAGCAGCCCCAGTCTCTGTGGTTCCGAGAGAGCAGTGCCATGGGCAGATGAGCCTGAGCAACAGTTTTCCAGGCTAGCCCCTGCTGGATGCCATCTATCTGCAGACGTTCGCATTTTCTGAGCAGGGCTGCGAAAGGAGCCTGGCAGGGATACCCTTTCCCAGGATACGTTTGAAGTTTGAGGTGGCAAGACAAGCAAGAAGCCCCTGTCTCTGTGCCTCTGTGCGAGCAGTGCCATGGGTAGATGAGGCTGAGCAACAGCTTTCCAGGCTAACCCCTTCTGGCTGCCAGCTATCTGCAGACTTTCGCATCTTGGGAGCAGGGCTGCGAAAGGAGCCTGGCAGGGATACCTGTTCCCAGGATACGTTTGAAGTTTGAGGTGGCAAGACAAGCAAGCAGCCCCAGTCTCTGTGCCTCTGTGCGAGCAGTGCCATGGGTAGAGGAAGCTGAGCAACAGCTTTCCAGGCTAGCCCCTTCTGGCTGCCAGCTATCTGCAGACGTTCGCACCTTCGGAGCAGGGCTGCGAAAGGAGCCTGGCAGGGAGACCCGTTCCCAGGATACGTTTGAAGTTTGAGGTGACAAGACAAGCAAGCAGCCCCAGTCTCTGTGGTTCCGAGAGAGCAGTGCCATGGGCAGAGGAGGCTGAGCAACCGTTTTCCAGGCTAGCCCCTGCTGGCTGCCAGCTATCTGCAGACGTTCGCACTTTCGGAGCAGGGCTGCGAAAGGAGCCTGGCAGGGATACCCGTTCCCAGGATACGTTTGAAGTTTGAGGTGGCAAGACAAGTAAGCAGCCCCAGTCTCTGTGGTTCGGAGAGTGCAGTGCCATGGGCAGATGAGGCTGAGCAACAGCTTTCCAGGCAAGCACCCTCTGGCTGCCAGCTATCTGCAGACGTTCGCATTTTCGAAGCAGGGCTGCGAAAGGAGCCTGGCAGGGATACCCGTTCCCAGGATACGTTTGAAGTTTGAGGTGGCAAGACAAGCAAGCAGCCCCAGTCTCTGTGCCTCTGTGCGAGCAGTGCCATGGGTAGAGGAAGCTGAGCAACAGCTTTCCAGGCTAGCCCCTTCTGGCTGCCAGCTATCTGCAGGCATTCGCACCTTCGGAGCAGGGCTGCGAAAGGAGCCTGGCAGGGATACCCGTTCCCAGGATACGTTTGAAGTTTGAGGTGGCAAGACTAGCAAGCAGCCCCAGTCTCTGTGCCTCTGTGCGAGCAGTGCCATGGGTACAGGAAGCTGAGCAACAGCTTTCCAGGCTAACCCCTTCTGGCTGCCAGCTATCTGCAGACGTTCGCATCTTCAGAGCAGGGCTGCGAAAGGAGCCTGGCAGGGATACCCGTTCCCAGGATACGTTTGAAGTTTGAGGTGGCAAGACAAGCAAGCAGCCCCAGTCTCTGTGCCTCTGTGCGAGCAGTGCCATGGGTAGAGGAAGCTGAGCAACAGCTTTTCAGGCTAGCCCCTTCTTCCTGCAAGCTATCTGCAGACGTTCGCATTTTCGGAGCAGGGCTGCGAAAGGAGCCTGGCAGGTATACCCGTTTCCTGGGTACGTTTGAAGTTTGAGGTGGCAAGACAAGCAAGCAGCCTCAGTCTCTGTGGTTCCGAGAGAGCAGTGCCATGGGTAGAGGAAGCTGAGCAACAGCTTTCCAGGCTAACCTCTTCTGGCTGCCAGCTATCTGCAGACGTTCGCATCTTCGGAGCAGGGCTGCGAAAGGAGCCTGGCAGGGATACCCGTTCCCAGGATACGTTTGAAGTTTGAGGTGGCAAGACAAGCAAGCAGCCCCAGTCTCTGTGCCTCTGTGCGAGCAGTGCCATGGGTAGAGGAAGCTGAGCATCAGCTTTCCAGGCTAGCCCCTTCTGGCTGCCAGCTATCTGCAGACGTTCGCATTTTCAGAGCAGGGCTGCGAAAGGAGCCTGGCAGGGATACCCGTTCCCAGGATACGTTTGAAGTTTGAGGTGGCAAGACAAGCAAGCAGCCCCAGTCTCTGTGCCTCTGTGTGAGCAGTGCCATGGGCAGAGGAGGCTGAGCAACATCTTTCCAGGCTAGCCCCTTCTGCCTGCAAGCTATCTGCAGACGTTCGCACTTTCGGAGCTTGGCTGCGAAAGCAGCCTGGCAGGGATACCCGTTCCAAGGATACGTTTGAATTTTGAGGTGGCAAGACAAGCAAGCAGCCTCAGTCTCTGTGCCTCTGTGCGAGCAGTGCCATGGGTACAGGAAGCTGAGCAACAGCTTTCCAGGCTAGCCCCTTCTGGCTGCCAGCTATCTGCAGACGTTCGCATTTTCGGAGCAGGGCTGCGAAAGGAGCCTGGCAGGGAGACCCGTTCCCAGGATACGTTTGAAGTTTGAGGTGGCAAGACAAGCAAGCAGCCCCAGTCTCTGTGCCTCTGTGCGAGCAGTGCCATGGGTAGAGGAAGCTGAGCAACAGCTTTCCAGGCTAGCCCGTTCTGCCTGCCAGCTATCTGCAGACGTTCGCACTTTCGGAGCAGGGCTGCGAAAGGAGCCTGGCAGGGATACCCGTTCCCAGGATACGTTTGAAGTTTGAGGTGGCAAGACAAGCAAGCAGCCCCAGTCTCTGAGGTTCCGAGAGAGCAGTGCCATGGGCAGATGAGGCTGAGCAACCGTTTTCCAGGCTAGCCCCTTCTGCCTGCAAGCTATCTGCAGACGTTCGCACTTTCGGAGCTTGGCTGCGAAAGGAGCCTGGCAGGGATACCCGTTCCCAGGATACGTTTGAAGTTTGAGGTGGCAAGACAAGCAAGCAGCCCCAGTCTCTCTGCCTCTGTGCGAGCAGTGCCATGGGCAGAGGAGGCTGAGCAACAGCTTTCCAGGCTAACCCCTTCTGGCTGCAAGCTATCTGCAGACGTTCGCATCTTCGGAGCAGGGCTGCGAAAGGAGCCTGGCAGGGATACCCGTTCCCAGGATACGTTTGCAGTTTGAGGTGGCAAGACAAGCAAGCAGCCCAGTCTCTGTGGTTCCGAGAGAGCAGTGCCATGGGCAGATGAGGCTCAGGAACAGCTTTCCAGGCTAGCCCCTTCTGGCTGCCAGCTATCTGCAGACGTTCGCATCTTGGGAGCAGGGCTGCGAAAGGAGCCTGGCAGGGATACCCGTTCCCAGGATACGTTTGAAGTTTGAGGTGGCAAGACAAGCAAGCAGCCCCAGTCTCTGTGCCTCTGTGCGAGCAGTGCCATGGGCAGAGGAAGATGAGCAACAGCTTTCCAGGCTAGCCCCTTCTGCCTGCAAGCTATCTGCAGACGTTCGCACTTTTGGAGCAGGGCTGCGAAAGGAGCCTGGCAGGGATACCCGTTCCCAGGATACGTTTGAAGTTTGAGGTGACAAGACAAGCAAGCAGCCCCAGTCTCTGTGGTTCGGAGAGAGCAGTGCCATGGGCAGATGAGGCTGAGCAACATCTTTCCAGGCTAGCCCCTGCTGGCTGCCATCTATCTGCAGATGTTCGCACTTTCGGAGCAGGGCTGCGAAAGGAGCCTGGCAGGGATACCCGTTCCCAGGATACGTTTGAAGTTTGAGGTGGCAAGACAAGTAAGCAGCCCCAGTCTCTGTGGTTCGGAGAGAGCAGTGCCATGGGCAGATGAGGCTGAGCAACAGCTTTCCAGGCTAGCCCCTTCTGGCTGCCAGCTATCTGCAGCCGTTCGCACTTTCGGAGCAGGTCTGCGAAAGGAGACTGGCAGGGATACCCGTTCCCAGGATACGTTTGAAGTTTGAGGTGGCAAGACAAGCAAGCAGCCCCAGTCTCTGTGCTTCTGTGCGAGCAGTGCCATGGGTACAGGAAGCTGAGCAACAGCTTTCCAGGCTAGCCCCTTCTGGCTGCCAGCTATCTGCAGACGTTCGCATGTTGGGAGCAGGGCTGCGAAAGGAGCCTGGCAGGGATACCCGTTCCCAGGATACGTTTGAAGTTTGAGGTGGCAAGACAAGCAAGCAGCCCCAGTCTCTGTGCCTCTGTGCGAGCAGTGCCATGGGTAGAGGAAGCTGAGCAACAGCTTTCCAGGCTAGCCCCTTCTGGCTGCCAGCTATCTGCAGACGTTCGCATTTTCGGAGCAGGGCTGCAAAAGGAGCCTGGCAGGGATACCCGTTCCCAGGATACGTTTGAAGTTTGAGGTGGCAAGACAAGCAAGCAGCCCCAGTCTCTGTGCCTCTGTGCGACCAGTGCCATGGGCAGAGGAGGCTGAACAACAGCTTTCCAGGCTAGCCCCTTCTGCCTGCAAGCTATCTGCAGACGTTTACACTTTTGGAGCAGGGCTGCGAAAGGAGCCTGGCAGGGATACCCGTTCCCAGGATACGTTTGAAGTTTGAGGTGGCAAGACAAGTAAGCCGCCCCAGTCTCTGTTGTTCGAGAGAGCAGTGCCATGGGCAGATGAGGCTGAGCAACAGCTTTCCAGGCTAGCCCCTTCTGGCTGCCAGCTATCTGCAGACGTTCGCATTTTCGAAGCAGGGCTGCGAAAGGAGCCTGGCAGGGATACCCGTTCCCAGGATACGTTTGAAGTTTGAGGTGGCAAGACAAGCAAGCAGCCCCAGTCTCTGTGCCTCTGTGCGAGCAGTGCCATGGGTAGAGGAAGCTGAGCAACAGCTTTCCAGGCTAGCCCCTTCTGGCTGCCAGCTATCTGCAGGCATTCGCACCTTCGGAGCAGGGCTGCGAAAGGAGCCTGGCAGGGATACCCGTTCCCAGGATACGTTTGAAGTTTGAGGTGGCAAGACTAGCAAGCAGCCCCAGTCTCTGTGCCTCTGTGCGAGCAGTGCCATGGGTACAGGAAGCTGAGCAACAGCTTTCCAGGCTAACCCCTTCTGGCTGCCAGCTATCTGCAGACGTTCGCATCTTCAGAGCAGGGCTGCGAAAGGAGCCTGGCAGGGATACCCGTTCCCAGGATACGTTTGAAGTTTGAGGTGGCAAGACAAGCAAGCAGCCCCAGTCTCTGTGCCTCTGTGCGAGCAGTGCCATGGGTAGAGGAAGCTGAGCAACAGCTTTTCAGGCTAGCCCCTTCTTCCTGCAAGCTATCTGCAGACGTTCGCATTTTCGGAGCAGGGCTGCGAAAGGAGCCTGGCAGGTATACCCGTTTCCTGGGTACGTTTGAAGTTTGAGGTGGCAAGACAAGCAAGCAGCCTCAGTCTCTGTGGTTCCGAGAGAGCAGTGCCATGGGCAGATGAGCCTGAGCAACAGTTTTCCAGGCGAGCCCCTGCTGGATGCCAGCTATCTGCAGACGTTCGCATTTTCAGAGCAGGGCTGCGAAAGGAGCCTGGCAGGGATACCCTTTCCCAGGATACGTTTGAAGTTTGAGGTGGCAAGACAAGTAAGCAGCCCCAGTCTCTGTGGTTCAGAGAGAGCAGTGCCATGGGCAGATGAGGCTGAGCAACAGCTTTCCAGGCTAGCACCCTCTGGCTGCCAGCTATCTGCAGACGTTCGCATTTTCGAAGCAGGGCTGCGAAAGGAGCCTGGCAGGGATACCCGTTCCCAGGATACGTTTGAAGTTTGAGGTGGCAAGACAAGCAAGAAGCCCCAGTCTCTGTGCCTCTGTGCGAGCAGTGCCACGGGAACAGAAAGCTGAGCAACAGCTTTCCAGGCTAGCCCCTTCTGGCTGCCAGCTATCTGCAGGCATTCGCACCTTCGGAGCAGGGCTGCGAAAGGAGCCTGGCAGGGATACCAGTTCCCAGGATACGTTTGAAGTTTGAGGTGGCAAGACTAGCAAGCAGCCCCAGTCTCTGTGCCTCTGTGCGAGCAGTGCCATGGGCAGAGGAGGCTGAGCAACAGATTTCCAGGCTAGCCCCTGCTGGCTGCCAGCTATCTGCAGACGTTTACACTTTTGGAGCAGGGCTGCGAAAGGAGCCTGGCAGGGATACCCGTTCCCAGGATACGTTTGAAGTTTGAGGTGGCAAGACAAGTAAGCAGCCCCAGTCTCTATGGTTCGGACAGAGCAGTGCCATGGGCAGATGAGGCTGAGCAACAGCTTTCCAGGCTAGCCCCTTCTGGCTGCCAGCTATCTGCAGACGTTCGCACTTTCGGAGCAGGGCTGCGAAAGGAGCCTGGCAGGTATACCCGTTTCCTGGGTACGTTTGAAGTTTGAGGTGGCAAGACAAGCAAGCAGCCTCAGTCTCTGTGGTTCCGAGAGAGCAGTGCCATGGGTAGAGGAAGCTGAGCAACAGCTTTCCAGGCTAACCTCTTCTGGCTGCCAGCTATCTGCAGACGTTCGCATCTTCGGAGCAGGGCTGCGAAAGGAGCCTGGCAGGGATACCCGTTCCCAGGATACGTTTGAAGTTTGAGGTGGCAAGACAAGCAAGCAGCCCCAGTCTCTGTGCCTCTGTGCGAGCAGTGCCATGGGTAGAGGAAGCTGAGCATCAGCTTTCCAGGCTAGCCCCTTCTGGCTGCCAGCTATCTGCAGACGTTCGCATTTTCAGAGCAGGGCTGCGAAAGGAGCCTGGCAGGGATACCCGTTCCCAGGATACGTTTGAAGTTTGAGGTGGCAAGACAAGCAAGCAGCCCCAGTCTCTGTGCCTCTGTGTGAGCAGTGCCATGGGCAGAGGAGGCTGAGCAACATCTTTCCAGGCTAGCCCCTTCTGCCTGCAAGCTATCTGCAGACGTTCGCACTTTCGGAGCTTGGCTGCGAAAGCAGCCTGGCAGGGATACCCGTTCCAAGGATACGTTTGAATTTTGAGGTGGCAAGACAAGCAAGCAGCCTCAGTCTCTGTGCCTCTGTGCGAGCAGTGCCATGGGTACAGGAAGCTGAGCAACAGCTTTCCAGGCTAGCCCCTTCTGGCTGCCAGCTATCTGCAGACGTTCGCATTTTCGGAGCAGGGCTGCGAAAGGAGCCTGGCAGGGAGACCCGTTCCCAGGATACGTTTGAAGTTTGAGGTGGCAAGACAAGCAAGCAGCCCCAGTCTCTGTGCCTCTGTGCGAGCAGTGCCATGGGTAGAGGAAGCTGAGCAACAGCTTTCCAGGCTAGCCCGTTCTGCCTGCCAGCTATCTGCAGACGTTCGCACTTTCGGAGCAGGGCTGCGAAAGGAGCCTGGCAGGGATACCCGTTCCCAGGATACGTTTGAAGTTTGAGGTGGCAAGACAAGCAAGCAGCCCCAGTCTCTGAGGTTCCGAGAGAGCAGTGCCATGGGCAGATGAGGCTGAGCAACCGTTTTCCAGGCTAGCCCCTTCTGCCTGCAAGCTATCTGCAGACGTTCGCACTTTCGGAGCTTGGCTGCGAAAGGAGCCTGGCAGGGATACCCGTTCCCAGGATACGTTTGAAGTTTGAGGTGGCAAGACAAGCAAGCAGCCCCAGTCTCTCTGCCTCTGTGCGAGCAGTGCCATGGGCAGAGGAGGCTGAGCAACAGCTTTCCAGGCTAACCCCTTCTGGCTGCAAGCTATCTGCAGACGTTCGCATCTTCGGAGCAGGGCTGCGAAAGGAGCCTGGCAGGGATACCCGTTCCCAGGATACGTTTGCAGTTTGAGGTGGCAAGACAAGCAAGCAGCCCAGTCTCTGTGGTTCCGAGAGAGCAGTGCCATGGGCAGATGAGGCTCAGGAACAGCTTTCCAGGCTAGCCCCTTCTGGCTGCCAGCTATCTGCAGACGTTCGCATCTTGGGAGCAGGGCTGCGAAAGGAGCCTGGCAGGGATACCCGTTCCCAGGATACGTTTGAAGTTTGAGGTGGCAAGACAAGCAAGCAGCCCCAGTCTCTGTGCCTCTGTGCGAGCAGTGCCATGGGCAGAGGAAGATGAGCAACAGCTTTCCAGGCTAGCCCCTTCTGCCTGCAAGCTATCTGCAGACGTTCGCACTTTTGGAGCAGGGCTGCGAAAGGAGCCTGGCAGGGATACCCGTTCCCAGGATACGTTTGAAGTTTGAGGTGACAAGACAAGCAAGCAGCCCCAGTCTCTGTGGTTCGGAGAGAGCAGTGCCATGGGCAGATGAGGCTGAGCAACATCTTTCCAGGCTAGCCCCTGCTGGCTGCCATCTATCTGCAGATGTTCGCACTTTCGGAGCAGGGCTGCGAAAGGAGCCTGGCAGGGATACCCGTTCCCAGGATACGTTTGAAGTTTGAGGTGGCAAGACAAGTAAGCAGCCCCAGTCTCTGTGGTTCGGAGAGAGCAGTGCCATGGGCAGATGAGGCTGAGCAACAGCTTTCCAGGCTAGCCCCTTCTGGCTGCCAGCTATCTGCAGCCGTTCGCACTTTCGGAGCAGGTCTGCGAAAGGAGACTGGCAGGGATACCCGTTCCCAGGATACGTTTGAAGTTTGAGGTGGCAAGACAAGCAAGCAGCCCCAGTCTCTGTGCTTCTGTGCGAGCAGTGCCATGGGTACAGGAAGCTGAGCAACAGCTTTCCAGGCTAGCCCCTTCTGGCTGCCAGCTATCTGCAGACGTTCGCATGTTGGGAGCAGGGCTGCGAAAGGAGCCTGGCAGGGATACCCGTTCCCAGGATACGTTTGAAGTTTGAGGTGGCAAGACAAGCAAGCAGCCCCAGTCTCTGTGCCTCTGTGCGAGCAGTGCCATGGGTAGAGGAAGCTGAGCAACAGCTTTCCAGGCTAGCCCCTTCTGGCTGCCAGCTATCTGCAGACGTTCGCATTTTCGGAGCAGGGCTGCAAAAGGAGCCTGGCAGGGATACCCGTTCCCAGGATACGTTTGAAGTTTGAGGTGGCAAGACAAGCAAGCAGCCCCAGTCTCTGTGCCTCTGTGCGACCAGTGCCATGGGCAGAGGAGGCTGAACAACAGCTTTCCAGGCTAGCCCCTTCTGCCTGCAAGCTATCTGCAGACGTTTACACTTTTGGAGCAGGGCTGCGAAAGGAGCCTGGCAGGGATACCCGTTCCCAGGATACGTTTGAAGTTTGAGGTGGCAAGACAAGTAAGCCGCCCCAGTCTCTGTTGTTCGAGAGAGCAGTGCCATGGGCAGATGAGGCTGAGCAACAGCTTTCCAGGCTAGCCCCTTCTGGCTGCCAGCTATCTGCAGACGTTCGCACTTTCGGAGCAGGGCTGCGAAAGAAGCCTGGCAGGGATACCCGTTCCCAGGATACGTTTGAAGTTTGTGATTGCAAGACAAGTAAGCAGCCCCAGTCTCTGTGCCTCTTTGCGAGCAGTGCCATGGGTAGAGGAAGCTGAGCAACAGCTTTCCAGGCTAGCCCCTTCTGGCTGCCAGCTATCTGCAGACATTCGCATTTTCGGAGCAGGGCTGCGAAAGGAGCCTGGCAGGGATACCCGTTCCCAGGATACGTTTGAAGTTTGTGGTTGCAAGAAAAGTAAGCAGACCCAGTCTCTGTGGTTCGGAGAGAGCAGTGCCATGGGCAGAGGAGGCTGAGCAACAGCTTTCCAGGCTAGCCCCTTCTGGCTGCCAGCTATCTGCAAAAGTTCGCATCTTCAGAGCAGAGCTGCGAAAGGAGCCTGGCAGGGATACCCGTTCCCAGGATACGTTTGAAGTTTGAGGTGGCAAGACAAGCAAGCAGCCCCAGTCTCTGTGCCTCTGTGCGAGCAGTGCCATGGGCAGAGGAGGCTGAGCAACAGCTTTCCACGCTAGCCCCTTCTGCCTGCAAGCTATCTGCAGACTTTCGCATCTTCGGAGCAGGGCTGCGAAAGGAGCCTGGCAGGGATACTTGTTCCCAGGATATGTTTGAAGTTTGAGGTGGCAAGACAAGCAAGCAGCCCCAGTCTCTGGTTCGGAGAGAGCAGTGCCATGGGCAGATGAGGCTGAGCAACAGCTTTCCAGGCTAGCCCCTTCTGGCTGCCAGCTATCTGCAGATGTTCGCACTTTCTGAGCAGGGCTGCGAAAGGAGCCTGGCAGGGATACCCGTTCCCAGGATACGTTTGAAGTTTGAGGTGGCAAGACAAGCAAGCAGCCCCAGTCTCTGTGCCTCTGTGCGAGCAGTGCCATGGGCAGATGAGGCTGAGCAACAGCTTTCCAGGCTAGCCCCTTCTGCCTGCAAGCTATCTGCAGACGTTTGCACTTTCGGAGCTTGGCTGCGAAAGGAGCCTGGCAGGGATACCCGTTCCCAGGATACGTTTGAAGTTTGAGGTGGCAAGACAAGTAAGCAGCCCCAGTCTCTGTGGTTCGGAGAGAGCAGTGCCATGGGCAGAGGAGGCTGAGCAACAGCTTTCCAGGCTAGCCCCCTCTGGCTGCCAGCTATCTGCAGACGTTCGCATTTTCGGAGCAGGGCTGCGAAAGGAGCCTGGCAGGGATACCCGTTCCCAGGATACGTTTGAAGTTTGAGGTGGCAAGACAAGCAAGCAGCCCCAGTCTCTGTGCCTCTGTGCGAGCAGTGCCATGGGTAGAGGAAGCTGAGCAACAGCTTTCCAGGCTAGCACCTTCTGGCTGCCAGCTATCTGCAGACGTTCGCATGTTGGGAGCAGGGCTGCGAAAGGAGCCTGGCAGGGATACCCGTTCCCAGGATACGTTTGAAGTTTGAGGTGGCAAGACAAGCAAGCAGCCCCAGTCTCTGTGCCTCTGTGCGAGCAGTGCCATGGGTAGAGGAAGCTGAGCAACAGCTTTCCAGGCTAGCCCCTTCTGGCTGCCAGCTATCTGCAGACGTTCGCATTTTCGGAGCAGGGCTGCAAAAGGAGCCTGGCAGGGATACCCGTTCCCAGGATACGTTTGAAGTTTGAGGTGGCAAGACAAGCAAGCAGCCCCAGTCTCTGTGCCTCTGTGCGACCAGTGCCATGGGCAGAGGAGGCTGAACAACAGCTTTCCAGGCTAGCCCCTTCTGCCTGCAAGCTATCTGCAGACGTTTACACTTTTGGAGCAGGGCTGCGAAAGGAGCCTGGCAGGGATACCCGTTCCCAGGATACGTTTGAAGTTTGAGGTGGCAAGACAAGTAAGCCGCCCCAGTCTCTGTTGTTCGAGAGAGCAGTGCCATGGGCAGATGAGGCTGAGCAACAGCTTTCCAGGCTAGCCCCTTCTGGCTGCCAGCTATCTGCAGACGTTCGCACTTTCGGAGCAGGGCTGCGAAAGAAGCCTGGCAGGGATACCCGTTCCCAGGATACGTTTGAAGTTTGTGATTGCAAGACAAGTAAGCAGCCCCAGTCTCTGTGCCTCTTTGCGAGCAGTGCCATGGGTAGAGGAAGCTGAGCAACAGCTTTCCAGGCTAGCCCCTTCTGGCTGCCAGCTATCTGCAGACATTCGCATTTTCGGAGCAGGGCTGCGAAAGGAGCCTGGCAGGGATACCCGTTCCCAGGATACGTTTGAAGTTTGTGGTTGCAAGAAAAGTAAGCAGACCCAGTCTCTGTGGTTCGGAGAGAGCAGTGCCATGGGCAGAGGAGGCTGAGCAACAGCTTTCCAGGCTAGCCCCTTCTGGCTGCCAGCTATCTGCAAAAGTTCGCATCTTCAGAGCAGAGCTGCGAAAGGAGCCTGGCAGGGATACCCGTTCCCAGGATACGTTTGAAGTTTGAGGTGGCAAGACAAGCAAGCAGCCCCAGTCTCTGTGCCTCTGTGCGAGCAGTGCCATGGGCAGAGGAGGCTGAGCAACAGCTTTCCACGCTAGCCCCTTCTGCCTGCAAGCTATCTGCAGACTTTCGCATCTTCGGAGCAGGGCTGCGAAAGGAGCCTGGCAGGGATACTTGTTCCCAGGATATGTTTGAAGTTTGAGGTGGCAAGACAAGCAAGCAGCCCCAGTCTCTGGTTCGGAGAGAGCAGTGCCATGGGCAGATGAGGCTGAGCAACAGCTTTCCAGGCTAGCCCCTTCTGGCTGCCAGCTATCTGCAGATGTTCGCACTTTCTGAGCAGGGCTGCGAAAGGAGCCTGGCAGGGATACCCGTTCCCAGGATACGTTTGAAGTTTGAGGTGGCAAGACAAGCAAGCAGCCCCAGTCTCTGTGCCTCTGTGCGAGCAGTGCCATGGGCAGATGAGGCTGAGCAACAGCTTTCCAGGCTAGCCCCTTCTGCCTGCAAGCTATCTGCAGACGTTTGCACTTTCGGAGCTTGGCTGCGAAAGGAGCCTGGCAGGGATACCCGTTCCCAGGATACGTTTGAAGTTTGAGGTGGCAAGACAAGTAAGCAGCCCCAGTCTCTGTGGTTCGGAGAGAGCAGTGCCATGGGCAGAGGAGGCTGAGCAACAGCTTTCCAGGCTAGCCCCCTCTGGCTGCCAGCTATCTGCAGACGTTCGCATTTTCGGAGCAGGGCTGCGAAAGGAGCCTGGCAGGGATACCCGTTCCCAGGATACGTTTGAAGTTTGAGGTGGCAAGACAAGCAAGCAGCCCCAGTCTCTGTGCCTCTGTGCGAGCAGTGCCATGGGTAGAGGAAGCTGAGCAACAGCTTTCCAGGCTAGCACCTTCTGGCTACCAGCTATCTGCAGATGTTCGCATCTTGGGAGCAGGGCTGTGAAAGGAGCCTGGCAGGGATACCCATTCCCAGGATACGTTTGAAGTTTGAGGTGACAAGACAAGCAAGCAGCCCCAGTCTCTGTGCCTCTGTGTGAGCAGTGCCATGGGCAGATGAGGCTGAGCAACAGCTTTCCAGGCTAGCCCCTTCTGGCTGCCAGCTATCTGCAGACGTTCGCACTTTCGGAGCTTGGCTGCGAAAGGAGCCTGGCAGGGATACCCGTTCCCAGGATACGTTTGAAGTTTGAGGTGGCAAGACAAGCAAGCAGCCCCAGTCTCTGTGCCTCTGTGCGAGCAGTGCCATGGGCAGAGGAGGCTGAGCAACAGCTTTCCAGGCTAGCCCCTTCTGCCTGCAAGCTATCTGCAGACGTTTACACTTTTGGAGCAGGGCTGCGAAAGGAGCCTGGCAGGGATACCCGTTCCCAGGATACGTTTGAAGTTTGATGTGGCAAGACAAGTAAGCAGCCCCAGTCTCTATGGTTCGGACAGAGCAGTGCCATGGGCAGATGAGGCTGAGCAACAGCTTTCCAGGCTAGCCCCTTCTGCCTGCCAGCTATCTGCAGACGTTCGCATTTTCAGAGCAGGGCTGCGAAAGGAGCCTGGCAGGGGTACCTGTTCCCAGGGTACGTTTCAAGTTTGAGGTGGCAAGACAAGCAAGCAGCCTCAGTCTCTGTGGTTCGGAGAGAGCAGTGCCATGGGCAGATGAGGCTGAGCAACAGTTTTCCAGGCTAGCCCCTGCTGATGGCCAGCTATCTGCAGACGTTCGCATTTTCGGAGCAGGGTTGCGAAAGGAGCCTGGCAGGGATACCCGTTCCCAGGATACGTTTGAAGATTGAGGTCTCAAGACAAGTATGAAGCCCCAGTCTCTGTGGTTCCGAGAGAGCAGTGCCATGGGCAGATGAGGCTGAGCAACAGCTTTCCAGGCTAGCCCCTTCTGGCTGCCAGCAATCTGCAGACGTTCGCACTTTCGGAGCACGGCTGCGAAAGGAGCCTGGCAGGGATACCCGTTCCCAGGATACGTTTGAAGTTTGAGGTGGCAAGACAAGCAAGCAGCCCCAGTCTCTGTGCCTCTGTGCGAGCAGTGCCATGGGCAGATGAGACTGAGTAAGAGCTTTCCAGGCTTCACGCTTGTGGCTGCAACTATCTGCAGCCATTCGCATTTTCGGAGCAGGGCTGCGAAAGGAGCCTGGCAGGGATACCCGTTCCCAGGATACGTTTGAAGTTTGAAGTGGCAAGACAAGCAAGAAGCCCCAGTCTCTGTGCCTCTGTGCGAGCAGTGCCATGGGAACAGAAAGCTGAGCAACAGCTTTCCAGGCTAGCCCCTTCTGGCTGCCAGCTATCTGCAGACGTTCGCATCTTGGGAGCAGGGCTGCGAAAGGAGCCTGGCAGGGATACCCGTTCCCAGGATACGTTTGAAGTTTGAGGTGGCAAGACAAGCAAGCAGCCCCAGTCTCTGTGCCTCTGTGCGAGCAATGCCATGGGCAGAGGAGGCTGAGCAACAACTTTCCAGGCTAGCCCCTGCTGGCTGCCAGCTATCTGCAGATGTTCGCACTTTCGGAGCAGGGCTGCGAAAGGAGCCTGGCAGGTATACCCGTTCCCAGGATACGTTTGAAGTTTGAGGTGGCAAGACAAGTAAGCAGCCCCAGTCTCTGTGGTTCGGAGAGAGCAGTGCCATGGGCAGATGAGGCTGAGCAACAGCTTTCCAGGCTAGCCCCTTCTGGCTGCCAGCTATCTGCAGACGTTCGCATTTTCGGAGTAGGGCTGCGAAAGGAGCCTGGCAGGGATACCCGTTCCCAGGATACGTTTGAAGTTTGAGGTGGCAAGACAAGCAAGCAGCCCCAGTCTCTGTGCCTCTGTGCGAGCAGTGCCATAGGTACAGGAAGCTGAGCAACAGCTTTCCAGGCTAGCCCCTTCTGGCTGCCAGCTATCTGCAGACGTTCGCATCTTGGGAGCAGGGCTGCGAAAGGAGCCTGGCAGGGATACCCGTTCCCAGGATACGTTTGAAGTTTGAGGTGGCAAGACAAACAAGCAGCCCCAGTCTCTGTGCCTCTGTGCGAGCAGTGCCATGGGCAGAGGAGGCTGAGCAACAGCTTTCCAGGCTAGCCCCTTCTGGCTGCCAGCTATCTGCAGACGTTCGCATTTCAAGAGCAGGGCTGCGAAAGGAGCCTGGCAGGTATACCCGTTCCCAGGATACGTTTGAAGTTTGAGGTGGCAAGACAAGCAAGCAGCCCCAGTCTCTGTGGTTCCGAGAGAGCAGTGCCATGGGCAGATGAGGCTGAGCAACAGCTTTCCAGGCTAGCCCCTTCTGCCTGCAAGCTATCTGCAGACGTTCGCACTTTCGGAGCAGGGGTGCGAAAGCAGCCTGGCAGGGATACCCGTTCCCAGGATACGTTTGAAGTTTGAGGTGGCAAGACAAGCAAGCAGCCCCAGTCTCTGTGCCTCTGTGCGAGCAGTGCCATGGGCAGAGGAGGCTGAGCAACAGCTTTCCAGGCTAGCCCCTTCTGCCTGCAAGCTATCTGCAGACGTTCGCACTTTTGGAGCTTGGCTGCGAAAGGAGCCTGGCAGGGATACCCGTTCCCAGGATACGTTTGAAGTTTGAGGTGGCAAGACAAGCAAGCAGCCTCAGTCTCTGTGCCTCTGTGCGAGCAGTGCCATGGGCAGAGGAGGCTGAGCAACAGCTTTCCAGGCTAGCCCCTTCTGGCTCCCAGCTATCTGCAGACGTTCGCACTTTCGGAGCAGGGCTGCGAAAGGAGCCTGGCAGGGATACCCGTTCCCAGGATACGTTTGAAGGTCGAGGTGGCAAGACAAGCAAGCAGCCCCAGTCTCTGTGGTTCTGTGCGAGCAGTGCCATGGGTACAGGAAGCTGAGCAACAGCTTTCCAGGCTAGCCCCTTCTGGCTGCCAGCTATCTGCAGACGTTCGCATCTTGGGAGCAGGGCTGCGAAAGGAGCCTGGCAGGGATACCCGTTCCCAGGATACGTTTGAAGTTTGAGGTGGCAAGACAAGCAAGCAGCCCCAGTCTCTGTGCCTCTGTGCGAGCAGTGCCATGGGTAGAGGAGGCTGAGCAACAGCTTTCCAGGCTAGCCCCTTCTGGCTGCCAGCTATCTGCAGACGTTCGCACTTTCGGAGCAGGGCTGCGAAAGGAGCCTGGCAGGGATACCCGTTCCCAGGATACGTTTGAAGTTTGAGGTGACAAGACAAGCAAGCAGCCCCAGTCTCTCTGGTTCGGAGAGAGCAGTGCCATGGGCAGATGAGGCTGAGCAACAGCTTTCCAGGCTTGCCCCCTCTGGCTGCCAGCTATCTGCAGACGTTCGCATTTTCGGAGCAGGGCTGCGAAAGGAGCCTGGCAGGGATACCCGTTCCCAGGATACGTTTGAAGTTTGAGGTGGCAAGACAAGCAAGCAGCCCCAGTCTCTGTGCCTCTGTGCGAGCAATGCCATGGGCAGAGGAGGCTGAGCAACAACTTTCCAGGCTAGCCCCTGCTGGCTGCCAGCTATCTGCAGATGTTCGCACTTTCGGAGCAGGGCTGCGAAAGGAGCCTGGCAGGTATACCCGTTCCCAGGATACGTTTGAAGTTTGAGGTGGCAAGACAAGTAAGCAGCCCCAGTCTCTGTGGTTCGGAGAGAGCAGTGCCATGGGCAGATGAGGCTGAGCAACAGCTTTCCAGGCTAGCCCCTTCTGGCTGCCAGCTATCTGCAGACGTTCGCATTTTCGGAGTAGGGCTGCGAAAGGAGCCTGGCAGGGATACCCGTTCCCAGGATACGTTTGAAGTTTGAGGTGGCAAGACAAGCAAGCAGCCCCAGTCTCTGTGCCTCTGTGCGAGCAGTGCCATAGGTACAGGAAGCTGAGCAACAGCTTTCCAGGCTAGCCCCTTCTGGCTGCCAGCTATCTGCAGACGTTCGCATCTTGGGAGCAGGGCTGCGAAAGGAGCCTGGCAGGGATACCCGTTCCCAGGATACGTTTGAAGTTTTAGGTGGCAAGACAAACAAGCAGCCCCAGTCTCTGTGCCTCTGTGCGAGCAGTGCCATGGGCAGAGGAGGCTGAGCAACAGCTTTCCAGGCTAGCCCCTTCTGGCTGCCAGCTATCTGCAGACGTTCGCATTTCAAGAGCAGGGCTGCGAAAGGAGCCTGGCAGGTATACCCGTTCCCAGGATACGTTTGAAGTTTGAGGTGGCAAGACAAGCAAGCAGCCCCAGTCTCTGTGGTTCCGAGACAGCAGTGCCATGGGCAGATGAGGCTGAGCAACAGCTTTCCAGGCTAGCCCCTTCTGCCTGCAAGCTATCTGCAGACGTTCGCACTTTCGGAGCAGGGGTGCGAAAGCAGCCTGGCAGGGATACCCGTTCCCAGGATACGTTTGAAGTTTGAGGTGGCAAGACAAGCAAGCAGCCCCAGTCTCTGTGCCTCTGTGCGAGCAGTGCCATGGGCAGAGGAGGCTGAGCAACAGCTTTCCAGGCTAGCCCCTTCTGCCTGCAAGCTATCTGCAGACGTTCGCACTTTTGGAGCTTGGCTGCGAAAGGAGCCTGGCAGGGATACCCGTTCCCAGGATACGTTTGAAGTTTGAGGTGGCAAGACAAGCAAGCAGCCTCAGTCTCTGTGCCTCTGTGCGAGCAGTGCCATGGGCAGAGGAGGCTGAGCAACAGCTTTCCAGGCTAGCCCCTTCTGGCTCCCAGCTATCTGCAGACGTTCGCACTTTCGGAGCAGGGCTGCGAAAGGAGCCTGGCAGGGATACCCGTTCCCAGGATACGTTTGAAGGTCGAGGTGGCAAGACAAGCAAGCAGCCCCAGTCTCTGTGGTTCTGTGCGAGCAGTGCCATGGGTACAGGAAGCTGAGCAACAGCTTTCCAGGCTAGCCCCTTCTGGCTGCCAGCTATCTGCAGACGTTCGCATCTTGGGAGCAGGGCTGCGAAAGGAGCCTGGCAGGGATACCCGTTCCCAGGATACGTTTGAAGTTTGAGGTGGCAAGACAAGCAAGCAGCCCCAGTCTCTGTGCCTCTGTGCGAGCAGTGCCATGGGTAGAGGAGGCTGAGCAACAGCTTTCCAGGCTAGCCCCTTCTGGCTGCCAGCTATCTGCAGACGTTCGCACTTTCGGAGCAGGGCTGCGAAAGGAGCCTGGCAGGGATACCCGTTCCCAGGATACGTTTGAAGTTTGAGGTGACAAGACAAGCAAGCAGCCCCAGTCTCTCTGGTTCGGAGAGAGCAGTGCCATGGGCAGATGAGGCTGAGCAACAGCTTTCCAGGCTTGCCCCCTCTGGCTGCCAGCTATCTGCAGACGTTCGCATTTTCGGAGCAGGGCTGCGAAAGGAGCCTGGCAGGGATACCCGTTCCCAGGATACGTTTGAAGTTTGAGGTGGCAAGACAAGCAAGCAGCCCCAGTCTCTGTGCCTCTGTGCGAGCAGTGCCATGGGTACAGGAAGCTGAGCAACAGTTTTCCAGGCTAGCCCCTTCTGGCTGCCAGCTATCTGCAGACGTTCGCATCTTCGGAGCAGGGCTGCGAAAGGAGCCTGGCAGGGATACCCGTTCCCAGGATACATTTGAAGTTTGAGGTGGCAAGACAAGCAAGCAGCCCCAGTCTCTGTGCCTCTGTGCGAGCAGTGCCATGGGCAGATGAGACTGAGTAAGAGCTTTCCAGGCTACACGCTTGTGGCTGCAACTATCTGCAGCCATTTGCATTTTCGGAGCAGGGCTGCGAAAGGAGCCTGGCAGGGATACCCGTTCCCAGGATACGTTTGGAGTTTGAGGTGGCAAGACAAGCAAGCAGCCCCAGTCTCTGTGCCTCTGTGCGAGCAATGCCATGGGCAGATGAGGCTGAGCAACAACTTTCCAGGCTAGCCCCTGCTGGCTGCCAGCTATCTGCAGATGTTCGCACTTTGGGAGCAGGGCTGCGAAAGGAGCCTGGCAGGTATACCCGTTCCCAGGATACGTTTGAAGTTTGAGGTGGCAAGACAAACAAGCAGCCCCAGTCTCTGTGGTTCGGAGAGAGCAGTGCCATGGGCAGATGAGGCTGAGCAACAGCTTTCCAGGCTAGCCCCTTCTGCCTGCCAGCTATCTGCAGACGTTCGCATTTTCGGAGCAGGGTTGCAAAAGGAGCCTGGCAGGGATACCCGTTCCCAGGATACGTTTGAAGTTTGAGGTGGCAAGACAAGCAAGCAGCCCCAGTCTCTGTGCCTCTGTGCGAGCAGTGCCATGGGTACAGGAAGCTGAGCAACAGCTTTCCAGGCTAGCCCCTTCTGGCTGCCAGCTATCTGCAGACGTTCGCATCTTGGGAGCAGGGCTGCGAAAGGAGCCTGGCAGGGATACCCGTTCCCAGGATACGTTTGAAGTTTGAGGTGGCAAGACAAACAAGCAGCCCCAGTCTCTGTGCCACTGTGCGAGCAGTGCAATGGGTAGAGGAAGCTGAGCAACAGCTTTCCAGGCTAGCCCCTTCTGCCTGCCAGCTATCTGCAGACGTTCGCATTTTCGGAGCAGGGCTACGAAAGGAGCCTGGCAGGGATACCCGTTCCCAGGATACGTTTGAAGTTTGAGGTGGCAAGACAAGCAAGCAGCCCCAGTCTCTGTGCCTCTGTGCGAGCAGTGCCATGGGCAGAGGAGGCTGAGCAACAGCTTTCCAGGCTAGCCCCTTCTGGCTGCCAGCTATCTGCAGACGTTCGCATTTCAAGAGCAGGGCTGCGAAAGGAGCCTGGCAGGGATACCCGTTCCCAGGATACGTTTGAAGTTTGAGGTGGCAAGACAAGCAAGCAGCCCCAGTCTCTGTGGTTCCGAGAGAGCAGTGCCATGGGCAGATGAGGCTGAGCAACAGCTTTCCAGGCTAGCCCCTTCTGCCTGCAAGCTATCTGCAGACGTTCGCACTTTCGGAGCAGGGCTGCGAAAGCAGCCTGGCAGGGATACCCGTTCCCAGGATACGTTTGAAGTTTGAGGTGGCAAGACAAGCAAGCAGCCCCAGTCTCTGTGCCTCTGTGCGAGCAGTGCCATGGGCAGAGGAGGCTGAGCAACAGCTTTCCAGGCTAGCCCCTTCTGCCTGCAAGCTATCTGCAGACGTTCGCACTTTTGGAGCTTGGCTGCGAAAGGAGCCTGGCAGGGATACCCGTTCCCAGGATACGTTTGAAGTTTGAGGTGGCAAGACAAGCAAGCAGCCTCAGTCTCTGTGCCTCTGTGCGAGCAGTGCCATGGGCAGAGGAGGCTGAGCAACAGCTTTCCAGGCTAGCCCCTTCTGCCTGCAAGCTATCTGCAGACGTTCGCACTTTCGGAGCAGGGCTGCGAAAGGAGCCTGGCAGGGATACCCGTTCCCAGGATACGTTTGAAGTTTGAGGTGGCAAGACAAGCAAGCAGCCCCAGTCTCTGTGCCTCTGTGCGAGCAGTGCCATGGGTACAGGAAGCTGAGCAACAGCTTTCCAGGCTAGCCCCTTCTGGCTGCCAGCTATCTGCAGACGTTCGCATCTTCAGAGCAGGGCTGCGAAAGGAGCCTGGCAGGGATACCCGTTCCCAGGATACGTTTGAAGTTTGAGGTGGCAAGACAAGCAAGCAGCCCCAGTCTCTGTGCCTCTGTGCGAGCAGTGCCATGGGTAGAGGAGGCTGAGCAACAGCTTTCCAGGCTAGCCCCTTCTGGCTGCCAGCTATCTGCAGACGTTCGCACTTTCTGAGCAGGGCTGCGAAAGGAGCCTGGCAGGGATACCCGTTCCCAGGATACGTTTGAAGTTTGAGGTGACAAGACAAGCAAGCAGCCCCAGTCTCTCTGGTTCGGAGAGAGCAGTGCCATGGGCAGATGAGGCTGAGCAACAGCTTTCCAGGCTAGCCCCCTCTGGCTGCCAGCTATCTGCAGACGTTCGCATTTTCGGAGCAGGGCTGCGAAAGGAGCCTGGCAGGGATACCCGTTCCCAGGATACGTTTGAAGTTTGAGGTGGCAAGACAAGCAAGAAGCCCCAGTGTCTGTGCCTCTGTGCGAGCAGTGCCATGGGTAGAGGAAGCTGAGCAACAGTTTTCCAGGCTAGCCCCTTCTGGCTGCCAGCTATCTGCAGACGTTCGCATCTTCGGAGCAGGGCTGCGAAAGGAGCCTGGCAGGGATACCCGTTCCCAGGATACATTTGAAGTTTGAGGTGGCAAGACAAGCAAGCAGCCCCAGTCTCTGTGCCTCTGTGCGAGCAGTGCCATGGGTAGAGGAAGCTGAGCAACATCTTTCCAGGCTAGCCCCTTCTGGCTGCCAGCTATCTGCAGACGTTTACACTTTTGGAGCAGGGCTGCGAAAGGAGCCTGGCAGGGATACCCGTTCCCAGGATACGTTTGAAGTTTGAGGTGAAAAGACAAGCAAGCAGCCCCAGTCTCTCTGGTTCGGAGAGAGCAGTGCCATGGGCACATGAGGCTGAGCAACAGCTTTCCAGGCTAGCCCCTTCTGGCTGCCAGCTATCTGCAGACGTTCGCACTTTCGGAGCAGGGCTGTGAAAGGAGCCTGGCAAGGATACCCGTTCCCAGGATACGTTTGAAGTTTAAGGTGGTAAGACAAGCAAGCAGCCCCAGTCTCTGTGGTTCGGAGAGAGCAGTGCCATGGGCAGATGAGGCTGAGCAACAGCTTTCCAGGCTAGCCCCTTCTGCCTGCAAGTTATCTGCAGACGTTCGCATCTTCGGAGCAGGGCTGCGAAAGGAGCCTGGCAGGGATACCCGTTCCCAGGATACGTTTGAAGTTTGAGGTGGCAAGACAAGCAAGCAGTTCCAGTCTCTGTGGTTCCGAGAGAGCAGTGCCATGGGCAGATGAGGCTGAGCAACCGTTTTCCATGCTAGCCCCTGCTGGCTGCCAGCTATCTGCAGACGTTCACACTTTCGGAGGAGGGCTGCGAAAGGAGCCTGGCAGGGATACCCGTTCCCAGGATACGTTTGAAGTTTGAGGTGGCAAGACAAGTAAGCAGCCCCAGTGTCTGTGGTTCGGAGAGAGCAGTGCCATCGGCAGATGAGGCTGAGCAACAGCTTTCCAGGCTAGCACCCTCTGGCTGCCAGCTATCTGCAGACATTCGCATTTTCGAAGCAGGGCTGCGAAAGGAGCCTGGCAGGGATACCCGTTCCCAGGATACGTTTGAAGTTTGAGGTGGCAAGACAAGCAAGCAGCCCCAGTCTCTGTGGTTCCGAGAGAGCAGTGCCATGGGCAGAGGAGGCTGAGCAACAGCTTTCCAGGCTAGCCCCTTCTGCCTGCAAGCTATCTGCAGACGTTCGCATTTCAAGAGCAGGGCTGCGAAAGGAGCCTGGCAGGGATACCCGTTCCCAGGATACGTTTGAAGTTTGAGGTGGCAAGACAAGTAAGCAGCCCCAGTCTCTATGGTTTGGAGAGAGCAGTGCCATGGGCAGAGGAGGCTGAGCAACAGCTTTCCAGGCTAGCCCCTTCTGCCTGCAAGCTATCTGCAGACATTCGCATTTTCAGAGCAGGGCTGCGAAAGGAGCCTGGCAGGGATACCCGTTTCCTGGGTACGTTTGAAGTTTGAGGTGGCAAGACAAGCAAGCAGCCCCAGTTTCTGTGGTTCCGAGAGAGCAGTGCCATGGGCAGATGAGCCTGAGCAACAGTTTTCCAGGCTAGCCCCTGCTGGATGCCATCTATCTGCAGACGTTCGCATTTTCTGAGCAGGGCTGCGAAAGGAGCCTGGCAGGGATACCCGTTCCCAGGATACGTTTGAAGTTTGAGGTGGCAAGACAAGCAAGCAGCCCCAGTCTCTGTGCCTCTGTGCGAGCAGTGCCATGGGTAGATGAGGCTGAGCAACAGCTTTCCAGGCTAACCCCTTCTGGCTGCCAGCTATCTGCAGACTTTCGCATGTTGGGAGCAGGGCTGCGAAAGGAGCCTGGCAGGGATACCTGTTCCCAGGATACGTTTGAAGTTTGAGGTGGCAAGACAAGCAAGCAGCCCCAGTCTCTGTGCCTCTGTGCGAGCAGTGCCATGGGTAGAGAAAGCTGAGCAACAGCTTTCCAGGCTAGCCCCTTCTGGCTGACAGCTATCTGCAGACGTTCGCATCTTCGGAGCAGGGCTGCGAAAGGAGCCTGGCAGGGAGACCCGTTCCCAGGATACGTTTGAAGTTTGAGGTGGCAAGACAAGCAAGCAGTTCCAGTCTCTGTGGTTCCGAGAGAGCAGTGCCATGGGCAGAGGAGGCTGAGCAACCGTTTTCCAGGCTAGCCCCTGCTGGCTGCCAGCTATCTGCAGACGTTCGCACTTCGGAGCAGGGCTGCGAAAGGAGCCTGGCAGGGATACCCGTTCCCAGGATACGTTTGAAGTTTGAGGTGGCAAGACAAGTAAGCAGCCCCAGTCTCTGTGGTTCGGAGAGAGCAGTGCCATGGGCAGATGAGGCTGAGCAACAGCTTTCCAGGGTAGCCCCTTCTGCCTGCCAGCTATCTGCAGACGTTCGCATTTTCGGAGCAGGGTTGCGAAAGGAGCCTGGCAGGGATACCCGTTCCCAGGATACGTTTGAAGTTTGAGGTGGCAAGACAAGCAAGCAGCCCCAGTCTCTGTGCCTCTGTGCGAGCAGTGCCATGGGTAGAGGAAGCTGAGCAATAGTTTTCCAGGCTAGCCCCTTCTGGCTGCCAGCTATCTGCAGACGTTCGCATCTTCGGAGCTTGGCTGCGAAAGGAGCCTGGCAGGGATACCCGTTCCCAGGATACGTTTGAAGTTTGAGGTGGCAAGACAAGCAAGCAGCCCCAGTCTCTGTGCCTCTGTGCGAGCAGTGCCATGAGTAGAGGAAGCTGAGCAACAGCTTTCCAGGCTAGCACCCTCTGGCTGCCAGCTATCTGCAGACGTTCGCACTTTCGGAGCAGGGCTGCGAAAGGAGCCTGGCAGGGATACCCGTTCCCAGGATACGTTTGAAGTTTGAGGTGGCAAGACAAGCAAGCAGCCTCAGTCTCTGTGGTTCCGAGAGAGCAGTGCCATGGGCAGATGAGCCTGAGCAACAGTTTTCCAGGCGAGCCCCTGCTGGATGCCAGCTATCTGCAGACGTTCGCATTTTCAGAGCAGGGCTGCGAAAGGAGCCTGGCAGGGATACCCTTTCCCAGGATACGTTTGAAGTTTGAGGTGGCAAGACAAGTAAGCAGCCCCAGTCTCTGTGGTTCGGAGAGAGCAGTGCCATGGGCAGATGAGGCTGAGCAACAGCTTTCCAGGCTAGCACCCTCTGGCTGCCAGCTATCTGCAGACGTTCGCATTTTCGAAGCAGGGCTGCGAAAGGAGCCTGGCAGGGATACCCGTTCCCAGGATACGTTTGAAGTTTGAGGTGGCAAGACAAGCAAGCAGCCCCAGTCTCTGTGCCTCTGTGCGAGCAGTGCCATGGGTAGAGGAAGCTGAGCAACAGCTTTCCAGGCTAGCCCCTTCTGCCTGCAAGTTATCTGCAGACGTTCGCATCTTCGGAGCAGGGCTGCGAAAGGAGCCTGGCAGGGATACCCGTTCCCAGGATACGTTTGAAGTTTGAGGTGGCAAGACAAGCAAGCAGCCCCAGTCTCTGTGGTTCCGAGAGAGCAGTGCCATGGGCAGAGGAGGCTGAGCAACAGCTTTCCAGGCTAGCCCCTTCTGCCTGCAAGCTATCTGCAGACGTTCGCATTTCAAGAGCAGGGCTGCGAAAGGAGCCTGGCAGGGATACCTGTTCCCAGGATACGTTTGAAGTTTGAGGTGGCAAGACAAGTAAGCAGCCCCAGTCTCTATGGTTTGGAGAGAGCAGTGCCATGGGCAGAGGAGGCTGAGCAACAGCTTTCCAGGCTAGCCCCTTCTGCCTGCAAGCTATCTGCAGACATTCGCATTTTCAGAGCAGGGCTGCGAAAGGAGCCTGGCAGGGATACCCGTTTCCTGGGTACGTTTGAAGTTTGAGGTGGCAAGACAAGCAAGCAGCCCCAGTTTCTGTGGTTCCGAGAGAGCAGTGCCATGGGCAGATGAGCCTGAGCAACAGTTTTCCAGGCTAGCCCCTGCTGGATGCCATCTATCTGCAGACGTTCGCATTTTCTGAGCAGGGCTGCGAAAGGAGCCTGGCAGGGATACCCTTTCCCAGGATACGTTTGAAGTTTGAGGTGGCAAGACAAGCAAGAAGCCCCAGTCTCTGTGCCTCTGTGCGAGCAGTGCCATGGGTAGATGAGGCTGAGCAACAGCTTTCCAGGCTAACCCCTTCTGGCTGCCAGCTATCTGCAGACTTTCGCATGTTGGGAGCAGGGCTGCGAAAGGAGCCTGGCAGGGATACCTGTTCCCAGGATACGTTTGAAGTTTGAGGTGGCAAGACAAGCAAGCAGCCCCAGTCTCTGTGCCTCTGTGCGAGCAGTGCCATGGGTAGAGGAAGCTGAGCAACAGCTTTCCAGGCTAGCCCCTTCTGGCTGCCAGCTATCTGCAGACGTTCGCATCTTCGGAGCAGGGCTGCGAAAGGAGCCTGGCAGGGAGACCCGTTCTCAGGATACGTTTGAAGTTTGAGGTGGCAAGACAAGCAAGCAGTTCCAGTCTCTGTGGTTCCGAGAGAGCAGTGCCATGGGCAGAGGAGGCTGAGCAACCGTTTTCCAGGCTAGCCCCTGCTGGCTGCCAGCTATCTGCAGACGTTCGCACTTTCGGAGCAGGGCTGCGAAAGGAGCCTGGCAGGGATACCCGTTCCCAGGATACGTTTGAAGTTTGAGGTGGCAAGACAAGTAAGCAGCCCCAGTCTCTGTGGTTCGGAGAGAGCAGTGCCATGGGCAGATGAGGCTGAGCAACCGTTTTCCAGGCTAGCCCCTGCTGGCTGCCAGCTATCTGCAGACGTTCGCACTTTCGAAGCAGGGCTGCTAAAGGAGCCTGGCAGGGATACCCGTTCCCAGGATACGTTTGAAGTTTGAGGTGGCAAGACAAGCAAGCAGCCCCAGTCTCTGTGCCTCTGTGCGAGCAGTGCCATGGGTAGAGGAAGCTGAGCAACAGCTTTCCAGGCTAGCCCCTTCTGGCTGCCAGCTATCTGCAGGCATTCGCACCTTCGGAGCAGGGCTGCGAAAGGAGCCTGGCAGGGATACCAGTTCCCAGGATACGTTTGAAGTTTGAGGTGGCAAGACTAGCAAGCAGCCCCAGTCTCTGTGCCTCTGTGCGAGCAGTGCCATGGGTACAGGAAGCTGAGCAACAGCTTTCCAGGCTAACCCCTTCTGGCTGCCAGCTATCTGCAGACGTTCGCATCTTGTGAGCAGGGCTGCGAAAGGAGCCTGGCAGGGATACCTGTTCCCAGGATACGTTTGAAGTTTGAGGTGGCAAGACAAGCAAGCAGCCCCAGTCTCTGTGCCTCTGTGCGAGCAGTGCCATGGGTAGAGGAAGCTGAGCAACAGCTTTTCAGGCTAGCCCCTTCTTCCTGCAAGCTATCTGCAGACGTTCGCATTTTCAGAGCAGGGCTGCGAAAGGAGCCTGGCAGGTATACCCGTTTCCTGGGTACGTTTGAAGTTTGAGGTGGCAAGACAAGCAAGCAGCCTCAGTCTCTGTGGTTCCGAGAGAGCAGTGCCATGGGCAGATGAGCCTGAGCAACAGCTTTCCAGGCTAGCACCCTCTGGCTGCCAACTATCTGCAGACGTTCGCATTTTCGAAGCAGGGCTGCGAAAGGAGCCTGGCAGGGATACCCGTTCCCAGGATACGTTTGAAGTTTGAGGTGGCAAGACAAGCAAGCAGCCCCAGTCTCTGTGCCTCTGTGCGAGCAGTGCCATGGGTAGAGGAAGCTGAGCAACAGCTTTTCAGGCTAGCCCCTTCTTCCTGCAAGCTATCTGCAGACGTTCGCATTTTCAGAGCAGGGCTGCGAAAGGAGCCTGGCAGGGATACCCTTTCCCAGGATACGTTTGAAGTTTGAGGTGGCAAGACAAGTAAGCAGCCTCAGTCTCTGTGGTTCAGAGAGAGCAGTGCCATGGGCAGATGAGGCTGAGCAACAGCTTTCCAGGCTAGCACCCTCTGGCTGCCAACTATCTGCAGACGTTCGCATTTTCGAAGCAGGGCTGCGAAAGGAGCCTGGCAGGGATACCCGTTCCCAGGATACGTTTGAAGTTTGAGGTGGCAAGACAAGCAAGCAGCCCCAGTCTCTGTGGTTCTGTGCGAGCAGTGCCATGGGTACAGTAAGCTGAGCAACAGCTTTCCAGGCTAGCCCCTTCTGGCTGCCAGCTATCTGCAGGCATTCGCACCTTCGGAGCAGGGCTGCGAAAGGAGCCTGGCAGGGATACCAGTTCCCAGGATACGTTTGAAGTTTGAGGTGGCAAGACTAGCAAGCAGCCCCAGTCTCTGTGCCTCTGTGCGAGCAGTGCCATGGGCAGAGGAGGCTGAGCAACAGATTTCCAGGCTAGCCCCTGCTGGCTGCCAGCTATCTGCAGACGTTTACACTTTTGGAGCAGGGCTGCGAAAGGAGCCTGGCAGGGATACCCGTTCCCAGGATACGTTTGAAGTTTGATGTGGCAAGACAAGTAAGCAGCCCCAGTCTCTATGGTTCGGACAGAGCAGTGCCATGGGCAGATGAGGCTGAGCAACAGCTTTCCAGGCTAGCCCCTTCTGGCTGCCAGCTATCTGCAGACGTTCGCACTTTCGGAGCAGGGCTGCGAAAGGAGCCTGGCAGGTATACCCGTTTCCTGGGTACGTTTGAAGTTTGAGGTGGCAAGACAAGCAAGCAGCCTCAGTCTCTGTGGTTCCGAGAGAGCAGTGCCATGGGTAGAGGAAGCTGAGCAACAGCTTTCCAGGCTAACCCCTTCTGGCTGCCAGCTATCTGCAGACGTTCGCATCTTGGGAGCAGGGCTGCGAAAGGAGCCTGGCAGGGATACCCGTTCCCAGGATACGTTTGAAGTTTGAGGTGGCAAGACAAGCAAGCAGCCCCAGTCTCTGTGCCTCTGTGCGAGCAGTGCCATGGGTAGAGGAAGCTGAGCATCAGCTTTCCAGGCTAGCCCCTTCTGCCTGCAAGTTATCTGCAGACGTTCGCATCTTCGGAGCAGGGCTGCGAAAGGAGCCTGGCAGGGATACCCGTTCCCAGGATACGTTTGAAGTTTGAGGTGGCAAGACAAGCAAGCAGCCCCAGTCTCTGTGGTTCCGAGAGAGCAGTGCCATGGGCAGAGGAGGCTGAGCAACAGCTTTCCAGGCTAGCCCCTTCTGCCTGCAAGCTATCTGCAGACGTTCGCATTTCAAGAGCAGGGCTGCGAAAGGAGCCTGGCAGGGATACCCGTTCCCAGGATACGTTTGAAGTTTGAGGTGGCAAGACAAGTAAGCAGCCCCAGTCTCTATGGTTTGGAGAGAGCAGTGCCATGGGCAGAGGAGGCTGAGCAACAGCTTTCCAGGCTAGCCCCTTCTGCCTGCAAGCTATCTGCAGACATTCGCATTTTCAGAGCAGGGCTGCGAAAGGAGCCTGGCAGGGATACCCGTTTCCTGGGTACGTTTGAAGTTTGAGGTGGCAAGACAAGCAAGCAGCCCCAGTTTCTGTGGTTCCGAGAGAGCAGTGCCATGGGCAGATGAGCCTGAGCAACAGTTTTCCAGGCTAGCCCCTGCTGGATGCCATCTATCTGCAGACGTTCGCATTTTCTGAGCAGGGCTGCGAAAGGAGCCTGGCAGGGATACCCTTTCCCAGGATACGTTTGAAGTTTGAGGTGGCAAGACAAGCAAGAAGCCCCAGTCTCTGTGCCTCTGTGCGAGCAGTGCCATGGGTAGAGGAAGCTGAGCAACAGCTTTCCAGGCTAACCCCTTCTGGCTGCCAGCTATCTGCAGACTTTCGCATGTTGGGAGCAGGGCTGCGAAAGGAGCCTGGCAGGGATACCTGTTCCCAGGATACGTTTGAAGTTTGAGGTGGCAAGACAAGCAAGCAGCCCCAGTCTCTGTGCCTCTGTGCGAGCAGTGCCATGGGTAGAGGAAGCTGAGCAACAGCTTTCCAGGCTAGCCCCTTCTGGCTGCCAGCTATCTGCAGACGTTCGCATCTTCGGAGCAGGGCTGCGAAAGGAGCCTGGCAGGGAGACCCGTTCCCAGGATACGTTTGAAGTTTGAGGTGGCAAGACAAGCAAGCAGTTCCAGTCTCTGTGGTTCCGAGAGAGCAGTGCCATGGGCAGAGGAGGCTGAGCAACCGTTTTCCAGGCTAGCCCCTGCTGGCTGCCAGCTATCTGCAGACGTTCGCACTTTCGGAGCAGGGCTGCGAAAGGAGCCTGGCAGGGATACCCGTTCCCAGGATACGTTTGAAGTTTGAGGTGGCAAGACAAGTAAGCAGCCCCAGTCTCTGTGGTTCGGAGAGAGCAGTGCCATGGGCAGATGAGGCTGAGCAACCGTTTTCCAGGCTAGCCCCTGCTGGCTGCCAGCTATCTGCAGACGTTCGCACTTTCGAAGCAGGGCTGCGAAAGGAGCCTGGCAGGGATACCCGTTCCCAGGATACGTTTGAAGTTTGAGGTGGCAAGACAAGCAAGCAGCCCCAGTCTCTGTGCCTCTGTGCGAGCAGTGCCATGGGTAGAGGAAGCTGAGCAACAGCTTTCCAGGCTAGCCCCTTCTGGCTGCCAGCTATCTGCAGGCATTCGCACCTTCGGAGCAGGGCTGCGAAAGGAGCCTGGCAGGGATACCAGTTCCCAGGATACGTTTGAAGTTTGAGGTGGCAAGACTAGCAAGCAGCCCCAGTCTCTGTGCCTCTGTGCGAGCAGTGCCATGGGTACAGGAAGCTGAGCAACAGCTTTCCAGGCTAACCCCTTCTGGCTGCCAGCTATCTGCAGACGTTCGCATCTTGGGAGCAGGGCTGCGAAAGGAGCCTGGCAGGGATACCTGTTCCCAGGATACGTTTGAAGTTTGAGGTGGCAAGACAAGCAAGCAGCCCCAGTCTCTGTGCCTCTGTGCGAGCAGTGCCATGGGTAGAGGAAGCTGAGCAACAGCTTTTCAGGCTAGCCCCTTCTTCCTGCAAGCTATCTGCAGACGTTCGCATTTTCAGAGCAGGGCTGCGAAAGGAGCCTGGCAGGTATACCCGTTTCCTGGGTACGTTTGAAGTTTGAGGTGGCAAGACAAGCAAGCAGCCTCAGTCTCTGTGGTTCCGAGAGAGCAGTGCCATGGGCAGATGAGCCTGAGCAACAGTTTTCCAGGCGAGCCCCTGCTGGATGCCAGCTATCTGCAGACGTTCGCATTTTCAGAGCAGGGCTGCGAAAGGAGCCTGGCAGGGATACCCTTTCCCAGGATACGTTTGAAGTTTGAGGTGGCAAGACAAGTAAGCAGCCTCAGTCTCTGTGGTTCAGAGAGAGCAGTGCCATGGGCAGATGAGGCTGAGCAACAGCTTTCCAGGCTAGCACCCTCTGGCTGCCAACTATCTGCAGACGTTCGCATCTTCGGAGCAGGGCTGCGAAAGGAGCCTGGCAGGGATACCCGTTCCCAGGATACGTTTGAAGTTTGAGGTGGCAAGACAAGCAAGCAGCCCCAGTCTCTGTGGTTCTGTGCGAGCAGTGCCATGGGTACAGTAAGCTGAGCAACAGCTTTCCAGGCTAGCCCCTTCTGGCTGCCAGCTATCTGCAGGCATTCGCACCTTCGGAGCAGGGCTGCGAAAGGAGCCTGGCAGGGATACCAGTTCCCAGGATACGTTTGAAGTTTGAGGTGGCAAGACTAGCAAGCAGCCCCAGTCTCTGTGCCTCTGTGCGAGCAGTGCCATGGGCAGAGGAGGCTGAGCAACAGATTTCCAGGCTAGCCCCTGCTGGCTGCCAGCTATCTGCAGACGTTTACACTTTTGGAGCAGGGCTGCGAAAGGAGCCTGGCAGGGATACCCGTTCCCAGGATACGTTTGAAGTTTGATGTGGCAAGACAAGTAAGGAGCCCCAGTCTCTATGGTTCGGACAGAGCAGTGCCATGGGCAGATGAGGCTGAGCAACAGCTTTCCAGGCTAGCCCCTTCTGGCTGCCAGCTATCTGCAGACGTTCGCACTTTCGGAGCAGGGCTGCGAAAGGAGCCTGGCAGGTATACCCGTTTCCTGGGTACGTTTGAAGTTTGAGGTGGCAAGACAAGCAAGCAGCCTCAGTCTCTGTGGTTCCGAGAGAGCAGTGCCATGGGTAGAGGAAGCTGAGCAACAGCTTTCCAGGCTAACCCCTTCTGGCTGCCAGCTATCTGCAGACGTTCGCATCTTGGGAGCAGGGCTGCGAAAGGAGCCTGGCAGGGATACCCGTTCCCAGGATACGTTTGAAGTTTGAGGTGGCAAGACAAGCAAGCAGCCCCAGTCTCTGTGCCTCTGTGCGAGCAGTGCCATGGGTAGAGGAAGCTGAGCATCAGCTTTCCAGGCTAGCCCCTTCTGGCTGCCAGCTATCTGCAGACGTTCGCATTTTCAGAGCAGGGCTGCGAAAGGAGCCTGGCAGGGATACCCGTTCCCAGGATACGTTTGAAGTTTGAGGTGGCAAGACAAGCAAGCAGCCCCAGTCTCTGTGCCTCTGTGCGAGCAGTGCCATGGGCAGAGGAGGCTGAGCAACATCTTTCCAGGCTAGCCCCTTCTGCCTGCAAGCTATCTGCAGACGTTCGCACTTTCGGAGCTTGGCTGCGAAAGCAGCCTGGCAGGGATACCCGTTCCAAGGATACGTTTGAATTTTGAGGTGGCAAGACAAGCAAGCAGCCTCAGTCTCTGTGCCTCTGTGCGAGCAGTGCCATGGGTACAGGAAGCTGAGCAACAGCTTTCCAGGCTAGCCCCTGCTGGCTGCCAGCTATCTGCAGACGTTCGCATCTTCGGAGCAGGGCTGCGAAAGGAGCCTGGCAGGGAGACCCGTTCCCAGGATACGTTTGAAGTTTGAGGTGGCAAGACAAGCAAGCAGCCCCAGTCTCTGTGCCTCTGTGCGAGCAGTGCCATGGGTAGAGGAAGCTGAGCAACAGCTTTCCAGGCTAGCCCCTTCTGGCTGCCAGCTATCTGCAGACGTTCGCACTTTCGGAGCAGGGCTGCGAAAGGAGCCTGGCAGGGATACCCGTTCCCAGGATACGTTTGAAGTTTGAGGTGGCAAGACAAGCAAGCAGCCCCAGTCTCTGTGTTTCCGAGAGAGCAGTGCCATGGGCAGATGAGGCTGAGGAACCGTTTTCCAGGCTAGCCCCTTCTGCCTGCAAGCTATCTGCAGACGTTCGCACTTTCGGAGCTTGGCTGCGAAAGGAGCCTGGCAGGGATACCCGTTCCCAGGATACGTTTGAAGTTTGAGGTGGCAAGACAAGCAAGCAGCCCCAGTCTCTCTGCCTCTGTGCGAGCAGTGCCATGGGCAGAGGAGGCTGAGCAACAGCTTTCCAGGCTAGCCCCTTCTGCCTGCAAGCTATCTGCAGACGTTCGCACTTTCGGAGCTTGGCTGCGAAAGGAGCCTGGCAGGGATACCCGTTCCCAGGATACGTTTGAAGTTTGAGGTGGCAAGACAAGCAAGCAGCCCCAGTCTCTGTGCCTCTGTGCGAGCAGTGCCATGGGTAGAGGAAGCTGAGCAACAGCTTTCCATGCTAGCCCCTTCTGGCTGCCAGCTATCTGCAGACGTTCGCATCTTCGGAGCAGGGCTGCGAAAGGAGCCTGGCAGGGATACCCGTTCCCAGGATACGTTTGCAGTTTGAGGTGGCAAGACAAGCAAGCAGCCCAGTCTCTGTGGTTCCGAGAGAGCAGTGCCATGGGCAGATGAGGCTCAGCAACAGCTTTCCAGGCTAGCCCCTTCTGGCTGCCAGCTATCTGCAGACGTTCGCATCTTGGGAGCAGGGCTGCGAAAGGAGCCTGGCAGGGATACCCGTTCCCAGGCTACGTTTGAAGTTTGAGGTGGCAAGACAAGCAAGCAGCCCCAGTCTCTGTGCCTCTGTGCGAGCAGTGCCATGGGCAGAGGAAGATGAGCAACAGCTTTCCAGGCTAGCCCCTTCTGCCTGCCAGCTATCTGCAGACGTTCGCACTTTTGGAGCAGGGCTGCGAAAGGAGCCTGGCAGGGATACCCGTTCCCAGGATACGTTTGAAGTTTGAGGTGACAAGACAAGCAAGCAGCCCCAGTCTCTGTGGTTCGGAGAGAGCAGTGCCATGGGCAGATGAGGCTGAGCAACATCTTTCCAGGCTAGCCCCTGCTGGCTGCCAGCTATCTGCAGATGTTCGCACTTTCGGAGCAGGGCTGCGAAAGGAGCCTGGCAGGGATACCCGTTCCCAGGATACGTTTGAAGTTTGAGGTGGCAAGACAAGTAAGCAGCCCCATTCTCTGTGGTTCGGAGAGAGCAGTGCCATGGGCAGATGAGGCTGAGCAACAGCTTTCCAGGCTAGCCCCTTCTGGCTGCCAGCTATCTGCAGCCGTTCGCACTTTCGGAGCAGGGCTGCGAAAGGAGCCTGGCAGGGATACCCGTTCCCAGGATACGTTTGAAGTTTGAGGTGGCAAGACAAGCAAGCAGCCCCAGTCTCTGTGCTTCTGTGCGAGCAGTGCCATGGGTACAGGAAGCTGAGCAACAGCTTTCCAGGCTAGCCCCTTCTGGCTGCCAGCTATCTGCAGACGTTCGCATCTTGGGAGCAGGGCTGCGAAAGGAGCCTGGCGGGGATACCCGTTCCCAGGATACGTTTGAAGTTTGAGGTGGCAAGACAAGCAA
Organism: Opisthocomus hoazin; assembly: GCF_030867145.1. Taxonomy (NCBI): domain Eukaryota; kingdom Metazoa; phylum Chordata; class Aves; order Opisthocomiformes; family Opisthocomidae; genus Opisthocomus; species Opisthocomus hoazin. The sequence goes on from NC_134440.1 coordinate 7,912,203, forward strand.
GCAGCCCCAGTCTCTGTGCCTCTGTGCGAGCAGTGCCATGGGTAGAGGAAGCTGAGCAACAGCTTTCCAGGCTAGCCCCTTCTGGCTGCCAGCTATCTGCAGACGTTCGCATTTTCGGAGCAGGGCTGCGAAAGGAGCCTGGCAGGGATACCCGTTCCCAGGATACGTTTGAAGTTTGAGGTGGCAAGACAAGCAAGCAGCCCCAGTCTCTGTGCCTCTGTGCGAGCAGTGCCATGGGCAGAGGAGGCTGAACAACAGCTTTCCAGGCTAGCCCCTTCTGCCTGCAAGCTATCTGCAGACGTTTACACTTTTGGAGCAGGGCTGCGAAAGGAGCCTGGCAGGGATACCCGTTCCCAGGATACGTTTGAAGTTTGAGGTGGCAAGACAAGTAAGCCGCCCCAGTCTCTGTTGTTCGAGAGAGCAGTGCCATGGGCAGATGAGGCTGAGCAACAGCTTTCCAGGCTAGCCCCTTCTGGCTGCCAGCTATCTGCAGACGTTTGCACTTTCGGAGCAGGGCTGTGAAAGGAGCCTGGCAGGGATACCCGTTCCCAGGATACGTTTGAAGTTTGTGATTGCAAGACAAGTAAGCAGCCCCAGTCTCTGTGCCTCTTTGCGAGCAGTGCCATGGGTAGAGGAAGCTGAGCAACAGCTTTCCAGGCTAGCCCCTTCTGGCTGCCAGCTATCTGCAGACATTCGCATTTTCGGAGCAGGGCTGCGAAAGGAGCCTGGCAGGGATACCCGTTCCCAGGATACGTTTGAAGTTTGTGGTTGCAAGAAAAGTAAGCAGACCCAGTCTCTGTGGTTCGGAGAGAGCAGTGCCATGGGCAGAGGAGGCTGAGCAACAGCTTTCCAGGCTAGCCCCTTCTGGCTGCCAGCTATCTGCAAACGTTCGCATCTTCAGAGCAGAGCTGCGAAAGGAGCCTGGCAGGGATACCCGTTCCCAGGATACGTTTGAAGTTTGAGGTGGCAAGACAAGCAAGCAGCCCCAGTCTCTGTGCCTCTGTGCGAGCAGTGCCATGGGCAGAGGAGGCTGAGCAACAGCTTTCCAGGCTAGCCCCTTCTGCCTGCAAGCTATCTGCAGACTTTCGCATCTTCGGAGCAGGGCTGCGAAAGGAGCCTGGCAGGGATACTTGTTCCCAGGATATGTTTGAAGTTTGAGGTGGCAAGACAAGCAAGCAGCCCCAGTCTCTGGTTCGGAGAGAGCAGTGCCATGGACAGATGCGGCTGAGCAACAGTTTTCAAGGCTAGCCCCTGCTGGCTGACAGCTATCTGCAGATGTTCGCACTTTCTGAGCAGGGCTGCGAAAGGAGCCTGGCAGGGATACCCGTTCCCAGGATACGTTTGAAGTTTGAGGTGGCAAGACAAGCAAGCAGCCCCAGTCTCTGTGGTTCCGAGAGAGCAGTGCCATGGGCAGAGGAGGCTGAGCAACAGCTTTCCAGGCTAGCCCCTTCTGGCTGCCAGCTATCTGCAGACGTTCGCATCTTGGGAGCAGGGCTGCGAAAGGAGCCTGGCAGGGATACCCGTTCCCAGGATACGTTTGAAGTTTGAGGTGGCAAGACAAGTAAGCAGCCCCAGTCTCTGTGGTTCCGAGAGAGCAGTGCCATGGGCAGAGGAGGCTGAGCAACAGCTTTCCAGGCTAGCCCCTTCTGGCTGCCAGCTATCTGCAGACGTTCGCACTTTCGGAGCAGGGCTGCGAAAGGAGCCTGGCAGGGATACCCGTTCCCAGGATACGTTTGAAGTTTGAGGTGGCAAGACAAGCAAGCAGCCCCAATCTCTGTGCCTCTGTGCGAGCAGTGCCATGGGTACACGAAGCTGAGCAACAGCTTTCCAGGCTACACGCTTGTGGCTGCAATCTATCTGCAGACATTCGCATTTTCGGAGGAGGGCTGCGAAAGGAGCCTGGCAGGGATACCCGTTCCCAGGATACGTTTGAAGTTTGAGGTGGCAAGACAAGCAAGAAGCCCCAGTCTCTGTCCCTCTGTGCGAGCAGTGCCATGGGCAGAGGAGGCTGAGCAACAGCTTTCCAGGCTAGCCCCCTCTGGCTGCCAGCTATCTGCAGACGTTCGCATTTTCGAAGCAGGGCTGCGAAAGGAGCCTGGCAGGGATACCCGTTCCCAGGATACGTTTGAAGTTTGAGGTGGCAAGACAAGCAAGCAGCCCCAGTCTCTGTGCTTCTGTGCGAGCAGTGCCATGGGTACAGGAAGCTGAGCAACAGCTTTCCAGGCTAGCCCCTTCTGGCTGCCATCTATCTGCAGACGTTCGCATCTTGGGAGCAGGGCTGCGAAAGGAGCCTGGCAGGGATACCCGTTCCCAGGATACGTTTGAAGTTTGAGGTGGCAAGACAAGCAAGCAGCCCCAGTCTCTGTGCCTCTGTGCGAGCAGTGCCATGGGTAGAGGAAGCTGAGCAACAGCTTTCCAGGCTAGCCCCTTCTGGCTGCCAGCTATCTGCAGACGTTCGCATTTTCGGAGCAGGGCTGCGAAAGGAGCCTGGCAGGGATACCCGTTCCCAGGATACGTTTGAAGTTTGAGGTGGCAAGACAAGCAAGCAGCCCCAGTCTCTGTGCCTCTGTGCGAGCAGTGCCATGGGCAGAGGAGGCTGAACAACAGCTTTCCAGGCTAGCCCCTTCTGCCTGCAAGCTATCTGCAGACGTTTACACTTTTGGAGCAGGGCTGCGAAAGGAGCCTGGCAGGGATACCCGTTCCCAGGATACGTTTGAAGTTTGAGGTGGCAAGACAAGTAAGCCGCCCCAGTCTCTGTTGTTCGAGAGAGCAGTGCCATGGGCAGATGAGGCTGAGCAACAGCTTTCCAGGCTAGCCCCTTCTGGCTGCCAGCTATCTGCAGACGTTCGCACTTTCGGAGCAGGGCTGTGAAAGGAGCCTGGCAGGGATACCCGTTCCCAGGATACGTTTGAAGTTTGTGATTGCAAGACAAGTAAGCAGCCCCAGTCTCTGTGCCTCTTTGCGAGCAGTGCCATGGGTAGAGGAAGCTGAGCAACAGCTTTCCAGGCTAGCCCCTTCTGGCTGCCAGCTATCTGCAAACGTTCGCATCTTCAGAGCAGAGCTGCGAAAGGAGCCTGGCAGGGATACCCGTTCCCAGGATACGTTTGAAGTTTGAGGTGGCAAGACAAGCAAGCAGCCCCAGTCTCTGTGCCTCTGTGCGAGCAGTGCCATGGGCAGAGGAGGCTGAGCAACAGCTTTCCAGGCTAGCCCCTTCTGCCTGCAAGCTATCTGCAGACTTTCGCATCTTCGGAGCAGGGCTGCGAAAGGAGCCTGGCAGGGATACTTGTTCCCAGGATATGTTTGAAGTTTGAGGTGGCAAGACAAGCAAGCAGCCCCAGTCTCTGGTTCGGAGAGAGCAGTGCCATGGGCAGATGAGGCTGAGCAACAGTTTTCAAGGCTAGCCCCTGCTGGCTGACAGCTATCTGCAGATGTTCGCACTTTCTGAGCAGGGCTGCGAAAGGAGCCTGGCAGGGATACCCGTTCCCAGGATACGTTTGAAGTTTGAGGTGGCAAGACAAGCAAGCAGCCCCAGTCTCTGTGGTTCCGAGAGAGCAGTGCCATGGGCAGAGGAGGCTGAGCAACAGCTTTCCAGGCTAGCCCCTTCTGGCTGCCAGCTATCTGCAGACGTTCGCATCTTGGGAGCAGGGCTGCGAAAGGAGCCTGGCAGGGATACCCGTTCCCAGGATACGTTTGAAGTTTGAGGTGGCAAGACAAGCAAGCAGCCCCAATCTCTGTGCCTCTGTGCGAGCAGTGCCATGGGTACACGAAGCTGAGCAACAGCTTTCCAGGCTACACGCTTGTGGCTGCAATCTATCTGCAGACATTCGCATTTTCGGAGGAGGGCTGCGAAAGGAGCCTGGCAGGGATACCCGTTCCCAGGATACGTTTGAAGTTTGAGGTGGCAAGACAAGCAAGAAGCCGCAGTCTCTGTCCCTCTGTGCGAGCAGTGCCATGGGCAGAGGAGGCTGAGCAACAGCTTTCCAGGCTAGCCCCCTCTGGCTGCCAGCTATCTGCAGACGTTCGCATTTTCGAAGCAGGGCTGCGAAAGGAGCCTGGCAGGGATACCCGTTCCCAGGATACGTTTGAAGTTTGAGGTGGCAAGACAAGCAAGCAGCCCCAGTCTCTGTGCCTCTGTGCGAGCAGTGCCATGGGCAGAGGAGGCTGAGCAACAGCTTTCCAGGCTAGCCCCTTCTTGCTGCCAGCTATCTGCAGACGTTCGCACTTTCGGAGCAGGGCTGCGAAAGGAGCCTGGCAGGGATACCCGTTCCCAGGATACGTTTGAAGTTTGTGATTGCAAGACAAGTAAGCAGCCCCAGTCTCTGTGCCTCTTTGCGAGCAGTGCCATGGATAGAGGAAGCTGAGCAACAGCTTTCCAGGCTAGCCCCTTCTGGCTGCCAGCTATCTGCAGACATTCGCATTTTCGGAGCAGGGCTGCGAAAGGAGCCTGGCAGGGATACCCGTTCCCAGGATACGTTTGAAGTTTGTGGTTGCAAGAAAAGTAAGCAGACCCAGTCTCTGTGGTTCGGAGAGAGCAGTGCCATGGGCAGAGGAGGCTGAGCAACATCTTTCCAGGCTAGCCCCTTCTGGCTGCCAGCTATCTGCAAACGTTCGCATCTTCAGAGCAGAGCTGCGAAAGGAGCCTGGCAGGGATACCCGTTCCCAGGATACGTTTGAAGTTTGAGGTGGCAAGACAAGCAAGCAGCCCCAGTCTCTGTGCCTCTGTGCGAGCAGTGCCATGGGCAGAGGAGGCTGAGCAACAGCTTTCCAGGCTAGCCCCTTCTGCCTGCAAGCTATCTGCAGACTTTCGCATCTTCGGAGCAGGGCTGCGAAAGGAGCCTGGCAGGGATACTTGTTCCCAGGATATGTTTGAAGTTTGAGGTGGCAAGACAAGCAAGCAGCCCCAGTCTCTGGTTCGGAGAGAGCAGTGCCATGGGCAGATGAGGCTGAGCAACAGTTTTCAAGGCTAGCCCCTGCTGGCTGACAGCTATCTGCAGATGTTCGCACTTTCTGAGCAGGGCTGCGAAAGGAGCCTGGCAGGGATACCCGTTCCCAGGATACGTTTGAAGTTTGAGGTGGCAAGACAAGCAAGCAGCCCCAGTCTCTGTGGTTCCGAGAGAGCAGTGCCATGGGCAGAGGAGGCTGAGCAACAGCTTTCCAGGCTAGCCCCTTCTGGCTGCCAGCTATCTGCAGACGTTCGCATCTTGGGAGCAGGGCTGCGAAAGGAGCCTGGCAGGGATACCCGTTCCCAGGATACGTTTGAAGTTTGAGGTGGCAAGACAAGTAAGCAGCCCCAGTCTCTGTGGTTCCGAGAGAGCAGTGCCATGGGCAGAGGAGGCTGAGCAACAGCTTTCCAGGCTAGCCCCTTCTGGCTGCCAGCTATCTGCAGACGTTCGCACTTTCGGAGCAGGGCTGCGAAAGGAGCCTGGCAGGGATACCCGTTCCCAGGATACGTTTGAAGTTTGAGGTGGCAAGACAAGCAAGCAGCCCCAATCTCTGTGCCTCTGTGCGAGCAGTGCCATGGGTACACGAAGCTGAGCAACAGCTTTCCAGGCTACACGCTTGTGGCTGCAATCTATCTGCAGACATTCGCATTTTCGGAGGAGGGCTGCGAAAGGAGCCTGGCAGGGATACCCGTTCCCAGGATACGTTTGAAGTTTGAGGTGGCAAGACAAGCAAGCAGCCCCAGTCTCTGTCCCTCTGTGCGAGCAGTGCCATGGGCAGAGGAGGCTGAGCAACAGCTTTCCAGGCTAGCCCCTTCTGGCTGCCAGCTATCTGCAGACGTTCGCATTTTCGAAGCAGGGCTGCGAAAGGAGCCTGGCAGGGATACCCGTTCCCAGGATACGTTTGAAGTTTGAGGTGGCAAGACAAGCAAGCAGCCCCAGTCTCTGTGCCTCTGTGCGAGCAGTGCCATGGGCAGAGGAGGCTGAGCAACAGCTTTCCAGGCTAGCCCCTTCTGGCTGCCAGCTATCTGCAGACGTTCGCATCTTGGGAGCAGGGCTGCGAAAGGAGCCTGGCAGGGATACCCGTTCCCAGGATACGTTTGAAGTTTGAGGTGGCAAGACAAGCAAGCAGCCCCAGTCTCTGTGGTTCCGAGAGAGCAGTGCCGTGGGCAGAGGAGGCTGAGCAACAGCTTTCCAGGCTAGCCCCTTCTGGCTGCCAGCTATCTGCAGACATTCGCATTTTCGGAGCAGGGCTGCGAAAGGAGCCTGGCAGGGATACCCGTTCCCAGGATATGTTTGAAGTTTGTGGTTGCAAGAAAAGTAAGCAGACCCAGTCTCTGTGGTTCGGAGAGAGCAGTGCCATGGGCAGAGGAGGCTGAGCAACATCTTTCCAGGCTAGCCCCTTCTGGCTGCCAGCTATCTGCAAACGTTCGCATCTTCAGAGCAGAGCTGCGAAAGGAGCCTGGCAGGGATACCCGTTCCCAGGATACGTTTGAAGTTTGAGGTGGCAAGACAAGCAAGCAGCCCCAGTCTCTGTGCCTCTGTGTGAGCAGTGCCATGGGCAGAGGAGGCTGAGCAACAGCTTTCCAGGCTAGCCCCTTCTGCCTGCAAGCTATCTGCAGACTTTCGCATCTTCGGAGCAGGGCTGCGAAAGGAGCCTGGCAGGGATACTTGTTCCCAGGATATGTTTGAAGTTTGAGGTGGCAAGACAAGCAAGCAGCCCCAGTCTCTGGTTCGGAGAGAGCAGTGCCATGGGCAGATGAGGCTGAGCAACAGTTTTCAAGGCTAGCCCCTGCTGGCTGACAGCTATCTGCAGATGTTCGCACTTTCTGAGCAGGGCTGCGAAAGGAGCCTGGCAGGGATACCCGTTCCCAGGATACGTTTGAAGTTTGAGGTGGCAAGACAAGCAAGCAGCCCCAGTCTCTGTGGTTCCGAGAGAGCAGTGCCATGGGCAGAGGAGGCTGAGCAACAGCTTTCCAGGCTAGCCCCTTCTGGCTGCCAGCTATCTGCAGACGTTCGCATCTTGGGAGCAGGGCTGCGAAAGGAGCCTGGCAGGGATACCTGTTCCCAGGATACGTTTGAAGTTTGAGGTGGCAAGACAAGCAAGCAGCCCCAGTCTCTGTGCGTCTGTGCGAGCAGTGCCATGGGCAGAGGAGGCTGAGCAACAGCTTTCCAGGCTAGCCCCTTCTGGCTGCCAGCTATCTGCAGACGTTCGCATTTCAAGAGCAGGGCTGCGAAAGGAGCCTGGCAGGTATAACCGTTCCCAGGATACGTTTGAAGTTTGAGGTGGCAAGACAAGCAAGCCGCCCCAGTCTCTGTGGTTCTGAGAGAGCAGTGCCATGGGCAGATGAGGCTGAGCAACAGCTTTCCAGGCTAGCCCCTTCTGGCTGCCAGCTATCTGCAGCCGTTCGCACTTTCGGAGCAGGTCTGCGAAACGAGCCTGGCAGGGATACCCGTTCCCAGGATACGTTTGAAGTTTGTGGTTGCAAGACAAGTAAGCAGCTCCAGTCTCTGTGCCTCTGTGCGAGCAGTGCCATGGGTAGAGGAAGCTGAGCAACAGCTTTCCAGGCTAGCCCCTTCTGGCTGCCAGCTATCTGCAGATATTCGCATTTTCGGAGCAGGGCTGCGAAAGGAGCCTGGCAGGGATACCTGTTCCCAGGATACGTTTGAAGTTTGAGGTGGCAAGACAAGCAAGCAGCCCCAGTCTCTGTGCCTCTGTGCGAGCAGTGCCATGGGCAGAGGAGGCTGAACAACAGCTTTCCAGGCTAGCCCCTTCTGGCTGCCAGCTATCTGCAGACGTTCGCATTTTCTGAGCAGGGCAGCGAAAGGAGCCTGGCAGGGATACCCGTTCCCAGGATACGTTTGAAGTTTGAGGTGGCAAGACAAGCAAGCAGCCCCAGTCTCTCTGGTTCCGAGAGAGCAGTGCCATGGGCAGATGAGGCTGAGCAACAGCTTTCCAGGCTAGCCCCTTCTGCCTGCAAGCTATCTGCAGACGTTCGCACTTTAGGAGCAGGGCTGCGAAAGGAGCCTGGCAGGGATACCCGTTCCCAGGATACGTTTGAAGTTTGAGGTGGCAAGACAAGCAAGCAGCCCCAGTCTCTGTGGTTCCGAGAGAGCAGTGCCATGGGCAGAGGAGTCTGAGCAACAGCTTTCCAGGCTAGCCCCTTCTGCCTGCAAGCTATCTGCAGACGTTCGCATTTTCGGAGCAGGGCTGCGAAAGGAGCCTGGAAGGGATACCCATTCCCAGGATACGTTTGAAGTTTGAGGTGGCAAGACAAGCAAGCAGCCCCAGTCTCTGTGCCTCTGTGCGAGCAGTGCCATGGGCAGAGGAGGCTGAACAACAGATTTCCAGGCTAGCCCCTTCTGGCTGCCAGCTATCTGCAGACGTTCGCACTTTCGGAGCAGGGCTGCGAAAGGAGCCTGGCAGGTATACCCGTTCCCAGGATACGTTTGAAGTTTGAGGTGGCAAGACAAGCAAGCCGCCCCAGTCTCTGTGGTTCCGAGAGAGCAGTACCATGGGCAGATGAGGCTGAGCAACAGCTTTCCAGGCTAGCCCCTTCTGGCTGCCAGCTATCTGCAGCCGTTCGCACTTTCTGAGCAGGTCTGCGAAAGGAGCCTGGCAGGGATACCCGTTCCCAGGATACGTTTGAAGTTTGAGGTGGCAAGACAAGCAAGCAGCCCCAGTCTCTGTGCCTCTGTGCGAGCAGTGCCATGGGCAGAGGAGGCTGAACAACAGCTTTCCAGGCTAGCCCCTTCTGGCTGCCAGCTATCTGCAGACGTTCGCATTTTCTGAGCAGGGCTGCGAAAGGAGCCTGGCAGGTATACCCGTTCCCAGGATACGTTTGAAGTTTGAGGTGGCAAGACAAGCAAGCAGCCCCAGTCTCTCTGGTTCTGAGAGAGCAGTGCCATGGGCAGATGAGGCTGAGCAACAGCTTTCCAGGCTAGCCCCTTCTGCCTGCAAGCTATCTGCAGACGTTCACACTTTCGGAGCAGGGCTGCGAAAGGAGCCTGGCAGGGATACCCGTTCCCATGATACGTTTCAAGTTTGAGGTGGCAAGACAAGCAAGCAGCCCCAGTCTCTGTGGTTCCGAGAGAGCAGTGCCATGGGCAGAGGAGGCTGAGCAACAGCTTTCCAGGCTAGCCCCTTCTGCCTGCAAGCTATCTGCAGACGTTCACACTTTCGAAGCTTGGCTGCGAAAGGAGCCTGGCAGGGATACCCGTTCCCAGGATACGTTTGAAGGTTGAGGTGGCAAGACAAGCAAGAAGCCCCAGTCTCTGTGCCTCTGTGCGAGCAGTGCCATGGGCAGAGGAGGCTGAGCAACAGCTTTCCAGGCTAGCCCCTTCTGGCTGCCAGCTATCTGCAGCCGTTCGCACTTTCGGAGCAGGTCTGCGAAAGGAGCCTGGCAGGGATACCCGTTCCCAGGATACGTTTGAAGTTTGTGGTTGCAAGACAAGTAAGCAGCCCCAGTCTCTGTGCCTCTGTGCGAGCAGTGCCATGGGTAGAGGAAGCTGAGCAACAGCTTTCCAGGCTAGCCCCTTCTGGCTGCCAGCTATCTGCAGATATTCGCATTTTCGGAGCAGGGCTGCGAAAGGAGCCTGGCAGGGATACCGGTTCCCAGGATACGTTTGAAGTTTGAGGTGGCAAGACAAGCAAGCAGCCCCAGTCTCTGTGCCTCTGTGTGAGCAGTGCCATGGGCAGAGGAGGCTGAGCAACAGCTTTCCAGGCTAGCCCCTTCTGGCTGCCAGCTATCTGCAGACGTTCGCACTTTCGGAGCTTGGCTGCGAAAGGAGCCTGGCAGGGATACCCGTTCCCAGGATACGTTTGAAGTTTGAGGTGGCAAGACAAGCAAGCAGCCCCAGTCTCTGTGCCTCTGTGCGAGCAGTGCCATGGGCAGAGGAGGCTGAGCAACAGCTTTCCAGGCTAGCCCCTTCTGGCTGCCAGCTATCTGCAGACGTTCGCACTTTCAGAGCTTGGCTGCGAAAGGAGCCTGGCAGGGATACCCGTTCCCAGGATACGTTTGAAGTTTGAGGTGGCAAGACAAGCAAGCATCTCCAGTCTCTGTGCCTCTGTGCGAGCAGTGCCATGGGCAGATGGGGCTGAGCAACAGCTTTCCAGGCTAGCCCGTTCTTGCTGCCAGCTATCTGCAGACGTTCGCATTTTCGGAGCAGGGCTGCGAAAGGAGCCTGGCAGGGATACCCGTTCCCAGGATACGTTTGAAGTTTGAGGTGGCAAGACAAGCAAGCAGCCCCAGTCTCTGTGGTTCCGAGAGAGCAGTGCCATGGGCAGATGAGGCTGAGCAACAGCTTTCCAGGCTAGCCCCTTCTGGCTGCAAGCTATCTGCAGACATTCGCATCTTGGGAGCAGGGCTGCGAAAGGAGCCTGGCAGGGATAAACGTTCCCAGGATACGTTTGAAGTTTGAGGTGGCAAGACAAGCAAGCAGCCCCAGTCTCTGTGCCTCTGTGCGAGCAGTGCCATGGGTACAGGAAGCTGAGCAGCAGCTTTCCAGGCTAGCCCCTTCTGGCTGCCAGCTATCTGCAGACGTTCGCATTTTCGGAGCAGGGCTGCGAAAGGAGCCTGGCAGGTATACCCGTTCCCAGGATACGTTTGAAGTTTGAGGTGGCAAGACAAGCAAGCAGCCCCAGTCTCTGTGCCTCTGTGCGAGCAGTGCCATGGGCAGAGGAGGCTGAACAACAGCTTTCCAGGCTAGCCCCTTCTGGCTGCCAGCTATCTGCAGACGTTCGCATTTTCTGAGCAGGGCTGCGAAAGGAGCCTGGCAGGGATACCCATTCCCAGGATACGTTTGAAGTTTGAGGTGGCAAGACAAGCAAGCAGCCCCAGTCTCTGTGCCTCTGTGCGAGCAGTGCCATGGGCAGAGGAGGCTGAACAACAGCTTTCCAGGCTAGCCCCTTCTGGCTGCCAGCTATCTGCAGACGTTCGCATTTCAAGAGCAGGGCTGCGAAAGGAGCCTGGCAGGGATACCCGTTCCCAGGATACGTTTGAAGTTTGAGGTGGCAAGACAAGCAAGCAGCCCCAGTCTCTGTGGTTCCGAGAGAGCAGTACCATGGGCAGATGAGGCTGAGCAACAGCTTTCCAGGCTAGCCCCTTCTGGCTCCCAGCTATCTGCAGCCGTTCGCACTTTCGGAGCAGGGCTGCGAAAGGAGCCTGGCAGGGATACCCGTTCCCAGGATACGTTTGAAGTTTGAGGTGGCAAGACAAGCAAGAAGCCCCAGTATCTGTGCCTCTGTGCGAGCAGTGCCATGGGCAGAGGAGGCTGAGCAACAGCTTTCCAGGCTAGCCCCTTCTGCCTGCAAGCTATCTGCAGACGTTCGCATCTTGGGAGCAGGGCTGCGAAAGGAGCCTGGCAGGGATACCCATTCCCAGGATACGTTTGAAGTTTGAGGTGGCAAGACAAGCAAGCAGCCCCAGTCTCTGTGCCTCTGTGCGAGCAGTGCCATGGGTAGAGGAAGATGAGCAACAGCTTTCCAGTCTAGTCCCTTGTGGCTGCCAGCTATCTGCAGACGTTCGCATTTCAAGAGCAGGGCTGCGAAAGGAGCCTGGCAGGGATACCCGTTCCCAGGATACGTTTGAAGTTTGAGGTGGCAACACAAGTAAGCAGCCCCAGTCTCTGTGGTTCGGAGAGAGCAGTGCCATGGGCAGATGAGGCTGAGCAACAGCTTTCCAGGCTAGCCCCTTCTGGCTGCCAGCTATCGGCAGAGGTTCGCATTTTCTGAGCAGGGCTGCGAAAGGAGCCTGGCAGGGATACCCGTTCCCAGGATACGTTTGAAGTTTGAGGTGGCAAGACAAGCAAGCAGCCCCAGTCTCTGTGCCTCTGTGCGAGCAGTGCCATGGGTACAGGAAGCTGAGCAACAGCTTTCCAGGCTAGCCCCTTCTGGCTGCCAGCTATCTGCAGACGTTCGCATCTTGGGAGCAGGGCTGCGAAAGGAGCCTGGCAGGGATACCCGTTCCCAGGATACGTTTGAAGTTTGAGGTGGCAAGACAAGCAAGCAGCCCCAGTCTCTGTGCCTCTGTGCGAGCAGTGCCATGGGTAGAGGAAGCTGAGCAACAGCTTTCCAGGCTAGCCCCTTCTGGCTGCCAGCTATCTGCAGACGTTCGCATTTTCGGAGCAGGGCTGCGAAAGGAGCCTGGCAGGGATACCCGTTCCCAGGATACGTTTGAAGTTTGAGGTGGCAAGACAAGCAAGCAGCCCCAGTCTCTGTGCCTCTGTGTGAGCAGTGCCATGGGCAGAGGAGGCTGAGCAACAGCTTTCCAGGCTAGCCCCTTCTGGCTGCCAGCTATCTGCAGACGTTCGCACTTTCGGAGCTTGGCTGCGAAAGGAGCCTGGCAGGGATACCCGTTCCCAGGATACGTTTGAAGTTTGAGGTGGCAAGACAAGCAAGCAGCCCCAGTCTCTGTGCCTCTGTGCGAGCAGTGCCATGGGCAGAGGAGGCTGAGCAACAGCTTTCCAGGCTAGCCCCTTCTGGCTGCCAGCTATCTGCAGACGTTCGCACTTTCAGAGCTTGGCTGCGAAAGGAGCCTGGCAGGGATACCCGTTCCCAGGATACGTTTGAAGTTTGAGGTGGCAAGACAAGCAAGCATCTCCAGTCTCTGTGCCTCTGTGCGAGCAGTGCCATGGGCAGATGGGGCTGAGCAACAGCTTTCCAGGCTAGCCCCTTCTTGCTGCCAGCTATCTGCAGACGTTCGCATTTTCGGAGCAGGGCTGCGAAAGGAGCCTGGCAGGGATACCCGTTCCCAGGATACGTTTGAAGTTTGAGGTGGCAAGACAAGCAAGCAGCCCCAGTCTCTGTGGTTCCGAGAGAGCAGTGCCATGGGCAGATGAGGCTGAGCAACAGCTTTCCAGGCTAGCCCCTTCTGGCTGCAAGCTATCTGCAGACATTCGCATCTTCGGAGCAGGGCTGCGAAAGGAGCCTGGCAGGGATACCCGTTCCCAGGATACGTTTGAAGTTTGAGGTGGCAAGACAAGCAAGCAGCCCCAGTCTCTGTGCCTCTGTGCGAGCAGTGCCATGGGTACAGGAAGCTGAGCAGCAGCTTTCCAGGCTAGCCCCTTCTGGCTGCCAGCTATCTGCAGACGTTCGCATTTTCGGAGCAGGGCTGCGAAAGGAGCCTGGCAGGTATACCCGTTCCCAGGATACGTTTGAAGTTTGAGGTGGCAAGACAAGCAAGCAGCCCCAGTCTCTGTGCCTCTGTGCGAGCAGTGCCATGGGCAGAGGAGGCTGAACAACAGCTTTCCAGGCTAGCCCCTTCTGGCTGCCAGCTATCTGCAGACGTTCGCATTTTCGGAGCAGGGCTGCGAAAGGAGCCTGGCAGGGATACCCATTCCCAGGATACGTTTGAAGTTTGAGGTGGCAAGACAAGCAAGCAGCCCCAGTCTCTGTGCCTCTGTGCGAGCAGTGCCATGGGCAGAGGAGGCTGAACAACAGCTTTCCAGGCTAGCCCCTTCTGGCTGCCAGCTATCTGCAGACGTTCGCATTTCAAGAGCAGGGCTGCGAAAGGAGCCTGGCAGGGATACCCGTTCCCAGGATACGTTTGAAGTTTGAGGTGGCAAGACAAGCAAGCAGCCCCAGTCTCTGTGGTTCCGAGAGAGCAGTACCATGGGCAGATGAGGCTGAGCAACAGCTTTCCAGGCTAGCCCCTTCTGGCTGCCAGCTATCTGCAGCCGTTCGCACTTTCGGAGCAGGTCTGCGAAAGGAGCCTGGCAGGGATACCCGTTCCCAGGATACGTTTGAAGTTTGAGGTGGCAAGACAAGCAAGAAGCCCCAGTATCTGTGCCTCTGTGCGAGCAGTGCCATGGGCAGAGGAGGCTGAGCAACAGCTTTCCAGGCTAGCCCCTTCTGCCTGCAAGCTATCTGCAGACGTTCGCACTTTCGGAGCAGGGCTGCGAAAGGAGCCTGGCAGGGATACCCGTTCCCAGGATACGTTTGAAGTTTGAGGTGGCAAGACAAGCAAGCAGCCCCAGTCTCTGTGGTTCCGAGAGAGCAGTGCCATGGGCAGATGAGGCTCAGCAACAACTTTCCAGGCTAGCCCCTTCTGGCTGCCAGCTATCTGCAGAAGTTCGCATCTTGGGAGCAGGGCTGCGAAAGGAGCCTGGCAGGGATACCCATTCCCAGGATACGTTTGAAGTTTGAGGTGGCAAGACAAGCAAGCAGCCCCAGTCTCTGTGCCTCTGTGCGAGCAGTGCCATGGGTAGAGGAAGATGAGCAACAGCTTTCCAGGCTAGTCCCTTGTGGCTGCCAGCTATCTGCAGACGTTCGCACTTTCGGAGCAGGGCTGCGAAAGGAGCCTGGCAGGGATACCCGTTCCCAGGATACGTTTGAAGTTTGAGGTGGCAAGACAAGCAAGCAGCCCCAGTCTCTGTGGTTCGGAGAGAGCAGTGCCATGGGCAGAGGAGGCTGAGCAACAGCTTTCCAGGCTAGCCCCTTCTGGCTGACAGCTATCTGCAGACGTTCGCATGTTCAGAGCAGGGCTGCGAAAGGAGCCTGGCAGGGATACCCGTTCCCAGGATACGTTTGAAGTTTGAGGTGACAAGACAAGCAAGCAGCCCCAGTCTCTCTGGTTCGGAGAGAGCAGTGCCATGGGCAGAGGAGGCTGAGCAACAGCTTTCCAGGCTAGCCCCTGCTGGCTGCCAGCTATCTGCAGATGTTCGCACTTTCGGAGCAGGGCTGCGAAAGGAGCCTGGCAGGGATACCCGTTCCCAGGATACGTTTGAAGTTTGAGGTGGCAAGACAAGTAAGCAGCCCCAGTCTCTGTGGTTCGGAGAGAGCAGTGCCATGGGCAGATGAGGCTGAGCAACAGCTTTCCAGGCTAGCCCCTTCTGGCTGCCAGCTATCGGCAGAGGTTCGCATTTTCTGAGCAGGGCTGCGAAAGGAGCCTGGCAGGGATACCCGTTCCCAGGATACGTTTGAAGTTTGAGGTGGCAAGACAAGCAAGCAGCCCCAGTCTCTGTGCCTCTGTGCGAGCAGTGCCATGGGTACAGGAAGCTGAGCAACAGCTTTCCAGGCTAGCCCCTTCTGCCTGCAAGCTATCTGCAGACGTTCGCATTTTCGGAGCAGGGCTGCGAAAGGAGCCTGGCAGGGATACCCGTTCCCAGGATACGTTTGAAGTTTGAGGTGGCAAGACAAGCAAGCAGCCCCAGTCTCTGTGCCTCTGTGCGAGCAGTGCCATGGGTAGAGGAAGCTGAGCAACAGCTTTCCAGGCTAGCCCCTTCTGGCTGCCAGCTATCTGCAGACGTTCGCATTTTCGGAGCAGGGCTGCGAAAGGAGCCTGGCAGGGATACCCGTTCCCAGGATACGTTTGAAGTTTGAGGTGGCAAGACAAGCAAGCAGCCCCAGTCTCTGTGCCTCTGTGCGAGCAGTGCCATGGGCAGAGGAGGCTGAACAACAGCTTTCCAGGCTAGCCTCTGCTGGCTGCCAGCTATCTGAAGACGTTGGCATTTTCGGAGCAGGGCTGCGAAAGGAGCCTGGCAGGTGTACCCGTTCCCAGGCTACGTTTGAAGTTTGAGGTGGCAAGACAAGCAAGCAGCCCCAGTCTCTGTGCCTCTGTGCGAGCAGTGCCATGGGCAGAGGAGGCTGAACAACAGCTTTCCAGGCTAGCCCCTTCTTCCTGCAAGCTATCTGCAGACGTTCGCATTTTCGGAGCAGGGCTGCGAAAGGAGCCTGGCAGGGATACCCGTTCCCAGGATACGTTTGAAGTTTGTGGTTGCAAGAAAAGTAAGCAGCACCAGTCTCTGTGGTTCGGAGAGAGCAGTGCCATGGGCAGATGAGGCTGAGCAACAGCTTTCCAGGCTAGCCCCTTCTGGCTGCCAGCTATCTGCAGATGTTCGCATCTTCAGAGCAGAGCTGCGAAAGGAGCCTGGCAGGGATACCCGTTCCCAGGATACGTTTGAAGTTTGAGGTGGCAAGACAAGCAAGCAGCCCCAGTCTCTGTGCCTCTGTGCGAGCAGTGCCATGGGCAGAGGAGGCTGAGCAACAGCTTTCCAGGCTAGCCCCTTCTGCCTGCAAGCTATCTGCAGACTTTCGCATCTTCGGAGCAGGGCTGCGAAAGGAGCCTGGCAGGGATACCTGTTCCCAGGATACGTTTGAAGTTTGAGGTGGCAAGACAAGCAAGCAGCCCCAGTCTCTGTGGTTCGGAGAGAGCAGTGCCATGGGCAGATGAGGCTGAGCAACAGCTTTCCAGGCTAGCCCCTTCTGGCTGACAGCTATCTGCAGATGTTCGCACTTTCTGAGCAGGGCTGCGAAAGAAGCCTGGCAGGGATACCCGTTCCCAGGATACGTTTGAAGTTTGAGGTGGCAAGACAAGCAAGCAGCCCCAGTCTCTGTGGTTCGGACAGAGCAGTGCCATGGGCAGATGAGGCTGAGCAACAGCTTTCCAGGCTAGCCCCTTCTGCCTGCAAGCTATCTGCAGACGTTCGCATCTTCAGAGCAGGGCTGCGAAAGGAGCCTGGCAGGGATACCCGTTCCCAGGATACGTTTGAAGTTTGAGGTGGCAAGACAAGTAAGCAGCCCCAGTCTCTGTGGTTCCGAGAGAGCAGTGCCATGGGCAGAGGAGGCTGAGCAACAGCTTTCCAGGCTAGCCCCTTCTGGCTGCCAGCTATCTGCAGACGTTCGCACTTTCGGAGCAGGGCTGCAAAAGGAGCCTGGCAGGGATACCCGTTCCCAGGATACGTTTGAAGTTTGAGGTGGCCAGACAAGCAAGCAGCCCCAATCTCTGTGCCTCTGTGCGAGCAGTGCCATGGGCAGATGAGGCTGAGAAACAGCTTTCCAGGCTACACGCTTGTGGCTGCAAGCTATCTGCAGACATTCGCATGTTCGGAGCAGGGCTGCGAAAGGAGCCAGGCAGGGATACCCGTTCCCAGGATACGTTTGAAGTTTGTGGTTGCAAGACAAGTAAGCAGCCCCAGTCTCTGTGCCTCTGTGCGAGCAGTGCCATGGGTAGAGGAAGCTGAGCAACAGCTTTCCAGGCTAGCCCCTTCTGGCTGCCAGCTATCTGCAGATATTCGCATTTTCGGAGCAGGGCTGCGAAAGGAGCCTGGCAGGGATACCTGTTCCCAGGATACGTTTGAAGTTTGAGGTGGCAAGACAAGCAAGCAGCCCCAGTCTCTGTGCCTCTGTGCGAGCAGTGCCATGGGCAGAGGAGGCTGAACAACAGCTTTCCAGGCTAGCCCCTTCTGGCTGCCAGCTATCTGCAGACGTTCGCACTTTCGGAGCAGGTCTGCGAAAGGAGCCTGGCAGGGATACCCGTTCCCAGGATACGTTTGAAGTTTGAGGTGGCAAGACAAGCAAGCAGCCCCAGTCTCTGTGGTTCCGAGAGAGCAGTGCCATGGGCAGAGGAGGCTGAGCAACAGCTTTCCAGGCTAGCGCCTTCTGGCTGCCAGCTATCTGCAGACGTTCGCATTTTCGGAGCAGGGCTGCGAAAGGAGCCTGGCAGGGATACCCGTTCCCAGGATACGTTTGAAGTTTGAGGTGGCAAGACAAGCAAGCAGCCCCAGTCTCTGTGCCTCTGTGCGAGCAGTGCCATGGGCAGAGGAGGCTGAGCAACAGCTTTCCAGGCTAGCCCCTTCTGGCTGCCAGCTATCTGCAGACGTTCGCACTTTCGGAGCAGGGCTGCGAAAGGAGCCTGGCAGGTATACCCGTTCCCAGGATACGTTAGAAGTTTGAGGTGGCAAGACAAGCAAGCAGCCCCAGTCTCTGTGGTTCCGAGAGAGCAGTACCATGGGCAGATGAGGCTGAGCAACAGCTTTCCAGGCTAGCCCCTTCTGGCTGCCAGCTATCTGCAGCCGTTCGCACTTTCGGAGCTTGGCTGCGAAAGGAGCCTGGCAGGGATACCCGTTCCCAGGATACGTTTGAAGTTTGAGGTGGCAAGACAAGCAAGCAGCCCCAGTCTCTGTGCCTCTGTGCGAGCAGTGCCATGGGCAGAGGAGGCTGAACAACAGCTTTCCAGGCTAGCCCCTTCTGGCTGCCAGCTATCTGCAGACGTTCGCATTTTCGGAGCAGGGCTGCGAAAGGAGCCTGGCAGGTATACCCGTTCCCAGGATACGTTTGAAGTTTGAGGTGGCAAGACAAGCAAGCAGCCCCAGTCTCTCTGGTTCTGAGAGAGCAGTGCCATGGGCAGATGAGGCTGAGCAACAGCTTTCTAGGCTAGCCCCTTCTGCCTGCAAGCTATCTGCAGACGTTCGCACTTTCGGAGCAGGGCTGCGAAAGGAGCCTGGCAGGGATACCCGTTCCCATGATACGTTTGAAGTTTGAGGTGGCAAGACAAGCAAGCAGCCCCAGTCTCTGTGGTTCGGAGAGAGCAGTGCCATGGGCAGATGAGGCTGAGCAACAGCTTTCCAGGCTAGCCCCTTCTGGCTGCCAGCTATCTGCAGACGTTCGCATCTTCAGAGCAGGGCTGCGAAAGGAGCCTGGCAGGGATACCCGTTCCCAGGATACGTTTGAAGTTTGAGGTGGCAAGACAAGTAAGCAGCCCCAGTCTCTGTGGTTCCGAGAGAGCAGTGCCATGGGCAGAGGAGGTTGAGCAACAGCTTTCCAGGCTAGCCCCTTCTGGCTGCCAGCTATCTGCAGACGTTCGCACTTTCGGAGCAGGGCTGCAAAAGGAGCCTGGCAGGGATACCCGTTCCCAGGATACGTTTGAAGTTTGAGGTGGCCAGACAAGCAAGCAGCCCCAATCTCTGTGCCTCTGTGCGAGCAGTGCCATGGGCAGATGAGGCTGAGCAACAGCTTTCCAGGCTACACGCTTGTGGCTGCAAGCTATCTGCAGACATTCGCATGTTCGGAGCAGGGCTGCGAAAGGAGCCAGGCAGGGATACCCGTTCCCAGGATACGTTTGAAGTTTGAGGTGGCAAGACAAGCAAGAAGCCCCAGTCTCTGTGCCTCTGTGCGAGCAGTGCCATGGGCAGAGGAGGCTGAGCAAGAGCTTTCCAGGCTAGCCCCTTCTGGCTGCCAGCTATCTGCAGACGTTCGCATTTTCGAAGCAGGGCTGCGAAAGGAGCCTGGCAGGGATACCTGTTCCCAGGATACGTTTGAAGTTTGAGGTGGCAAGACAAGCAAGCAGCCCCAGTCTCTGTGCCTCTGTGCGAGCAGTGCCATGGGCAGAGGAGGCTGAGCAACAGCTTTCCAGGCTAGCCCCTTCTGGCTGCCAGCTATCTGCAGACGTTCGCATTTCAAGAGCAGGGCTGCGAAAGGAGCCTGGCAGGTATACCCGTTCCCAGGATACGTTTGAAGTTTGAGGTGGCAAGACAAGCAAGGCGCCCCAGTCTCTGTGGTTCCGAGAGAGCAGTGCCATGGGCAGATGAGGCTGAGCAACAGCTTTCCAGGCTAGCCCCTTCTGGCTGCCAGCTATCTGCAGACGTTCGCACTTTCGGAGCTTGGCTGCGAAAGGAGCCTGGCAGGGATACCCGTTCCCAGGATACGTTTGAAGTTTGAGGTGGCAAGACAAGCAAGCAGCCCCAGTCTCTGTGCCTCTGTGCGAGCAGTGCCATGGGCAGAGGAGGCTGAACAACAGCTTTCCAGGCTAGCCCCTTCTGGCTGCCAGCTATCTGCAGACGTTCGCATTTTCGGAGCAGGGCTGCGAAAGGAGCCTGGCAGGTATACCCGTTCCCAGGATACGTTTGAAGTTTGAGGTGGCAAGACAAGCAAGCAGCCCCAGTCTCTCTGGTTCTGAGAGAGCAGTGCCATGGGCAGATGAGGCTGAGCAACAGCTTTCTAGGCTAGCCCCTTCTGCCTGCAAGCTATCTGCAGACGTTCGCACTTTCGGAGCAGGGCTGCGAAAGGAGCCTGGCAGGGATACCCGTTCCCATGATACGTTTGAAGTTTGAGGTGGCAAGACAAGCAAGCAGCCCCAGTCTCTGTGGTTCGGAGAGAGCAGTGCCATGGGCAGATGAGGCTGAGCAACAGCTTTCCAGGCTAGCCCCTTCTGGCTGCCAGCTATCTGCAGACGTTCGCATCTTCAGAGCAGGGCTGCGAAAGGAGCCTGGCAGGGATACCCGTTCCCAGGATACGTTTGAAGTTTGAGGTGGCAAGACAAGTAAGCAGCCCCAGTCTCTGTGGTTCCGAGAGAGCAGTGCCATGGGCAGAGGAGGTTGAGCAACAGCTTTCCAGGCTAGCCCCTTCTGGCTGCCAGCTATCTGCAGACGTTCGCACTTTCGGAGCAGGGCTGCAAAAGGAGCCTGGCAGGGATACCCGTTCCCAGGATACGTTTGAAGTTTGAGGTGGCCAGACAAGCAAGCAGCCCCAATCTCTGTGCCTCTGTGCGAGCAGTGCCATGGGCAGATGAGGCTGAGCAACAGCTTTCCAGGCTACACGCTTGTGGCTGCAAGCTATCTGCAGACATTCGCATGTTCGGAGCAGGGCTGCGAAAGGAGCCAGGCAGGGATACCCGTTCCCAGGATACGTTTGAAGTTTGAGGTGGCAAGACAAGCAAGAAGCCCCAGTCTCTGTGCCTCTGTGCGAGCAGTGCCATGGGCAGAGGAGGCTGAGCAAGAGCTTTCCAGGCTAGCCCCTTCTGGCTGCCAGCTATCTGCAGACGTTCGCATTTTCGAAGCAGGGCTGCGAAAGGAGCCTGGCAGGGATACCTGTTCCCAGGATACGTTTGAAGTTTGAGGTGGCAAGACAAGCAAGCAGCCCCAGTCTCTGTGCCTCTGTGCGAGCAGTGCCATGGGCAGAGGAGGCTGAGCAACAGCTTTCCAGGCTAGCCCCTTCTGGCTGCCAGCTATCTGCAGACGTTCGCATTTCAAGAGCAGGGCTGCGAAAGGAGCCTGGCAGGTATACCCGTTCCCAGGATACGTTTGAAGTTTGAGGTGGCAAGACAAGCAAGGCGCCCCAGTCTCTGTGGTTCCGAGAGAGCAGTGCCATGGGCAGATGAGGCTGAGCAACAGCTTTCCAGGCTAGCCCCTTCTGGCTGCCAGCTATCTGCAGACGTTCGCACTTTCGGAGCAGGTCTGCGAAAGGAGCCTGGCAGGGATACCCGTTCCCAGGATACGTTTGAAGATTGTGGTTGCAAGACAAGTAAGCATTCCCAGTCTCTGTGCCTCTGTGCGAGCAGTGCCATGGGTAGAGGAAGCTGAGCAACAGCTTTCCAGGCTAGCCCCTTCTGGCTGCCAGCTATCTGCAGATATTCGCATTTTCGGAGCAGGGCTGCGAAAGGAGCCTGGCAGGGATACCTGTTCCCAGGATACGTTTGAAGTTTGAGGTGGCAAGACAAGCAAGCAGCCCCAGTCTCTGTGGTTCCGAGAGAGCAGTGCCATGGGCAGATGAGGCTGAGCAACAGCTTTCCAGGCTAGCCCCTTCTGGCTGCCAGCTATCTGCAGACGTTCGCATGTTCAGAGCAAGGCTGCGAAAGGAGCCTGGCAGAGATACCCGTTCCCAGGATACGTTTGAAGTTTGAGGTGGCAAGACAAGCAAGCAGCCCCAGTCTCTGTGCCTCTGTGCGAGCAGTGCCATGGGCAGAGGAGGCTGAGCAACAGCTTTCAAGGCTAGCCCCTTCTGCCTGCAAGCTATCTGCAGACGTTCGCACTTTCGGAGCAGGGCTGCGAAAGGAGCCTGGCAGGGATACCCGTTCCCAGGATACGTTTGAAGTTTGAGGTGGCAAGACAAGCAAGCAGCCCCAGTCTCTGTGCCTCTGTGCGAGCAGTGCCATGGGTACAGGAAGCTGAGCAGCAGCTTTCCAGGCTAGCCCCTTCTGGCTGCCAGCTATCTGCAGACGTTCGCATCTTGGGAGCAGGGCTGCGAAAGGAGCCTGGCAGGTATACCCGTTCCCAGGATACGTTTGAAGTTTCAGGTGGCAAGACAAGCAAGCAGCCCCAGTCTCTGTGCCTCTGTGCAAGCAGTGCCATGGGTACAGGAAGCTGAGCAACAGCTTTCCAGGCTAGCCCCTTCTGGCTGCCAGCTATCTGCAGACGTTCGCATTTCAAGAGCAGGGCTGCGAAAGGAGCCTGGCAGGGATACCCGTTCCCAGGATACGTTTGAAGTTTGAGGTTGCAAGACAAGCAAGCAGCCCCAGTCTCTGTGGTTCCGAGAGAGCAGTGCCATGGGCAGATGAGGCTGAGCAACAGCTTTCCAGGCTAGCTCCTGCTGGTTGCCAGCTATCTGCAGACGTTCGCATCTTCAGAGCAAGGCTGCGAAAGGAGCCTGGCAGAGATACCCGTTACCAGGATACGTTTGAAGTTTGAGGTGGCAAGACAAGCAAGCAGCCCCAGTCTCTGTGCCTCTGTGCGAGCAGTGCCATGGGCAGAGGAGGCTGAGCAACAGCTTTCCAGGCTAGCCCCTTCTGCCTGCAAGCTATCTGCAGACGTTCGCATATTCGGAGCAGGGCTGCGAAAGGAGCCTGGCAGGGATACCCGTTCCCAGGATACGTTTGAAGTTTGAGGTGGCAAGACAAGCAAGCAGCCCCAGTCTCTCTGCCTCTGTGCGAGCAGTGCCATGGGCAGAGGAAGCTGAGCAGCAGCTTTCCAGGCTAGCCCCTTCTGGCTGCCAGCTATCTGCAGACGTTCGCATCTTGGGAGCAGGGCTGCGAAAGGAGCCTGGCAGGTATACCCGTTCCCAGGATACGTTTGAAGTTTGAGGTGGCAAGACAAGCAAGCAGTCCCAGTCTCTGTGCCTCTGTGCAAGCAGTGCCATGGGTACAGGAAGCTGAGCAACAGCTTTCCAGGCTAGCCCCTTCTGGCTGCCAGCTATCTGCAGACGTTCGCATTTCAAGAGCAGGGCTGCGAAAGGAGCCTGGCAGGGATACCCGTTCCCAGGATACGTTTGAAGTTTGAGGTTGCAAGACAAGCAAGCAGCCCCAGTCTCTGTGGTTCCGAGAGAGCAGTGCCATGGGCAGATGAGGCTGAGCAACAGCTTTCCAGGCTAGCTCCTGCTGGCTGCCAGCTATCTGCAGACGTTCGCATTTTCAGAGCAAGGCTGCGAAAGGAGCCTGGCAGAGATACCCGTTACCAGGATACGTTTGAAGTTTGAGGTGGCAAGACAAGCAAGCAGCCCCAGTCTCTGTGCCTCTGTGCGAGCAGTGCCATGGGCAGAGGAGGCTGAGCAACAGCTTTCCAGGCTAGCCCCTTCTGCCTGCAAGCTATCTGCAGACGTTCGCATATTCGGAGCAGGGCTGCGAAAGGAGCCTGGCAGGGATACCCGTTCCCAGGATACGTTTGAAGTTTGAGGTGGCAAGACAAGCAAGCAGCCCCATTCTCTCTGCCTCTGTGCGAGCAGTGCCATGGGCAGAGGAGGCTGAGCAACAGCTTTCCAGGCTAGCCCCTTCTGGCTGCCAGCTATCTGCAGACGTTCGCATCTTGGGAGTAGGGCTGCGAAAGGAGCCTGGCAGGGATACCCGTTCCCAGGATACGTTTGAAGTTTGAGGTGGCAAGACAAGCAAGCAGCCCCAGTCTCTGTGCCTCTGTGCGAGCAGTGCCATGGGTACAGGAAGCTGAGCAGCAGCTTTCCAGGCTAGCCCCTTCTGGCTGCCAGCTATCTGCAGACGTTCGCATCTTGGGAGCAGGGCTGCGAAAGGAGCCTGGCAGGGATACCCGTTCCCAGGATACGTTTGAAGTTTGAGGTGGCAAGACAAGCAAGCAGGCCCAGTCTCTGTGCCTCTGTGCGAGCAGTGCCATGGGCAGAGGAGGCTGAGCAACAGCTTTCCAGGCTAGCCCCTTCTGCCTGCAAGCTATCTGCAGACGTTCGCACTTTCGGAGCTTGGCTGCGAAAGGAGCCTGGCAGGGATACCCGTTCCCAGGATACGTTTGAAGTTTGAGGTGGCAAGACAAGCAAGCAGCCCCAGTCTCTGTGGTTCCGAGAGAGCAGTGCCATGGGTAGAGGAAGCTGAGCAACAGCTTTCCAGGCTAGCCCCTTCTGGCTGCCAGCTATCTGCAGACGTTCGCATTTCAAGAGCAGGGCTGCGAAAGGAGCCTGGCAGGGATACCTGTTCCCAGGATATGTTTGAAGTTTGAGGTGGCAAGACAAGTAAGCAGCCCCAGTCTCTGTGGTTCGGAGAGAGCAGTGCCATGGGCAGATGAGGCTGAGCAACAGTTTTCCAGGCTAGCCCCTGCTGGCTGCAAGCTATCTGCAGACATTCGCATATTCGGAGCAGGGCTGCGAAAGGAGCCTGGCAGGGATACCCGTTCCCAGGATACGTTTGAAGTTTGAGGTGGCAAGACAAGCAAGCAGCCCCAGTCTCTGTGGTTCGGAGAGAGCAGTGCCATGGGCAGATGAGGCTGAGCAACAGCTTTCCAGGCTAGCCCCTTCTGGCTGCCAGCTATCTGCAGACGTTCGCATCTTGGGAGTAGGCCTGCGAAAGGAGCCTGGCAGGTATACCCGTTCCCAGGATACGTTTGAAGTTTGAGGTGGCAAGACAAGCAAGCAGTCCCAGTCTCTGTGCCTCTGTGCGAGCAGTGCCATGGGCAGAGGAGGCTGAGCAACAGCTTTCCAGGCTAGCCCCTTCTGCCTGCAAGCTATCTGCAGACGTTCGCACTTTCGGAGCAGGGCTGCGAAAGGAGCCTGGCAGGGATACCCGTTCCCAGGATACGTTTGAAGTTTGAGGTTGCAAGACAAGCAAGCAGCCCCAGTCTCTGTGCCTCTGTGCGAGCAGTGCCATGGGTACAGGAAGCTGAGCAGCAGCTTTCCAGGCTAGCCCCTTCTGGCTGCCAGCTATCTGCAGACGTTCGCATCTTGGGAGCAGGGCTGCGAAAGGAGCCTGGCAGGTATACCCGTTCCCAGGATACGTTTGAAGTTTGAGGTGGCAAGACAAGCAAGCAGTCCCAGTCTCTGTGCCTCTGTGCAAGCAGTGCCATGGGTACAGGAAGCTGAGCAACAGCTTTCCAGGCTAGCCCCTTCTGGCTGCCAGCTATCTGCAGACGTTCGCATTTCAAGAGCAGGGCTGCGAAAGGAGCCTGGCAGGGATACCCGTTCCCAGGATACGTTTGAAGTTTGAGGTTGCAAGACAAGCAAGCAGCCCCAGTCTCTGTGGTTCCGAGAGAGCAGTGCCATGGGCAGATGAGGCTGAGCAACAGCTTTCCAGGCTAGCTCCTGCTGGCTGCCAGCTATCTGCAGACGTTCGCATCTTCAGAGCAAGGCTGCGAAAGGAGCCTGGCAGAGATACCCGTTACCAGGATACGTTTGAAGTTTGAGGTGGCAAGACAAGCAAGCAGCCCCAGTCTCTGTGCCTCTGTGCGAGCAGTGCCATGGGCAGAGGAGGCTGAGCAACAGCTTTCCAGGCTAGCCCCTTCTGCCTGCAAGCTATCTGCAGACGTTCGCATATTCGGAGCAGGGCTGCGAAAGGAGCCTGGCAGGGATACCCGTTCCCAGGATACGTTTGAAGTTTGAGGTGGCAAGACAAGCAAGCAGCCCCATTCTCTCTGCCTCTGTGCGAGCAGTGCCATGGGCAGAGGAGGCTGAGCAACAGCTTTCCAGGCTAGCCCCTTCTGGCTGCCAGCTATCTGCAGACGTTCGCATCTTGGGAGTAGGGCTGCGAAAGGAGCCTGGCAGGGATACCCGTTCCCAGGATACGTTTGAAGTTTGAGGTGGCAAGACAAGCAAGCAGCCCCAGTCTCTGTGCCTCTGTGCGAGCAGTGCCATGGGTACAGGAAGCTGAGCAACAGCTTTCCAGGCTAGCCCCTTCTGGCTGCCAGCTATCTGCAGACGTTCGCATCTTGGGAGCAGGGCTGCGAAAGGAGCCTGGCAGGGATACCCGTTCCCAGGATACGTTTGAAGTTTGAGGTGGCAAGACAAGCAAGCAGGCCCAGTCTCTGTGCCTCTGTGCGAGCAGTGCCATGGGCAGAGGAGGCTGAGCAACAGCTTTCCAGGCTAGCCCCTTCTGCCTGCAAGCTATCTGCAGACGTTCGCACTTTCGGAGCTTGGCTGCGAAAGGAGCCTGGCAGGGATACCCGTTCCCAGGATACGTTTGAAGTTTGAGGTGGCAAGACAAGCAAGCAGCCCCAGTCTCTGTGGTTCCGAGAGAGCAGTGCCATGGGTAGAGGAAGCTGAGCAACAGCTTTCCAGGCTAGCCCCTTCTGGCTGCCAGCTATCTGCAGACGTTCGCATTTCAAGAGCAGGGCTGCGAAAGGAGCCTGGCAGGGATACCTGTTCCCAGGATATGTTTGAAGTTTGAGGTGGCAAGACAAGTAAGCAGCCCCAGTCTCTGTGGTTCGGAGAGAGCAGTGCCATGGGCAGATGAGGCTGAGCAACAGTTTTCCAGGCTAGCCCCTGCTGGCTGCAAGCTATCTGCAGACATTCGCATATTCGGAGCAGGGCTGCGAAAGGAGCCTGGCAGGGATACCCGTTCCCAGGATACGTTTGAAGTTTGAGGTGGCAAGACAAGCAAGCAGCCCCAGTCTCTGTGGTTCGGAGAGAGCAGTGCCATGGGCAGATGAGGCTGAGCAACAGCTTTCCAGGCTAGCCCCTTCTGGCTGCCAGCTATCTGCAGACGTTCGCATCTTGGGAGTAGGCCTGCGAAAGGAGCCTGGCAGGTATACCCGTTCCCAGGATACGTTTGAAGTTTGAGGTGGCAAGACAAGCAAGCAGTCCCAGTCTCTGTGCCTCTGTGCAAGCAGTGCCATGGGTACAGGAAGCTGAGCAACAGCTTTCCAGGCTAGCCCCTTCTGGCTGCCAGCTATCTGCAGACGTTCGCATTTCAAGAGCAGGGCTGCGAAAGGAGCCTGGCAGGGATACCCGTTCCCAGGATACGTTTGAAGTTTGAGGTTGCAAGACAAGCAAGCAGCCCCAGTCTCTGTGGTTCCGAGAGAGCAGTGCCATGGGCAGATGAGGCTGAGCAACAGCTTTCCAGGCTAGCCCCTTCTGGCTGCCAGCTATCTGCAGACGTTCGCATGTTCAGAGCAAGGCTGCGAAAGGAGCCTGGCAGAGATACCCGTTCCCAGGATACGTTTGAAGTTTGAGGTGGCAAGACAAGCAAGCAGCCCCAGTCTCTGTGCCTCTGTGCGAGCAGTGCCATGGGCAGAGGAGGCTGAGCAACAGCTTTCCAGGCTAGCCCCTTCTGCCTGCAAGCTATCTGCAGACGTTCGCACTTTCGGAGCAGGGCTGCGAAAGGAGCCTGGCAGGGATACCCGTTCCCAGGATACGTTTGAAGTTTGAGGTGGCAAGACAAGCAAGCAGCCCCAGTCTCTGTGCCTCTGTGCGAGCAGTGCCATGGGTACAGGAAGCTGAGCAGCAGCTTTCCAGGCTAGCCCCTTCTGGCTGCCAGCTATCTGCAGACGTTCGCATCTTGGGAGCAGGGCTGCGAAAGGAGCCTGGCAGGTATACCCGTTCCCAGGATACGTTTGAAGTTTGAGGTGGCAAGACAAGCAAGCAGTCCCAGTCTCTGTGCCTCTGTGCAAGCAGTGCCATGGGTACAGGAAGCTGAGCAACAGCTTTCCAGGCTAGCCCCTTCTGGCTGCCAGCTATCTGCAGACGTTCGCATTTCAAGAGCAGGGCTGCGAAAGGAGCCTGGCAGGGATACCCGTTCCCAGGATACGTTTGAAGTTTGAGGTTGCAAGACAAGCAAGCAGCCCCAGTCTCTGTGGTTCCGAGAGAGCAGTGCCATGGGCAGATGAGGCTGAGCAACAGCTTTCCAGGCTAGCTCCTGCTGGCTGCCAGCTATCTGCAGACGTTCGCATCTTCAGAGCAAGGCTGCGAAAGGAGCCTGGCAGAGATACCCGTTACCAGGATACGTTTGAAGTTTGAGGTGGCAAGACAAGCAAGCAGCCCCAGTCTCTGTGCCTCTGTGCGAGCAGTGCCATGGGCAGAGGAGGCTGAGCAACAGCTTTCCAGGCTAGCCCCTTCTGCCTGCAAGCTATCTGCAGACGTTCGCATATTCGGAGCAGGGCTGCGAAAGGAGCCTGGCAGGGATACCCGTTCCCAGGATACGTTTGAAGTTTGAGGTGGCAAGACAAGCAAGCAGCCCCATTCTCTCTGCCTCTGTGCGAGCAGTGCCATGGGCAGAGGAGGCTGAGCAACAGCTTTCCAGGCTAGCCCCTTCTGGCTGCCAGCTATCTGCAGACGTTCGCATCTTGGGAGTAGGGCTGCGAAAGGAGCCTGGCAGGGATACCCGTTCCCAGGATACGTTTGAAGTTTGAGGTGGCAAGACAAGCAAGCAGCCCCAGTCTCTGTGCCTCTGTGCGAGCAGTGCCATGGGTAGAGGAAGCTGAGCAACAGCTTTCCAGGCTAGCCCCTTCTGGCTGCCATCTATCTGCAGACGTTCGCATCTTGGGAGCAGGGCTGCGAAAGGAGCCTGGCAGGGATACCCGTTCCCAGGATACGTTTGAAGTTTGAGGTGGCAAGACAAGCAAGCAGGCCCAGTCTCTGTGTCTCTGTGCGAGCAGTGCCATGGGCAGAGGAGGCTGAGCAACAGTTTTCCAGGCTAGCCCCTTCTGCCTGCAAGCTATCTGCAGACGTTCGCACTTTTGGAGCTTGGCTGCGAAAGGAGCCTGGCAGGGATACCCGTTCCCAGGATACGTTTGAAGTTTGAGGTGGCAAGACAAGCAAGCAGCCCCAGTCTCTGTGGTTCCGAGAGAGCAGTGCCATGGGTAGAGGAAGCTGAGCAACAGCTTTCCAGGCTAGCCCCTTCTGGCTGCCAGCTATCTGCAGACGTTCGCATTTCAAGAGCAGGGCTGCGAAAGGAGCCTGGCAGGGATACCTGTTCCCAGGATATGTTTGAAGTTTGAGGTGGCAAGACAAGTAAGCAGCCCCAGTCTCTGTGGTTCCGAGAGAGCAGTGCCATGGGCAGATGAGGCTGAGCAACAGTTTTCCAGGCTAGCCCCTGCTGGCTGCAAGCTATCTGCAGACATTCGCATATTCGGAGCAGGGCTGCGAAAGGAGCCTGGCAGGGATACCCGTTCCCAGGATACGTTTGAAGTTTGAGGTGGCAAGACAAGCAAGCAGCCCCAGTCTCTGTGGTTCGGAGAGAGCAGTGCCATGGGCAGATGAGGCTGAGCAACAGCTTTCCAGGCTAGCCCCTTCTGGCTGCCAGCTATCTGCAGACGTTCGCATCTTGGGAGTAGGGCTGCGAAAGGAGCCTGGCAGGTATACCCGTTCCCAGGATACGTTTGAAGTTTGAGGTGGCAAGACAAGCAAGCAGTCCCAGTCTCTGTGCCTCTGTGCAAGCAGTGCCATGGGTACAGGAAGCTGAGCAACAGCTTTCCAGGCTAGCCCCTTCTGGCTGCCAGCTATCTGCAGACGTTCGCATTTCAAGAGCAGGGCTGCGAAAGGAGCCTGGCAGGGATACCCGTTCCCAGGATACGTTTGAAGTTTGAGGTTGCAAGACAAGCAAGCAGCCCCAGTCTCTGTGGTTCCGAGAGAGCAGTGCCATGGGCAGATGAGGCTGAGCAACAGCTTTCCAGGCTAGCCCCTTCTGGCTGCCAGCTATCTGCAGACGTTCGCATGTTCAGAGCAAGGCTGCGAAAGGAGCCTGGCAGAGATACCCGTTCCCAGGATACGTTTGAAGTTTGAGGTGGCAAGACAAGCAAGCAGCCCCAGTCTCTGTGCCTCTGTGCGAGCAGTGCCATGGGCAGAGGAGGCTGAGCAACAGCTTTCCAGGCTAGCCCCTTCTGCCTGCAAGCTATCTGCAGACGTTCGCACTTTCGGAGCAGGGCTGCGAAAGGAGCCTGGCAGGGATACCCGTTCCCAGGATACGTTTGAAGTTTGAGGTGGCAAGACAAGCAAGCAGCCCCAGTCTCTGTGCCTCTGTGCGAGCAGTGCCATGGGTACAGGAAGCTGAGCAGCAGCTTTCCAGGCTAGCCCCTTCTGGCTGCCAGCTATCTGCAGACGTTCGCATCTTGGGAGCAGGGCTGCGAAAGGAGCCTGGCAGGTATACCCGTTCCCAGGATACGTTTGAAGTTTGAGGTGGCAAGACAAGCAAGCAGTCCCAGTCTCTGTGCCTCTGTGCAAGCAGTGCCATGGGTACAGGAAGCTGAGCAACAGCTTTCCAGGCTAGCACCTTCTGGCTGCCAGCTATCTGCAGACGTTCGCATTTCAAGAGCAGGGCTGCGAAAGGAGCCTGGCAGGGATACCCGTTCCCAGGATACGTTTGAAGTTTGAGGTGGCAAGACAAGCAAGCAGCCCCAGTCTCTGTGGTTCCGAGAGAGCAGTGCCATGGGCAGATGAGGCTGAGCAACAGCTTTCCAGGCTAGCTCCTGCTGGCTGCCAGCTATCTGCAGACGTTCGCATCTTCAGAGCAAGGCTGCGAAAGGAGCCTGGCAGAGATACCCGTTACCAGGATACGTTTGAAGTTTGAGGTGGCAAGACAAGCAAGCAGCCCCAGTCTCTGTGCCTCTGTGCGAGCAGTGCCATGGGCAGAGGAGGCTGAGCAACAGCTTTCCAGGCTAGCCCCTTCTGCCTGCAAGCTATCTGCAGACGTTCGCATCTTGGGAGCAGGGCTGCGAAAGGAGCCTGGCAGGGATACCCGTTCCCAGGATACGTTTGAAGTTTGAGGTGGCAAGACAAGCAAGCAGCCCCATTCTCTCTGCCTCTGTGCGAGCAGTGCCATGGGCAGAGGAGGCTGAGCAACAGCTTTCCAGGCTAGCCCCTTCTGGCTGCCAGCTATCTGCAGACGTTCGCATCTTGGGAGTAGGGCTGCGAAAGGAGCCTGGCAGGGATACCCGTTCCCAGGATACGTTTGAAGTTTGAGGTGGCAAGACAAGCAAGCAGCCCCAGTCTCTGTGCCTCTGTGCGAGCAGTGCCATGGGTACAGGAAGCTGAGCAACAGCTTTCCAGGCTAGCCCCTTCTGGCTGCCAGCTATCTGCAGACGTTCGCATCTTGGGAGCAGGGCTGCGAAAGGAGCCTGGCAGGGATACCCGTTCCCAGGATACGTTTGAAGTTTGAGGTGGCAAGACAAGCAAGCAGCCCCAGTCTCTGTGGTTCCGAGAGAGCAGTGCCATGGGTAGAGGAAGCTGAGCAACAGCTTTCCAGGCTAGCCCCTTCTGGCTGCCAGCTATCTGCAGACGTTCGCATTTCAAGAGCAGGGCTGCGAAAGGAGCCTGGCAGGGATACCTGTTCCCAGGATATGTTTGAAGTTTGAGGTGGCAAGACAAGCAAGCAGCCCCAGTCTCTGTGGTTCGGAGAGAGCAGTGCCATGGGCAGATGAGGCTGAGCAACAGTTTTCCAGGCTAGCCCCTGCTGGCTGCAAGCTATCTGCAGACATTCGCATATTCGAAGCAGGGCTGCGAAAGGAGCCTGGCAGGGATACCCGTTCCCAGGATACGTTTGAAGTTTGAGGTGGCAAGACAAGCAAGCAGCCCCAGTCTCTGTGGTTCGGAGAGAGCAGTGCCATGGGCAGAGGAGGCTGAGCAACAGCTTTCCAGGCTAGCCCCTTCTGGCTGCCAGCTATCTGCAGACGTTCGCATCTTGGGAGCAGGGCTGCGAAAGGAGCCTGGCAGGTATACCCGTTCCCAGGATACGTTTGAAGTTTGAGGTGGCAAGACAAGCAAGCAGTCCCAGTCTCTGTGCCTCTGTGCAAGCAGTGCCATGGGTACAGGAAGCTGAGCAACAGCTTTCCAGGCTAGCCCCTTCTGGCTGCCAGCTATCTGCAGACGTTCGCATTTCAAGAGCAGGGCTGCGAAAGGAGCCTGGCAGGGATACCCGTTCCCAGGATACGTTTGAAGTTTGAGGTTGCAAGACAAGCAAGCAGCCCCAGTCTCTGTGGTTCCGAGAGAGCAGTGCCATGGGCAGATGAGGCTGAGCAACAGCTTTCCAGGCTAGCCCCTTCTGGCTGCCAGCTATCTGCAGACGTTCGCATGTTCAGAGCAAGGCTGCGAAAGGAGCCTGGCAGAGATACCCGTTCCCAGGATACGTTTGAAGTTTGAGGTGGCAAGACAAGCAAGCAGCCCCAGTCTCTGTGCCTCTGTGCGAGCAGTGCCATGGGCAGAGGAGGCTGAGCAACAGCTTTCCAGGCTAGCCCCTTCTGCCTGCAAGCTATCTGCAGACGTTCGCACTTTCGGAGCAGGGCTGCGAAAGGAGCCTGGCAGGGATACCCGTTCCCAGGATACGTTTGAAGTTTGAGGTGGCAAGACAAGCAAGCAGCCCCATTCTCTCTGCCTCTGTGCGAGCAGTGCCATGGGCAGAGGAGGCTGAGCAACAGCTTTCCAGGCTAGCCCCTTCTGGCTGCCAGCTATCTGCAGACGTTCTCATCTTGGGAGCAGGGCTGCGAAAGGAGCCTGGCAGGGATACCCGTTCCCAGGATACGTTTGAAGTTTGAGGTGGCAAGACAAGCAAGCAGCCCCAGTCTCTGTGGTTCCGAGAGAGCAGTGCCATGGGTAGAGGAAGCTGAGCAACAGCTTTCCAGGCTAGCCCCTTCTGGCTGCCAGCTATCTGCAGACGTTCGCATTTCAAGAGCAGGGCTGCGAAAGGAGCCTGGCAGGGATACCTGTTCCCAGGATATGTTTGAAGTTTGAGGTGGCAAGACAAGTAAGCAGCCCCAGTCTCTGTGGTTCCGAGAGAGCAGTGCCATGGGCAGATGAGGCTGAGCAACAGTTTTCCAGGCTAGCCCCTGCTGGCTGCAAGCTATCTGCAGACATTCGCATATTCGGAGCAGGGCTGCGAAAGGAGCCTGGCAGGGATACCCGTTCCCAGGATACGTTTGAAGTTTGAGGTGGCAAGACAAGCAAGCAGCCCCAGTCTCTGTGGTTCGGAGAGAGCAGTGCCATGGGCAGATGAGGCTGAGCAACAGCTTTCCAGGCTAGCCCCTTCTGGCTGCCAGCTATCTGCAGACGTTCGCATCTTGGGAGTAGGGCTGCGAAAGGAGCCTGGCAGGGATACCCGTTCCCAGGATACGTTTGAAGTTTGAGGTGGCAAGACAAGCAAGCAGCCCCAGTCTCTGTGCCTCTGTGCGAGCAGTGCCATGGGTACAGGAAGCTGAGCAACAGCTTTCCAGGCTAGCCCCTTCTGGCTGCCAGCTATCTGCAGACGTTCGCATCTTGGGAGCAGGGCTGCGAAAGGAGCCTGGCAGGGATACCCGTTCCCAGGATACGTTTGAAGTTTGAGGTGGCAAGACAAGCAAGCAGGCCCAGTCTCTGTGCCTCTGTGCGAGCAGTGCCATGGGCAGAGGAGGCTGAGCAACAGCTTTCCAGGCTAGCCCCTTCTGGCTGCCAGCTATCTGCAGACTTTCGCATTTCAAGAGCTGGGCTGCGAAAGGAGCCTGGCAGGTATACCCGTTCCCAGGATACGTTTGAAGTTTGAGGTGGCAAGACAAGCAAGAAGCCCCAGTCTCTGTGCCTCTGTGCGAGCAGTGCCATGGGCAGAGGAGGCTGAGCAACAGCTTTCCAGGCTAGCCCCTTCTGCCTGCAAGCTATCTGCAGACGTTCGCATCTTCGGAGCAGGGCTGCGAAAGGAGCCTGGCAGGGATACCCGTTCCCAGGATACGTTTGAAGTTTGAGGTGGCAAGACAAGCAAGCAGCCCCAGTCTCTGTGCCTCTGTGCGAGCAGTGCCATGGGCAGATGGGGCTGAGCAACAGCTTTCCAGGTTAGCCCCTGCTGCCTGCAAGCTATCTGCAGACGTTCGCATTTCAAGAGCTGGGCTGCGAAAGGAGCCTGGCAGGTATACCCGTTCCCAGGATACGTTTGAAGTTTGAGGTGGCAAGACAAGCAAGAAGCCCCAGTCTCTGTGCCTCTGTGCGAGCAGTGCCATGGGCAGAGGAGGCTGAGCAACAGCTTTCCAGGCTAGCCCCTTCTGCCTGCAAGCTATCTGCAGACGTTCGCATCTTCGGAGCAGAGCTGCGAAAGGAGCCTGGCAGGGATACCCGTTCCCAGGATACGTTTGAAGTTTGAGGTGGCAAGACAAGCAAGCAGCCCCAGTCTCTGTGGTTCGGAGAGAGCAGTGCCATGGGCAGATGAGGCTGAGCAACAGCTTTCCAGGCTAGCCCCTTCTGCCTGCAAGCTATCTGCAGACGTTCGCATTTCAAGAGCAGGGCTGCGAAAGCAGCCTGGCAGGGATACCCGTTCCCAGGATACGTTTGAAGTTTGAGGTGGCAAGACAAGCAAGCAGCCCCAGTCTCTGTGCCTCTGTGCGAGCAGTGCCATGGGTACAGGAAGCTGAGCAGCAGCTTTCCAGGCTAGCCCCTTCTGGCTGCCAGCTATCTGCAGACGTTCGCATCTTGGGAGTAGGGCTGCGAAAGGAGCCTGGCAGGTATACCCGTTCCCAGGATACGTTTGAAGTTTGAGGTGGCAAGACAAGCAAGCAGTCTCAGTCTCTGTGCCTCTGTGCGAGCAGTGCCATGGGTACAGGAAGCTGAGCAACAGCTTTCCAGGCTAGCCCCTTCTGGCTGCCAGCTTTCTGCAGACTTTCGCATCTTCGGAGCAGGGCTGCGAAAGGAGCCTGGCAGGGATACCCGTTCCCAGGATACGTTTGAAGTTTGAGGTGGCAAGACAAGCAAGCAGCCCCAGTCTCTGTGCCTCTCTGCGAGCAGTGCCATGGGCAGAGGAGGCTGAGCAACAGCTTTCCAGGCTAGCCCCTTCTGCCTGCCAGCTATCTGCAGACGTTCGCATTTCAAGAGCAGGGCTGCGAAAGGAGCCTGGCAGGGATACCCGTTCCCAGGATACGTTTGAAGTTTGAGGTGGCAAGACAAGCAAGCAGCCCCAGTCTCTGTGGTTCCGAGAGAGCAGTGCCATGGGCAGATGAGGCTGAGCAACAGCTTTCCAGGCTAGCCCCTTCTGGCTGCCAGCTATCTGCAGACGTTCGCATGTTCAGAGCAAGGCTGCGAAAGGAGCCTGGCAGAGATACCCGTTCCCAGGATACGTTTGAAGTTTGAGGTGGCAAGACAAGCAAGCAGCCCCAGTCTCTGTGCCTCTGTGCGAGCAGTGCCATGGGCAGAGGAGGCTGAGCAACAGCTTTCCAGGCTAGCCCCTTCTGCCTGCAAGCTATCTGCAGACGTTCGCACTTTCGGAGCTTGGCTGCGAAAGGAGCCTGGCAGGGATACCCGTTCCCAGGATACGTTTGAAGTTTGAGGTGGCAAGACAAGCAAGCAGCCCCAGTCTCTGTGGTTCCGAGAGAGCAGTGCCATGGGTAGAGGAAGCTGAGCAACAGCTTTCCAGGCTAGCCCCTTCTGGCTGCCAGCTATCTGCAGACGTTCGCATTGCAAGAGCAGGGCTGCGAAAGGAGCCTGGCAGGGATACCCGTTCCCAGGATATGTTTGAAGTTTGAGGTGGCAAGACAAGTAAGCAGCCCCAGTCTCTGTGGTTCCGAGAGAGCAGTGCCATGGGCAGATGAGGCTGAGCAACAGCTTTCCAGGCTAGCCCCTGCTGGCTGCAAGCTATCTGCAGACATTCGCATATTCGGAGCAGGGCTGCGAAAGGAGCCTGGCAGGGATACCCGTTCCCAGGATACGTTTGAAGTTTGAGGTGGCAAGACAAGCAAGCAGCCCCAGTCTCTGTGCCTCTGTGCGAGCAGTGCCATGGGTACAGGAAGCTGAGCAACAGCTTTCCAGGCTAGCCCCTTCTGGCTGCCACCTATCTGCAGACGTTCGCATCTTGGGAGCAGGGCTGCGAAAGGAGTCTGGCAGGGATAGCCGTTCCCAGGATACGTTTGAAGTTTGAGGTGGCAAGACAAGCAAGCAGCCCCAGTCTCTGTGGTTCCGAGAGAGCAGTGCCATGGGCAGAGGAGGCTGAGCAACAGCTTTCCAGGCTAGCCCCTTCTGGCTGCCAGCTATCTGCAGACGTTCGCATTTCAAGAGCTGGGCTGCGAAAGGAGCCTGGCAGGTATACCCGTTCCCAGGATACGTTTGAAGTTTGAGGTGGCAAGACAAGCAAGCAGCCCCAGTCTCTGTGCCTCTGTGCGAGCAGTGCCATGGGCAGAGGAGGCTGAGCAACAGCTTTCCAGGCTAGCCCCTTCTGGCTGCAAGCTATCTGCAGACGTTCGCATCTTCGGAACAGGGCTGCGAAAGGAGCCTGGCAGGGATACCCGTTCCCAGGATACGTTTCAAGTTTGAGGTGGCAAGACAAGCAAGCACCCCCAGTCTCTGTGGTTCCGAGAGAGCAGTGCCATGGGCAGATGAGGCTGAGCAACAGCTTTCCAGGCTAGCCCCTTCTGGCTGCCAGCTATCTGCAGACGTTCGCATCTTCAGAGTAAGGCTGCGAAAGGAGCCTGGCAGAGATACCCGTTCCCAGGATACGTTTGAAGTTTGAGGTGGCAAGACAAGCAAGCAGCCCCAGTCTCTGTGCCTCTGTGCGAGCAGTGCCATGGGCAGAGGAGGCTGAGCAACAGCTTTCCAGGCTAGCCCCTTCTGCCTGCAAGCTATCTGCAGACGTTCGCACTTTCGGAGCTTGGCTGCGAAAGGAGCCTGGCAGGGATACCCGTTCCCAGGATACGTTTGAAGTTTGAGGTGGCAAGACAAGCAAGCAGCCCCTGTCTCTCTGCCTCTGTGCGAGCAGTGCCATGGGCAGAGGAGGCTGAGCAACAGCTTTCCAGGCTAGCCCCTTCTACCTGCAAGCTATCTGCAGACGTTCGCACTTTCGGAGCTTGGCTGCGAAAGGAGCCTGGCAGGGATACCCGTTCCCAGGATACGTTTGAAGTTTGAGGTGGCAAGACAAGCAAGCAGCCCCAGTCTCTGTGCCTCTGTGCGAGCAGTGCCATGGGCAGAGGAGGCTGAGCAACAGCTTTCCAGGCTAGCCCCTTCTGCCTGCAACTATCTGCAGACGTTCGCACTTTCAGAGCTTGGCTGCGAAAGGAGCCTGGCAGGGATACCCGTTCCCAGGATACGTTTGAAGTTTGAGGTGGCAAGACAAGCAAGCAGCCCCAGTCTCTGTGCCTCTGTGCGAGCAGTGCCATGGGCAGAGGAGGCTGAGCAACAGTTTTCCAGGCTAGCCCCTTCTTCCTGCAAGCTATCTGCAGACGTTCGCATTTTCGGAGCAGGGCTGCGAAAGGAGCCTGGCAGGGATACCCGTTCCCAGGATACGTTTGAAGTTTGAGGTGGCAAGACAAGCAAGCAGCCCCAGTCTCTGTGCCTCTGTGCGAGCAGTGCCATGGGCAGATGGGGCTGAGCAACAGCTTTCCAGGCTAGCCCCTTCTTGCTGCAAGCTATCTGCAGACGTTCGCACTTTCGGAGCAGGGCTGCGAAAGGAGCCTGGCAGGGATACCCGTTCCCAGGATACGTTTGAAGTTTGAGGTGGCAAGAGAAGCAAGCAGCCCCAGTCTCTGTGCCTCTGTGCGAGCAGTGCCATGGGTAGAGGAAGCTGAGCAACAGCTTTCCAGGCTAGCCCCTTCTGTCTGCCAGCTATCTGCAGACGTTCGCATCTTGGGAGCAGGGCTGCGAAAGGAGCCTGGCAGGGATACCCGTTCCCAGGATACGTTTGAAGTTTGAGGTGGCAAGACAAGCAAGCAGCCCCAGTCTCTGTGCCTCTGTGCGAGCAGTGCCATGGGTACAGGAAGCTGAGCAATAGCTTTCCAGGCTGGCCCCTTCTGGCTGCCAGCTATCTGCAGACGTTCGCATCTTGGGAGTAGGGCTGCGAAAGGAGCCTGGCAGGGATACCCGTTCCCAGGATACGTTTGAAGTTTGAGGTGGCAAGACAAGCAAGCAGGCCCAGTCTCTGTGCCTCTGTGCGAGCAGTGCCATGGGCAGAGGAGGCTGAGCAACAGCTTTCCAGGCTAGCCCCTTCTGGCTGCCAGCTATCTGCAGACGTTCGCATTTCAAGAGCAGGGCTGCGAAAGGAGCCTGGCAGGGATACCCGTTCCCAGGATACGTTTGAAGTTTGAGGTGGCAAGACAAGCAAGCAGCCCCAGTCTCTGTGCCTCTGTGCGAGCAGTGCCATGGGCAGAGGAGGCTGAGCAACAGCTTTCCAGGCTAGCCCCTTCTGCCTGCAAGCTATCTGCAGATGTTCGCACTTTCGGAGCAGGGCTGCGAAAGGAGCCTGGCAGGGATACCCGTTCCCAGGATACGTTTGAAGTTTGAGGTGGCAAGACAAGCAAGCAGCCCCATTCTCTCTGCCTCTGTGCGAGCAGTGCCATGGGCAGAGGAGGCTGAGCAACAGCTTTCCAGGCTAGCCCCTTCTGCCTGCAAGCTATCTGCAGACGTTCGCACTTTCAGAGCTTGGCTGCGAAAGGAGCCTGGCAGGGATACCCGTTCCCAGGATAAGTTTGAAGTTTGAGGTGGCAAGACAAGCAAGCAGCCCCAGTCTCTGTGCCTCTGTGCGAGCAGTGCCATGGGCAGAGGAGGCTGAGCAACAGCTTTCCAGGCTAGCCCCTTCTGCCTGCAAGCTATCTGCAGACGTTCGCATTTTCGGAGCAGGGCTGCGAAAGGAGCCTGGCAGGGATACCCGTTCCCAGGATACGTTTGAAGTTTGAGGTGGCAAGACAAGCAAGCAGCCCCTGTCTCTGTGGTTCGGAGAGAGCAGTGCCATGGGCAGATGAGGCTGAGCAACAGCTTTCCAGGCTAGCCCCTTCTGGCTGCAAGATATTTGCAGACATTCGCATCTTCGGAGCAGGGCTGCGAAAGGAGCCTGGCAGGGATACCCGTTCCCAGGATACGTTTGAAGTTTGAGGTGGCAAGACAAGCAAGCAGCCCCAGTCTCTGTGGTTCGGAGAGAGCAGTGCCATGGGTACAGGAAGCTGAGCAGCAGCTTTCCAGGCTAGCCCCTTCTGGCTGCCAGCTATCTGCAGACGTTCGCATCTTGGGAGTAGGGCTGCGAAAGGAGCCTGGCAGGTATACCCGTTCCCAGGATACGTTTGAAGTTTGAGGTGGCAAGACAAGCAAGCAGTCCCAGTCTCTGTGCCTCTGTGCGAGCAGTGCCATGGGCACAGGAAGCTGAGCAACAGCTTTCCAGGCTAGCCCCTTCTGGCTGCCAGCTATCTGCAGACGTTCGCATCTTCGGAGCAGGGCTGCGAAAGGAGCCTGCCAGGTATACCCGTTCCCAGGATACGTTTGAAGTTTGAGGTGGCAAGACAAGCAAGCAGCCCCAGTCTCTGTGCCTCTGTGCGAGCAGTGCCATGGGCAGAGGAGGCTGAGCAACAGCTTTCCAGGCTAGCCCCTTCTGCCTGCAAGCTATCTGCAGACGTTCGCACTTTCGGAGCTTGGCTGCGAAAGGAGCCTGGCAGGGATACCCGTTCCCAGGATACGTTTGAAGTTTGAGGTGGCAAGACAAGCAAGCAGCCCCATTCTCCCTGCCTCTGTGCGAGCAGTGCCATGGACAGAGGAGGCTGAGCAACAGCTTTCCAGGCTAGCTTCTTCTGCCTGCAAGCTATCTGCAGACGTTCGCACTTTCAGAGCTTGGCTGCGAAAGGAGCCTGGCAGGGATACCCGTTCCCAGGATACGTTTGAAGTTTGAGGTGGCAAGACAAGCAAGCAGCCCCAGTCTCTGTGCCTCTGTGCGAGCAGTGCCATGGGCAGAGGAGGCTGAGCAACAGCTTTCCAGGCTAGCCCCTTCTGCCTGCAAGCTATCTGCAGACGTTCGCATTTTCGGAGCAGGGCTGCGAAAGGAGCCTGGCAGGGATACCCGTTCCCAGGATACGTTTGAAGTTTGAGGTGGCAAGACAAGCAAGCATCTCCAGTCTCTGTGCCTCTGTGCGAGCAGTGCCATGGGCAGATGGGGCTGAGCAACAGCTTTCCAGGCTAGCCCCTTCTGCCTGCAAGCTATCTGCAGACGTTCGCATTTTCGGAGCAGGGCTGCGAAAGGAGCCTGGCAGGGATACCCGTTCCCAGGATACGTTTGAAGTTTGAGGTGGCAAGACAAGCAAGCACCCCAGTCTCTGTGCCTCTGTGCGAGCAGTGCCATGGGTACAGGAAGCTGAGCAGCAGCTTTCCAGGCTAGCCCCTTCTGGCTGCCAGCTATCTGCAGACGTTCGCATCTTGGGAGTAGGGCTGCGAAAGGAGCCTGGCAGGTATACCCGTTCCCAGGATACGTTTGAAGTTTGAGGTGGCAAGACAAGCAAGCAGTCCCAGTCTCTGTGCCTCTGTGCGAGCAGTGCCATGGGTACAGGAAGCTGAGCAACAGCTTTCCAGGCTAGCCCCTTCTGGCTGCCAGCTATCTGCAGACGTTCGCATCTTCGGAGCAGGGCTGCGAAAGGAGCCTGGCAGGGATACCCGTTCCCAGGATACGTTTGAAGTTTGAGGTGGCAAGACAAGCAAGCAGCCCCAGTCTCTGTGCCTCTGTGCGAGCAGTGCCATGGGCACAGGACGCTGAGCAACAGCTTTCCAGGCTAGCCCCTTCTGGCTGCCAGCTATCTGCAGACGTTCGCATTTCAAGAGCAGGACTGCGAAAGGAGCCTGGCAGGGATACCCGTTCCCAGGATACGTTTGAAGTTTGAGGTGGCAAGACAAGCAAGCAGCCCCAGTCTCTGTGCCTCTCTGCGAGCAGTGCCATGGGCAGAGGAGGCTGAGCAACAGCTTTCCAGGCTAGCCCCTTCTGCCTGCAAGCTATCTGCAGACGTTCGCACTTTCGGAGCAGGGCTGCGAAAGGAGCCTGGCAGGGATACCCGTTCCCAGGATACGTTTGAAGTTTGAGGTGGCAAGACAAGCAAGCAGCCCCAGTCTCTGTGGTTCCGAGAGAGCAGTGCCATGGGTAGAGGAAGCTGAGCAACAGCTTTCCAGGCTAGCCCCTTCTGGCTGCCAGCTATCTGCAGACGTTCGCATTTCAAGAGCAGGGCTGCGAAAGGAGCCTGGCAGGGATACCTGTTCCCAGGATATGTTTGAAGTTTGAGGTGGCAAGACAAGTAAGCAGCCCCAGTCTCTGTGGTTCCGAGAGAGCAGTGCCATGGGCAGATGAGGCTGAGCAACAGTTTTCCAGGCTAGCCCCTGCTGGCTGCAAGCTATCTGCAGACACTCGCATATTCGGAGCAGGGCTGCGAAAGGAGCCTGGAAGGGATACCCGTTCCCAGGATACGTTTGAAGTTTGAGGTGGCAAGACAAGCAAGCAGCCCCAGTCTCTGTGGTTTGGAGAGAGCAGTGCCATGGGCAGAGGAGGCTGAGCAACAGCTTTCCAGGCTAGCCCTTTCTGCCTGCAAGCTATCTGCAGACGTTCGCACTTTCGGAGCTTGGCTGCGAAAGGAGCCTGGAAGGGATACCCGTTCCCAGGATACGTTTGAAGTTTGAGGTGGCAAGACAAGCAAGCAGCCCCATTCTCTCTGCCTCTGTGCGAGCAGTGCCATGGGCAGAGGAGGCTGAGCAATAGCTTTCCAGGCTAGCCCCTTCTGCCTGCAAGCTATCTGCAGACGTTCGCACTTTCGGAGCTTGGCTGCGAAAGCAGCCTGGCAGGGATACCCGTTCCCAGGATATGTTTGAAGTTTGAGGTGGCAAGACAAGCAAGCAGCCCCAGTCTCTGTGCCTCTGTGCGAGCAGTGCCATGGGCAGAGGAGGCTGAGCAACAGCTTTCCAGGCTAGCCCCTTCTGCCTGCAACTATTTGCAGACGTTCGCACTTTCGGCGCAGGGCTGCGAAAGGAGCCTGGCAGGGATACCCGTTCCCAGGATACGTTTGAAGTTTGAGGTGGCAAGACAAGCAAGCAGCCCCATTCTCTCTGCCTCTGTGCGAGCAGTGCCATGGGCAGAGGAGGCTGAGCAACAGCTTTCCAGGCTAGCCCCTTCTGGCTGCCAGCTATGTGCAGACGTTCTCATTTTGGGAGCAGGGCTGCGAAAGGAGCCTGGCGGGGATACCCGTTCCCAGGATACGTTTGAAGTTTGAGGTGGCAAGACAAGCAAGCAGCCCCAGTCTCTGTGCCTCTGTGCGAGCAGTGCCATGGGTAGAGGAAGCTGAGCAACAGCTTTCCAGGCTAGACCCGTCTGCCTGCAAGCTATCTGCAGACGTTCGCACTTTCGGAGCAGGGCTGCGAAAGGAGCCTGGCAGGGATACCCGTTCCCAGGATACGTTTGAAGTTTGAGGTGGCAAGACAAGCAAGCAGCCCCAGTCTCTGTGGTTCCGAGAGAGCAGTGCCATGGGTAGAGGAAGCTGAGCAACAGCTTTCCAGGCTAGCCCCTTCTGGCTGCCAGCTATCTGCAGACGTTCGCATTTCAAGAGCAGGGCTGCGAAAGGAGCCTGGCAGGGATACCTGTTCCCAGGATATGTTTGAAGTTTGAGGTGGCAAGACAAGTAAACAGCCCCAGTCTCTGTGGTTCCGAGAGAGCAGTGCCATGGGCAGAGGAGGCTGAGCAACAGTTTTCCAGGCTAGCCCCTGCTGGCTGCAAGCTATCTGCAGACACTCGCATATTCGGAGCAGGGCTGCGAAAGGAGCCTGGCAGGGATACCCGTTCCCAGGATACGTTTGAAGTTTGAGGTGGCAAGACAAGCAAGCAGCCCCAGTCTCTGTGGTTCGGAGAGAGCAGTGCCATGGGCAGATGAGGCTGAGCAACAGCTTTCCAGGCTAGCCCCTTCTGGCTGCCAGCTATCTGCAGACGTTCGCATCTTGGGAGTAGGGCTGCGAAAGGAGCCTGGCAGGGATACCCGTTCCCAGGATACGTTTGAAGTTTGAGGTGGCAAGACAAGCAAGCAGCCCCAGTCTCTGTGCCTCTGTGCGAGCAGTGCCATGGGCAGAGGAGGCTGAGCAACAGCTTTCCAGGCTAGCCCCTTCTGGCTGCCAGCTATCTGCAGACGTTCGCATCTTGGGAGCAGGGCTGCGAAAGGAGCCTGGCAGGGATACCCGTTCCCAGGATACGTTTGAAGTTTGAGGTGGCAAGAAAAGCAAGCAGGCCCAGTCTCTGTGCCTCTGTGCGAGCAGTGCCATGGGCAGAGGAGGCTGAGCAACAGCTTTCCAGGCTAGCGCCTTCTGGCTGCCAGCTATCTGCAGACGTTCGCACTTTCGGAGCAGGGCTGCGAAAGGAGCCTGGCAGAGATACCCGTTCCCAGGATACGTTTGAAGTTTGAGGTGGCAAGACAAGCAAGCAGCCCCAGTCTCTGTGCCTCTGTGCGAGCAGTGCCATGGGCAGAGGAGGCTGAGCAACAGCTTTCCAGGCTAGCCCCTTCTGCCTGCAAGCTATCTGCAGACGTTCTCATTTTGGGAGCAGGGCTGCGAAAGGAGCCTGGCGGGGATACCCGTTCCCAGGATACGTTTGAAGTTTGAGGTGGCAAGACAAGCAAGCAGCCCCAGTCTCTGTGCCTCTGTGCGAGCAGTGCCATGGGCAGAGGAGGCTGA
Source organism: Opisthocomus hoazin (assembly GCF_030867145.1). Lineage (NCBI taxonomy): Eukaryota > Metazoa > Chordata > Aves > Opisthocomiformes > Opisthocomidae > Opisthocomus > Opisthocomus hoazin. The sequence goes on from NC_134440.1 coordinate 7,955,169, forward strand.
GCAACAGCTTTCCAGGCTAGACCCGTCTGCCTGCAAGCTATCTGCAGACGTTCGCACTTTCGGAGCTGGGCTGCGAAAGGAGCCTGGCAGGGTTACCCGTTCCCAGGATACGTTTGAAGTTTGAGGTGGCAAGACAAGCAAGCAGCCCCAGTCTCTGTGGTTCGGAGAGAGCAGTGCCATGGGCAGATGAGGCTGAGCAACAGCTTTCCAGGCTAGCCCCTTCTGGCTGCCAGCTATCTGCAGACGTTCGCATCTTGGGAGTAGGGCTGCGAAAGGAGCCTGGCAGAGATACCCGTTCCCAGGATACGTTTGAAGTTTGAGGTGGCAAGACAAGCAAGCAGCCCCAGTCTCTGTGCCTCTGTGCGAGCAGTGCCATGGGCAGAGGAGGCTGAGCAACAGCTTTCCAGGCTAGCCCCTTCTGCCTGCAAGCTATCTGCAGACGTTCGCACTTTCGGAGCTTGGCTGCGAAAGGAGCCTGGCAGGGATACCTGTTCCCAGGATACGTTTGAAGTTTGAGGTGGCAAGAAAAGCAAGCAGCCCCAGTCTCTGTGCCTCTGTGCGAGCAGTGCCATGGGCAGATGAGGCTGAGCAACAGCTTTCCAGGCTAGCGCCTTCTGGCTGCCAGCTATCTGCAGACGTTCGCACTTTCGGAGCAGGGCTGCGAAAGGAGCCTGGCAGAGATACCCGTTCCCAGGATACGTTTGAAGTTTGAGGTGGCAAGACAAGCAAGCAGCCCCAGTCTCTGTGCCTCTGTGCGAGCAGTGCCATGGGCAGATGAGGCTGAGCAACAGTTTTCCAGGCTAGCCCCTTCTGCCTGCAAGCTATCTGCAGACGTTCGCACTTTCGGAGCTTGGCTGCGAAAGGAGCCTGGCAGGGATACCCGTTCCCAGGATACGTTTGAAGTTTGAGGTGGCAAGACAAGCAAGCAGCCCCATTCTCTCTGCCTCTGTGCGAGCAGTGCCATGGGCAGAGGAGGCTGAGCAACAGCTTTCCAGGCTAGCCCCTTCTGGCTGCCAGCTATCTGCAGACGTTCTCATTTTGGGAGCAGGGCTGCGAAAGGAGCCTGGCAGGGATACCCGTTCCCAGGATACGTTTGAAGTTTGAGGTGGCAAGACAAGCAAGCAGCCCCATTCTCTCTGCCTCTGTGCGAGCAGTGCCATGGGCAGAGGAGGCTGAGCAACAGCTTTCCAGGCTAGCCCCTTCTGGCTGCCAGCTATCTGCAGACGTTCGCATCTTGGGAGCAGGGCTGCGAAAGGAGCCTGGCAGGGATACCCGTTCCCAGGATACGTTTGAAGTTTTAGGTGGCAAGAAAAGCAAGCAGCCCCAGTCTCTGTGCCTCTGTGCGAGCAGTGCCATGGGCAGATGAGGCTGAGCAACAGCTTTCCAGGCTAGCGCCTTCTGGCTGCAAGCTATCTTCAGACGTTCGCACTTTCGGAGCTTGGCTGCGAAAGGAGCCTGGCAGAGATACCCGTTCCCAGGATACGTTTGAAGTTTGAGGTGGCAAGACAAGCAAGCAGCCCCAGTCTCTGTGCCTCTGTGCGAGCAGTGCCATGGGCAGAGGAGGCTGAGCAACAGCTTTCCAGGCTAGCCCCTTCTGCCTGCAAGCTATCTGCAGACGTTCGCACTTTCGGAGCTTGGCTGCGAAAGGAGCCTGGCAGGGATACCCGTTCCCAGGATACGTTTGAAGTTTGAGGTGGCAAGACAAGCAAGCAGCCCCATTCTCTCTGCCTCTGTGCGAGCAGTGCCATGGGCAGATGAGGCTGAGCAACAGCTTTCCAGGCTAGCGCCTTCTGGCTGCCAGCTATCTGCAGACGTTCGCACTTTCGGAGCTTGGCTGCGAAAGGAGCCTGGCAGAGATACCCGTTCCCAGGATACGTTTGAAGTTTGAGGTGGCAAGACAAGCAAGCAGCCCCAGTCTCTGTGCCTCTGTGCGAGCAGTGCCATGGGCAGAGGAGGCTGAGCAACAGCTTTCCAGGCTAGCCCCTTCTGCCTGCAAGCTATCTGCAGACGTTCGCACTTTCGGAGCTTGGCTGCGAAAGGAGCCTGGCAGGGATACCCGTTCCCAGGATACGTTTGAAGTTTGAGGTGGCAAGACAAGCAAGCAGCCCCATTCTCTCTGCCTCTGTGCGAGCAGTGCCATGGGCAGATGAGGCTGAGCAACAGCTTTCCAGGCTAGCGCCTTCTGGCTGCCAGCTATCTGCAGACGTTCGCACTTTCGGAGCTTGGCTGCGAAAGGAGCCTGGCAGAGATACCCGTTCCCAGGATACGTTTGAAGTTTGAGGTGGCAAGACAAGCAAGCAGCCCCAGTCTCTGTGCCTCTGTGCGAGCAGTGCCATGGGCAGAGGAGGCTGAGCAACAGCTTTCCAGGCTAGCCCCTTCTGCCTGCAAGCTATCTGCAGACGTTCGCACTTTCGGAGCTTGGCTGCGAAAGGAGCCTGGCAGGGATACCCGTTCCCAGGATACGTTTGAAGTTTGAGGTGGCAAGACAAGCAAGCAGCCCCATTCTCTCTGCCTCTGTGCGAGCAGTGCCATGGGCAGATGAGGCTGAGCAACAGCTTTCCAGGCTAGCGCCTTCTGGCTGCCAGCTATCTGCAGACGTTCGCACTTTCGGAGCTTGGCTGCGAAAGGAGCTTGGCAGAGATACCCGTTCCCAGGATACGTTTGAAGTTTGAGGTGGCAAGACAAGCAAGCAGCCCCAGTCTCTGTGCCTCTGTGCGAGCAGTGCCATGGGCAGAGGAGGCTGAGCAACAGCTTTCCAGGCTAGCCCCTTCTGCCTGCAAGCTATCTGCAGACGTTCGCACTTTCGGAGCTTGGCTGCGAAAGGAGCCTGGCAGGGATACCCGTTCCCAGGATACGTTTGAAGTTTGAGGTGGCAAGACAAGCAAGCAGCCCCATTCTCTCTGCCTCTGTGCGAGCAGTGCCATGGGCAGAGGAGGCTGAGCAACAGCTTTCCAGGCTAGCCCCTTCTGCCTGCAAGCTATCTGCAGACGTTCGCACTTTCGGAGCTTGGCTGCGAAAGGAGCCTGGCAGGGATACCCGTTCCCAGGATACGTTTGAAGTTTGAGGTGGCAAGACAAGCAAGCAGCCCCATTCTCTCTGCCTCTGTGTGAGCAGTGCCATGGGCAGAGGAGGCTGAGCAACAGCTTTCCAGGCTAGCCCCTTCTGGCTGCCAGCTATCTGCAGACGTTCTCATTTTGGGAGCAGGGCTGCGAAAGGAGCCTGGCGGGGATACCCGTTCCCAGGATACGTTTGAAGTTTGAGGTGGCAAGACAAGCAAGCAGCCCCAGTCTCTGTGCCTCTGTGCGAGCAGTGCCATGGGCAGAGGAGGCTGAGCAACCGCTTTCCAGGCTAGCCCCTTCTGCCTGCAAGCTATCTGCAGACGTTCGCACTTTCGGAGCTTGGCTGCGAAAGGAGCCTGGCAGGGATACCCGTTCCCAGGATATGTTTGAAGTTTGAGGTGGCAAGACAAGCAAGCAGCCCCATTCTCTCTGCCTCTGTGCGAGCAGTGCCATGGGCAGAGGAGGCTGAGCAACAGCTTTCCAGGCTAGCCCCTTCTGGCTGCCAGCTATCTGCAGACGTTCTCATTTTGGGAGCAGGGCTGCGAAAGGAGCCTGGCGGGGATACCCGTTCCCAGGATACGTTTGAAGTTTGAGGTGGCAAGACAAGCAAGCATCTCCAGTCTCTGTGCCTCTGTGCGAGCAGTGCCATGGGCAGAGGAGGCTGAGCAACAGCTTTCCAGGCTAGCCCCGTCTGCCTGCAAGCTATCTGCAGACGTTCGCACTTTCGGAGCTGGGCTGCGAAAGGAGCCTGGCAGGGATGCCCGTTCCCAGGATACGTTTGAAGTTTGAGGTGGCAAGACAAGCAAGCAGCCCCAGTCTCTGTGGTTCCGAGAGAGCAGTGCCATGGGTAGAGGAAGCTGAGCAACAGCTTTCCAGGCTAGCCCCTTCTGGCTGCCAGCTATCTGCAGACGTTCGCATTTCAAGAGCAGGGCTGCGAAAGGAGCCTGGCAGGGATACCTGTTCCCAGGATATGTTTGAAGTTTGAGGTGGCAAGACAAGTAAGCAGCCCCAGTCTCTGTGGTTCCGAGAGAGCAGTGCCATGGGCAGATGAGGCTGAGCAACAGTTTTCCAGGCTAGCCCCTGCTGGCTGCAAGCTATCTGCAGACACTCGCATATTCGGAGCAGGGCTGCGAAAGGAGCCTGGAAGGGTTACCCGTTCCCAGGATACGTTTGAAGTTTGAGGTGGCAAGACAAGCAAGCAGCCCCAGTCTCTGTGGTTCGGAGAGAGCAGTGCCATGGGCAGAGGACGCTGAGCAACAGCTTTCCAGGCTAGCCCTTTCTGCCTCCAAGCTATCTGCAGACGTTCGCACTTTCGGAGCTTGGCTGCGAAAGGAGCCTGGAAGGGATACCCGTTCCCAGGCTACGTTTCAAGTTTGAGGTGGCAAGACAAGCAAGCAGCCCCATTCTCTCTGCCTCTGTGCGAGCAGTGCCATGGGCAGAGGAGGCTGAGCAACAGCTTTCCAGGCTAGCCCCTTCTGCCTGCAAGCTATCTGCAGACGTTCGCACTTTCGGAGCTTGGCTGCGAAAGCAGCCTGGCAGGGATACCCGTTCCCAGGATATGTTTGAAGTTTGAGGTGGCAAGACAAGCAAGCAGGCCCAGTCTCTGTGCCTCTGTGCGAGCAGTGCCATGGGCAGAGGAGGCTGAGCAACAGCTTTCCAGGCTAGCCACTTCTGCCTGCAACTATTTGCAGACGTTTACACTTTCGGCGCAGGGCTGCGAAAGGAGCCTGGCAGGGATACCCGTTCCCAGGATACGTTTGAAGTTTGAGGTGGCAAGACAAGCAAGCAGCCCCATTCTCTCTGCCTCTGTGCGAGCAGTGCCATGGGCAGAGGAGGCTGAGCAACAGCTTTCCAGGCTAGCCCCTTCTGGCTGCCAGCTATCTGCAGACGTTCTCATTTTGGGAGCAGGGCTGCGAAAGGAGCCTGGCGGGGATACCCGTTCCCAGGATACGTTTGAAGTTTGAGGTGGCAAGACAAGCAAGCAGCCCCAGTCTCTGTGCCTCTGTGCGAGCAGTGCCATGGGCAGAGGAGGCTGAGCAACAGCTTTCCAGGCTAGACCCGTCTGCCTGCAAGCTATCTGCAGACGTTCGCACTTTCGGAGCTGGGCTGCGAAAGGAGCCTGGCAGGGATACCCGTTCCCAGGATACGTTTGAAGTTTGAGGTGGCAAGACAAGCAAGCAGCCCCAGTCTCTGTGGTTCGGAGAGAGCAGTGCCATGGGCAGATGAGGCTGAGCAACAGCTTTCCAGGCTAGCCCCTTCTGGCTGCCAGCTATCTGCAGACGTTCGCATCTTGGGAGTAGGGCTGCGAAAGGAGCCTGACAGGGATACCCGTTCCCAGGATACGTTTGAAGTTTGAGGTGGCAAGAAAAGCAAGCAGCCCCAGTCTCTGTGCCTCTGTGCGAGCAGTGCCATGGGCAGAGGAGGCTGAGAAACAGCTTTCCAGGCTAGCCCCTTCTGGCTGCCAGCTATCTGCAGACGTTCGCATTTTCGGAGCAGGGCTGCGAAAGGAGCCTGGCAGGGATACCCGTTCCCAGGATACGTTTGAAGTTTGAGGTGGCAAGACAAGCAAGCAGCCCCATTCTCTCTGCCTCTGTGCGAGCAGTGCCATGGGCAGAGGAGGCTGAGCAACAGCTTTCCAGGCTAGACCCGTCTGCCTGCAAGCTATCTGCAGACGTTCGCACTTTCGGAGCTGGGCTGCGAAAGGAGCCTGGCAGGGATACCCGTTCCCAGGATACGTTTGAAGTTTGAGGTGGCAAGACAAGCAAGCAGCCCCAGTCTCTGTGGTTCCGAGAGAGCAGTGCCATGGGTAGAGGAATCTGAGCAACAGCTTTCCAGGCTAGCCCCTTCTGGCTGCCAGCTACCTGCAGACGTTCGCATTTCAAGAGCAGGGCTGCGAAAGGAGCCTGGCAGGGATACCTGTTCCCAGGATATGTTTGAAGTTTGAGGTGGCAAGACAAGTAAGCAGCCCCAGTCTCTGTGGTTCCGAGAGAGCAGTGCCATGGGCAGATGAGGCTGAGCAACAGTTTTCCAGGCTAGCCCCTGCTGGCTGCCAGCTACCTGCAGACGTTCGCATTTCAAGAGCAGGGCTGCGAAAGGAGCCTGGCAGGGATACCTGTTCCCAGGATATGTTTGAAGTTTGAGGTGGCAAGACAAGTAAGCAGCCCCAGTCTCTGTGGTTCCGAGAGAGCAGTGCCATGGGCAGATGAGGCTGAGCAACAGTTTTCCAGGCTAGCCCCTGCTGGCTGCAAGCTATCTGCAGACACTCGCATATTCGGAGCAGGGCTGCGAAAGGAGCCTGGAAGGGATACCCGTTCCCAGGATACGTTTGAAGTTTGAGGTGGCAAGACAAGCAAGCAGCCCCAGTCTCTGTGGTTCGGAGAGAGCAGTGCCATGGGCAGATGAGGCTGAGCAACAGCTTTCCAGGCTAGCCCCTTCTGGCTGCCAGCTATCTGCAGACGTTCGCATCTTGGGAGTAGGGCTGCGAAAGGAGCCTGGCAGGGATACCCGTTCCCAGGATACGTTTGAAGTTTGAGGTGGCAAGAAAAGCAAGCAGCCCCAGTCTCTGTGCCTCTGTGCGAGCAGTGCCATGGGCAGAGGAGGCTGAGCAACAGCTTTCCAGGCTAGCCCCTTCTGGCTGCCAGCTATCTGCAGACGTTCGCATTTTCGGAGCAGGGCTGCGAAAGGAGCCTGGCAGGTATACCCGTTCCCAGGATACGTTTGAAGTTTGAGGTGGCAAGACAAGCAAGCAGCCCCAGTCTCTGTGGTTCCGAGAGAGCAGTGCCATGGGCAGAGGAGGCTGAGCAACAGCTTTCCAGGCTAGCCCCTTCTGCCTGCAAGCTATCTGCAGACGTTCGCACTTTCGAAGCTTGGCTGCGAAAGGAGCCTGGCAGGGATACCCGTTCCCAGGATACGTTTGAAGGTTGAGGTGGCAAGACAAGCAAGCACCCCCAGTCTCTGTGGTTCGGAGAGAGCAGTGCCATGGGCAGAGGAGGCTGAGCAACAGCTTTCCAGGCTAGCCCCTTCTGCCTGCAAGCTATCTGCAGACGTTCGCACTTTCGGAGCTTGGCTGCGAAAGCAGCCTGGCAGGGATACCCGTTCCCAGGATATGTTTGAAGTTTGAGGTGGCAAGACAAGCAAGCAGCCCCAGTCTCTGTGCCTCTGTGCGAGCAGTGCCATGGGCAGAGGAGGCTGAGCAACAGCTTTCCAGGCTAGCCCCTTCTGGCTGCCAGCTATCTGCAGACGTTCTCATTTTGGGAGCAGGGCTGCGAAAGGAGCCTGGCGGGGATACCCGTTCCCAGGATACGTTTGAAGTTTGAGGTGGCAAGACAAGCAAGCAGCCCCTGTCTCTCTGCCTCTGTGCGAGCAGTGCCATGGGCAGAGGAGGCTGAGCAACAGCTTTCCAGGCTAGACCCGTCTGCCTGCAAGCTATCTGCAGACGTTCGCACTTTCGGAGCTGGGCTGCGAAAGGAGCCTGGCAGGGATACCCGTTCCCAGGATACGTTTGAAGTTTGAGGTGGCAAGACAAGCAAGCAGCCCCAGTCTCTGTGGTTCGGAGAGAGCAGTGCCATGGGCAGATGAGGCTGAGCAACAGCTTTCCAGGCTAGCCCCTTCTGGCTGCCAGCTATCTGCAGACGTTCGCATCTTGGGAGTAGGGCTGCGAAAGGAGCCTGACAGGGATACCCGTTCCCAGGATACGTTTGAAGTTTGAGGTGGCAAGAAAAGCAAGCAGCCCCAGTCTCTGTGCCTCTGTGCGAGCAGTGCCATGGGCAGAGGAGGCTGAGCAACAGCTTTCCAGGCTAGCCCCTTCTGGCTGCCAGCTATCTGCAGACGTTCGCATTTTCGGAGCAGGGCTGCGAAAGGAGCCTGGCAGGGATACCCGTTCCCAGGATACGTTTGAAGTTTGAGGTGGCAAGACAAGCAAGCAGCCCCATTCTCTCTGCCTCTGTGCGAGCAGTGCCATGGGCAGAGGAGGCTGAGCAACAGCTTTCCAGGCTAGCCCCTTCTGGCTGCCAGCTATCTGCAGACGTTCTCATTTTGGGAGCAGGGCTGCGAAAGGAGCCTGGCGGGGATACCCGTTCCCAGGATACGTTTGAAGTTTGAGGTGGCAAGACAAGCAAGCAGCCCCAGTCTCTGTGCCTCTGTGCGAGCAGTGCCATGGGCAGAGGAGGCTGAGCAACAGCTTTCCAGGCTAGCCCCGTCTGCCTGCAAGCTATCTGCAGACGTTCGCACTTTCGGAGCTGGGCTGCGAAAGGAGCCTGGCAGGGATACCCGTTCCCAGGATACGTTTGAAGTTTGAGGTGGCAAGACAAGCAAGCAGCCCCAGTCTCTGTGGTTCCGAGAGAGCAGTGCCATGGGTAGAGGAATCTGAGCAACAGCTTTCCAGGCTAGCCCCTTCTGGCTGCCAGCTATCTGCAGACGTTCGCATTTCAAGAGCAGGGCTGCGAAAGGAGCCTGGCAGGGATACCTGTTCCCAGGATATGTTTGAAGTTTGAGGTGGCAAGACAAGTAAGCAGCCCCAGTCTCTGTGGTTCCGAGAGAGCAGTGCCATGGGCAGATGAGGCTGAGCAACAGTTTTCCAGGCTAGCCCCTGCTGGCTGCAAGCTATCTGCAGACACTCGCATATTCGGAGCAGGGCTGCGAAAGGAGCCTGGAAGGGATACCCGTTCCCAGGATACGTTTGAAGTTTGAGGTGGCAAGACAAGCAAGCAGCCCCAGTCTCTGTGGTTCGGAGAGAGCAGTGCCATGGGCAGAGGAGGCTGAGCAACAGCTTTCCAGGCTAGCCCCTTCTGGCTGCCAGCTATCTGCAGACGTTCGCATCTTGGGAGTAGGGCTGCGAAAGGAGCCTGGCAGGGATACCCGTTCCCAGGATACGTTTGAAGTTTGAGGTGGCAAGAAAAGCAAGCAGCCCCAGTCTCTGTGCCTCTGTGCGAGCAGTGCCATGGGCAGAGGAGGCTGAGCAACAGCTTTCCAGGCTAGCCCCTTCTGGCTGCCAGCTATCTGCAGACGTTCGCATTTTCGGAGCAGGGCTGCGAAAGGAGCCTGGCAGGTATACCCGTTCCCAGGATACGTTTGAAGTTTGAGGTGGCAAGACAAGCAAGCAGCCCCAGTCTCTGTGGTTCCGGGAGAGCAGTGCCATGGGCAGAGGAGGCTGAGCAACAGCTTTCCAGGCTAGCCCCTTCTGCCTGCAAGCTATCTGCAGACGTTCGCACTTTCGAAGCTTGGCTGCGAAGGGAGCCTGGCAGGGATACCCGTTCCCAGGATACGTTTGAAGGTTGAGGTGGCAAGACAAGCAAGAAGCCCCAGTCTCTGTGCCTCTGTGCGAGCAGTGCCATGGGCAGAGGAGGCGGAGCAACAGCTTTCCAGGCTAGCCGCTTCTGGCTGCAAGCTATCTGCAGACATTCGCATCTTCGGAGCAGGGCTGCGAAAGGAGCCCGGCAGGGATACCCGTTCCCAGGATACGTTTGAAGTTTGAGGTGGCAAGACAAGCAAGAAGCCCCAGTCTCTGTGCCTCTGTGCGAGCAGTGCCATGGGTACAGGAAGCTGAGCAACAGCTTTCCAGGCTAGCCCCTTCTGGCTGCCAGCTATCTGCAGACGTTCGCATCTTGGGAGTAGGGCTGCGAAAGGAGCCTGGCAGGGATACCCGTTCCCAGGATACGTTTGAAGTTTGAGGTGGCAAGACAAGCAAGCAGCCCCAGTCTCTCTGCCTCTGTGCGAGCAGTGCCATGGGTACAGGAAGCTGAGCAACAGCTTTCCAGGCTAGCCCCTTCTGGCTGCCAGCTGTCTGCATACGTTCGCATTTCAAGAGCAGGGCTGCGGAAGGAACCTGGCAGGGATACCCGTTCCCAGGATACGTTTGAAGTTTGAGGTGGCAAGACAAGCAAGCAGCCCCAGTCTCTGTGGTTCCGAGAGAGCAGTGCCATGGGCAGATGAGGCTGAGCAACAGCTTTCCAGGCTAGCCCCTTCTGGCTGCCAGCTATCTGCAGACGTTCGCATCTTCAGAGCAAGGCTGCGAAAGGAGCCTGGCAGAGATACCCGTTCCCAGGATACGTTTGAAGTTTGAGGTGGCAAGACAAGCAAGCAGCCCCAGTCTCTGTGCCTCTGTGCGAGCAGTGCCATGGGCAGAGGAGGCTGAGCAACAGCTTTCCAGGCTAGCCCCTTCTGCCTGCAAGCTATCTGCAGACGTTCGCACTTTCGGCGCAGGGCTGCGAAAGGAGCCTGGCAGGGATACCCGTTCCCAGGATACGTTTGAAGTTTGAGGTGGCAAGACAAGCAAGCAGCCCCAGTCTCTGTGGTTCCGAGAGAGCAGTGCCATGGGCAGAGGAGGCTGAGCAACAGCTTTCCAGGCTAGCCCCTTCTGCCTGCAAGCTATCTGCAGACGTTCGCACTTTCAGAGCTTGGCTGCGAAAGGAGCCTGGCAGGGATACCTGTTCCCAGGATACGTTTCAAGTTTGAGGTGGCAAGACAAGCAAGCACCCCCAGTCTCTGTGGTTCGGAGAGAGCAGTGCCATGGGCAGATGAGGCTGAGCAACAGTTTTCCAGGCTAGCCCCTGCTGGCTGCCAGCTATCTGCAGACATTCGCATATTCGGAGCAGGGCTGCGAAAGGAGCCTGGCAGGGATACCCGTTCCCAGGATAAGTTTGAAGTTTGAGGTGGCAAGACAAGCAAGCAGCCCCAGTCTCTGTGGTTCGGAGAGAGCAGTGCCATGGGCAGATGAGGCTGAGCAACAGCTTTCCAGGCTAGCCCCTTCTGGCTGCCAGCTATCTGCAGACGTTCGCATTTTCGGAGCAGGGCTGCGAAAGGAGCCTGGCAGGGATACCCGTTCCCAGGATACGTTTGAAGTTTGAGGTGGCAAGACAAGCAAGCAGCCCCATTCTCTCTGCCTCTGTGCGAGCAGTGCCATGGGCAGAGGAGGCTGAGCAACAGCTTTCCAGGCTAGCCCCTTCTGGCTGCCAGCTATCTGCAGACGTTCTCATTTTGGGAGCAGGGCTGCGAAAGGAGCCTGGCGGGGATACCCGTTCCCAGGATACGTTTGAAGTTTGAGGTGGCAAGACAAGCAAGCAGCCCCAGTCTCTGTGCCTCTGTGCGAGCAGTGCCATGGGCAGAGGAGGCTGAGCAACAGCTTTCCAGGCTAGCCCCGTCTGCCTGCAAGCTATCTGCAGACGTTCGCACTTTCGGAGCTGGGCTGCGAAAGGAGCCTGGCAGGGATACCCGTTCCCAGGATACGTTTGAAGTTTGAGGTGGCAAGACAAGCAAGCAGCCCCAGTCTCTGTGGTTCCGAGAGAGCAGTGCCATGGGTAGAGGAATCTGAGCAACAGCTTTCCAGGCTAGCCCCTTCTGGCTGCCAGCTATCTGCAGACGTTCGCATTTCAAGAGCAGGGCTGCGAAAGGAGCCTGGCAGGGATACCTGTTCCCAGGATATGTTTGAAGTTTGAGGTGGCAAGACAAGTAAGCAGCCCCAGTCTCTGTGGTTCCGAGAGAGCAGTGCCATGGGCAGATGAGGCTGAGCAACAGTTTTCCAGGCTAGCCCCTGCTGGCTGCAAGCTATCTGCAGACACTCGCATATTCGGAGCAGGGCTGCGAAAGGAGCCTGGAAGGGATACCCGTTCCCAGGATACGTTTGAAGTTTGAGGTGGCAAGACAAGCAAGCAGCCCCAGTCTCTGTGGTTCGGAGAGAGCAGTGCCATGGGCAGAGGAGGCTGAGCAACAGCTTTCCAGGCTAGCCCCTTCTGGCTGCCAGCTATCTGCAGACGTTCGCATCTTGGGAGTAGGGCTGCGAAAGGAGCCTGGCAGGGATACCCGTTCCCAGGATACGTTTGAAGTTTGAGGTGGCAAGAAAAGCAAGCAGCCCCAGTCTCTGTGCCTCTGTGCGAGCAGTGCCATGGGCAGAGGAGGCTGAGCAACAGCTTTCCAGGCTAGCCCCTTCTGGCTGCCAGCTATCTGCAGACGTTCGCATTTTCGGAGCAGGGCTGCGAAAGGAGCCTGGCAGGTATACCCGTTCCCAGGATACGTTTGAAGTTTGAGGTGGCAAGACAAGCAAGCAGCCCCAGTCTCTGTGGTTCCGGGAGAGCAGTGCCATGGGCAGAGGAGGCTGAGCAACAGCTTTCCAGGCTAGCCCCTTCTGCCTGCAAGCTATCTGCAGACGTTCGCACTTTCGAAGCTTGGCTGCGAAAGGAGCCTGGCAGGGATACCCGTTCCCAGGATACGTTTGAAGTTTGAGGTGGCAAGACAAGTAAGCATCTCCAGTCTCTGTGCCTCTGTGCGAGCAGTGCCATGGGCAGAGGAGGCGGAGCAACAGCTTTCCAGGCTAGCCGCTTCTGGCTGCAAGCTATCTGCAGACATTCGCATCTTCGGAGCAGGGCTGCGAAAGGAGCCCGGCAGGGATACCCGTTCCCAGGATACGTTTGAAGTTTGAGGTGGCAAGACAAGCAAGAAGCCCCAGTCTCTGTGCCTCTGTGCGAGCAGTGCCATGGGTACAGGAAGCTGAGCAACAGCTTTCCAGGCTAGCCCCTTCTGGCTGCCAGCTATCTGCAGACGTTCGCATCTTGGGAGTAGGGCTGCGAAAGGAGCCTGGCAGGGATACCCGTTCCCAGGATACGTTTGAAGTTTGAGGTGGCAAGACAAGCAAGCAGCCCCAGTCTCTCTGCCTCTGTGCGAGCAGTGCCATGGGTACAGGAAGCTGAGCAACAGCTTTCCAGGCTAGCCCCTTCTGGCTGCCAGCTGTCTGCAGACGTTCGCATTTCAAGAGCAGGGCTGCGGAAGGAACCTGCCAGGGATACCCGTTCCCAGGATACGTTTGAAGTTTGAGGTGGCAAGACAAGCAAGCAGCCCCAGTCTCTGTGGTTCCGAGAGAGCAGTGCCATGGGCAGATGAGGCTGAGCAACAGCTTTCCAGGCTAGCCCCTTCTGGCTGCCAGCTATCTGCAGACGTTCGCATCTTCAGAGCAAGGCTGCGAAAGGAGCCTGGCAGAGATACCCGTTCCCAGGATACGTTTGAAGTTTGAGGTGGCAAGACAAGCAAGCAGCCCCAGTCTCTGTGCCTCTGTGCGAGCAGTGCCATGGGCAGAGGAGGCTGAGCAACAGCTTTCCAGGCTAGCCCCTTCTGCCTGCAAGCTATCTGCAGACGTTAGCACTTTCGGCGCAGGGCTGCGAAAGGAGCCTGGCAGGGATACCCGTTCCCAGGATACGTTTGAAGTTTGAGGTGGCAAGACAAGCAAGCAGCCCCAGTCTCTGTGGTTCCGAGAGAGCAGTGCCATGGGCAGAGGAGGCTGAGCAACAGCTTTCCAGGCTAGCCCCTTCTGCCTGCAAGCTATCTGCAGACGTTCGCACTTTCAGAGCTTGGCTGCGAAAGGAGCCTGGCAGGGATACCTGTTCCCAGGATACGTTTCAAGTTTGAGGTGGCAAGACAAGCAAGCACCCCCAGTCTCTGTGGTTCGGAGAGAGCAGTGCCATGGGCAGATGAGGCTGAGCAACAGTTTTCCAGGCTAGCCCCTGCTGGCTGCCAGCTATCTGCAGACATTCGCATATTCGGAGCAGGGCTGCGAAAGGAGCCTGGCAGGGATACCCGTTCCCAGGATAAGTTTGAAGTTTGAGGTGGCAAGACAAGCAAGCAGCCCCAGTCTCTGTGGTTCGGAGAGAGCAGTGCCATGGGCAGATGAGGCTGAGCAACAGCTTTCCAGGCTAGCCCCTTCTGGCTGCCAGCTATCTGCAGACATTCGCATATTCAGAGCAGGGCTGCGAAAGGAGCCTGGCAGGGATACCCGTTCCCAGTATACGTTTGAAGTTTGAGGTGGCAAGACAAGCAAGCAGCCCCAGTCTCTGTGCCTCTGTGCGAGCAGTGCCATGGGTAGAGGAAGCGGAGCAACAGCTTTCCAGGCTAGCCCCTTCTGGCTGCCAGCTATCTGCAGACGTTCGCATCCTGGGAGTAGGGCTGTGAAAGGAGCCTGGCAGGGATACCCGTTCCCAGGATACGTTTGAAGTTTGAGGTGGCAAGACAAGCAAGCAGCCCCAGTCTCTGTGCCTCTGTGCGAGCAGTGCCATGGGTACAGGAAGCTGAGCAACAGCTTTCCAGGCTAGCCCCTTCTGGCTGCAAGCTATCTGCAGACGTTCGCATCTTGGGAGCAGGGCTGCGAAAGGAGCCTGGCAGGGATACCCGTTCCCAGGATACGTTTGAAGTTTGAGGTGGCAAGACAAGCAAGCAGGCCCAGTCTCTGTGCCTCTGTGCGAGCAGTGCCATGGGCAGAGGAGGCTGAGCAACAGCTTTCCAGGCTAGCCCCTTCTGGCTGCCAGCTATCTGCAGACTTTCGCATTTCAAGAGCAGGGCTGCGAAAGGAGCCTGGCAGGTATACCCGTTCCCAGGATACGTTTGAAGTTTGAGGTGGCAAGACAAGCAAGCAGCCCCAGTCTCTGTGGTTCCGAGAGAGCAGTGCCATGGGCAGATGAGGCTGAGCAACAGCTTTCCAGGCTAGCCCCTTCTGGCTGCCAGCTATCTGCAGACGTTCGCATCTTCAGAGCAAGGCTGCGAAAGGAGCCTGGCAGAGATACCCGTTCCCAGGATACGTTTGAAGGTTGAGGTGGCAAGACAAGCAAGCAGCCCCAGTCTCTGTGGTTCAGAGAGAGCAGTGCCATGGGCAGAGGACGCTGAGCAACAGCTTTCCAGGCTAGCCCTTTCTGCCTGCAAGCTATCTGCAGACGTTCGCACTTTCGGAGCTTGGCTGCGAAAGCAGCCTGGCAGGGATACCCGTTCCCAGGATACGTTTGAAGTTTGAGGTGGCAAGACAAGCAAGCAGCCCCAGTCTCTGTGGTTCCGGGAGAGCAGTGCCATGGGCAGAGGAGGCTGAGCAACAGCTTTCCAGGCTAGCCCCTTCTGCCTGCAAGCTATCTGCAGACGTTCGCACTTTCGAAGCTTGGCTGCGAAGGGAGCCTGGCAGGGATACCCGTTCCCAGGATACGTTTGAAGGTTGAGGTGGCAAGACAAGCAAGAAGCCCCAGTCTCTGTGCCTCTGTGCGAGCAGTGCCATGGGCAGAGGAGGCGGAGCAACAGCTTTCCAGGCTAGCCGCTTCTGGCTGCAAGCTATCTGCAGACATTCGCATCTTCGGAGCAGGGCTGCGAAAGGAGCCCGGCAGGGATACCCGTTCCCAGGATACGTTTGAAGTTTGAGGTGGCAAGACAAGCAAGAAGCCCCAGTCTCTGTGCCTCTGTGCGAGCAGTGCCATGGGTACAGGAAGCTGAGCAACAGCTTTCCAGGCTAGCCCCTTCTGGCTCCCAGCTATCTGCAGACGTTCGCATCTTGGGAGTAGGGCTGCGAAAGGAGCCTGGCAGGGATACCCGTTCCCAGGATACGTTTGAAGTTTGAGGTGGCAAGACA
This sequence comes from Opisthocomus hoazin, assembly GCF_030867145.1. Classification (NCBI taxonomy): domain Eukaryota; kingdom Metazoa; phylum Chordata; class Aves; order Opisthocomiformes; family Opisthocomidae; genus Opisthocomus; species Opisthocomus hoazin. The sequence continues at coordinate 7,970,592 of NC_134440.1, forward strand.
AGCAAGCAGCCCCAGTCTCTCTGCCTCTGTGCGAGCAGTGCCATGGGTACAGGAAGCTGAGCAACAGCTTTCCAGGCTAGCCCCTTCTGGCTGCCAGCTGTCTGCAGACGTTCGCATTTCAAGAGCAGGGCTGCGGAAGGAACCTGGCAGGGATACCCGTTCCCAGGATACGTTTGAAGTTTGAGGTGGCAAGACAAGCAAGCAGCCCCAGTCTCTGTGGTTCCGAGAGAGCAGTGCCATGGGCAGATGAGGCTGAGCAACAGCTTTCCAGGCTAGCCCCTTCTGGCTGCCAGCTATCTGCAGACGTTCGCATCTTCAGAGCAAGGCTGCGAAAGGAGCCTGGCAGAGATACCCGTTCCCAGGATACGTTTGAAGTTTGAGGTGGCAAGACAAGCAAGCAGCCCCAGTCTCTGTGCCTCTGTGCGAGCAGTGCCATGGGCAGAGGAGGCTGAGCAACAGCTTTCCAGGCTAGCCCCTTCTGCCTGCAAGCTATCTGCAGACGTTCGCACTTTCGGCGCAGGGCTGCGAAAGGAGCCTGGCAGGGATACCCGTTCCCAGGATACGTTTGAAGTTTGAGGTGGCAAGACAAGCAAGCAGCCCCAGTCTCTGTGGTTCCGAGAGAGCAGTGCCATGGGCAGAGGAGGCTGAGCAACAGCTTTCCAGGCTAGCCCCTTCTGCCTGCAAGCTATCTGCAGACGTTCGCACTTTCAGAGCTTGGCTGCGAAAGGAGCCTGGCAGGGATACCTGTTCCCAGGATACGTTTCAAGTTTGAGGTGGCAAGACAAGCAAGCACCCCCAGTCTCTGTGGTTCGGAGAGAGCAGTGCCATGGGCAGATGAGGCTGAGCAACAGTTTTCCAGGCTAGCCCCTTCTGGCTGCCAGCTATCTGCAGACATTCGCATATTCGGAGCAGGGCTGCGAAAGGAGCCTGGCAGGGATACCCGTTCCCAGGATAAGTTTGAAGTTTGAGGTGGCAAGACAAGCAAGCAGCCCCAGTCTCTGTGGTTCGGAGAGAGCAGTGCCATGGGCAGATGAGGCTGAGCAACAGCTTTCCAGGCTAGCCCCTTCTGGCTGCCAGCTATCTGCAGACGTTCGCATTTTCGGAGCAGGGCTGCGAAAGGAGCCTGGCAGGGATACCCGTTCCCAGGATACGTTTGAAGTTTGAGGTGGCAAGACAAGCAAGCAGCCCCATTCTCTCTGCCTCTGTGCGAGCAGTGCCATGGGCAGAGGAGGCTGAGCAACAGCTTTCCAGGCTAGCCCCTTCTGGCTGCCAGCTATCTGCAGACGTTCTCATTTTGGGAGCAGGGCTGCGAAAGGAGCCTGGCGGGGATACCCGTTCCCAGGATACGTTTGAAGTTTGAGGTGGCAAGACAAGCAAGCAGCCCCAGTCTCTGTGCCTCTGTGCGAGCAGTGCCATGGGCAGAGGAGGCTGAGCAACAGCTTTCCAGGCTAGCCCCGTCTGCCTGCAAGCTATCTGCAGACGTTCGCACTTTCGGAGCTGGGCTGCGAAAGGAGCCTGGCAGGTATACCCGTTCCCAGGATACGTTTGAAGTTTGAGGTGGCAAGACAAGCAAGCAGCCCCAGTCTCTGTGGTTCCGGGAGAGCAGTGCCATGGGCAGAGGAGGCTGAGCAACAGCTTTCCAGGCTAGCCCCTTCTGCCTGCAAGCTATCTGCAGACGTTCGCACTTTCGAAGCTTGGCTGCGAAAGGAGCCTGGCAGGGATACCCGTTCCCAGGATACGTTTGAAGTTTGAGGTGGCAAGACAAGCAAGCATCTCCAGTCTCTGTGCCTCTGTGCGAGCAGTGCCATGGGCAGAGGAGGCGGAGCAACAGCTTTCCAGGCTAGCCGCTTCTGGCTGCAAGCTATCTGCAGACATTCGCATCTTCGGAGCAGGGCTGCGAAAGGAGCCCGGCAGGGATACCCGTTCCCAGGATACGTTTGAAGTTTGAGGTGGCAAGACAAGCAAGAAGCCCCAGTCTCTGTGCCTCTGTGCGAGCAGTGCCATGGGTACAGGAAGCTGAGCAACAGCTTTCCAGGCTAGCCCCTTCTGGCTGCCAGCTATCTGCAGACGTTCGCATCTTGGGAGTAGGGCTGCGAAAGGAGCCTGGCAGGGATACCCGTTCCCAGGATACGTTTGAAGTTTGAGGTGGCAAGACAAGCAAGCAGCCCCAGTCTCTCTGCCTCTGTGCGAGCAGTGCCATGGGTACAGGAAGCTGAGCAACAGCTTTCCAGGCTAGCCCCTTCTGGCTGCCAGCTGTCTGCAGACGTTCGCATTTCAAGAGCAGGGCTGCGGAAGGAACCTGCCAGGGATACCCGTTCCCAGGATACGTTTGAAGTTTGAGGTGGCAAGACAAGCAAGCAGCCCCAGTCTCTGTGGTTCCGAGAGAGCAGTGCCATGGGCAGATGAGGCTGAGCAACAGCTTTCCAGGCTAGCCCCTTCTGGCTGCCAGCTATCTGCAGACGTTCGCATCTTCAGAGCAAGGCTGCGAAAGGAGCCTGGCAGAGATACCCGTTCCCAGGATACGTTTGAAGTTTGAGGTGGCAAGACAAGCAAGCAGCCCCAGTCTCTGTGCCTCTGTGCGAGCAGTGCCATGGGCAGAGGAGGCTGAGCAACAGCTTTCCAGGCTAGCCCCTTCTGCCTGCAAGCTATCTGCAGACGTTCGCACTTTCGGCGCAGGGCTGCGAAAGGAGCCTGGCAGGGATACCCGTTCCCAGGATACGTTTGAAGTTTGAGGTGGCAAGACAAGCAAGCAGCCCCAGTCTCTGTGGTTCCGAGAGAGCAGTGCCATGGGCAGAGGAGGCTGAGCAACAGCTTTCCAGGCTAGCCCCTTCTGCCTGCAAGCTATCTGCAGACGTTCGCACTTTCAGAGCTTGGCTGCGAAAGGAGCCTGGCAGGGATACCTGTTCCCAGGATACGTTTCAAGTTTGAGGTGGCAAGACAAGCAAGCACCCCCAGTCTCTGTGGTTCGGAGAGAGCAGTGCCATGGGCAGATGAGGCTGAGCAACAGTTTTCCAGGCTAGCCCCTGCTGGCTGCCAGCTATCTGCAGACATTCGCATATTCGGAGCAGGGCTGCGAAAGGAGCCTGGCAGGGATACCCGTTCCCAGGATAAGTTTGAAGTTTGAGGTGGCAAGACAAGCAAGCAGCCCCAGTCTCTGTGGTTCGGAGAGAGCAGTGCCATGGGCAGATGAGGCTGAGCAACAGCTTTCCAGGCTAGCCCCTTCTGGCTGCCAGCTATCTGCAGACATTCGCATATTCAGAGCAGGGCTGCGAAAGGAGCCTGGCAGGGATACCCGTTCCCAGTATACGTTTGAAGTTTGAGGTGGCAAGACAAGCAAGCAGCCCCAGTCTCTGTGCCTCTGTGCGAGCAGTGCCATGGGTAGAGGAAGCGGAGCAACAGCTTTCCAGGCTAGCCCCTTCTGGCTGCCAGCTATCTGCAGACGTTCGCATCCTGGGAGTAGGGCTGTGAAAGGAGCCTGGCAGGGATACCCGTTCCCAGGATACGTTTGAAGTTTGAGGTGGCAAGACAAGCAAGCAGCCCCAGTCTCTGTGCCTCTGTGCGAGCAGTGCCATGGGTACAGGAAGCTGAGCAACAGCTTTCCAGGCTAGCCCCTTCTGGCTGCAAGCTATCTGCAGACGTTCGCATCTTGGGAGCAGGGCTGCGAAAGGAGCCTGGCAGGGATACCCGTTCCCAGGATACGTTTGAAGTTTGAGGTGGCAAGACAAGCAAGCAGGCCCAGTCTCTGTGCCTCTGTGCGAGCAGTGCCATGGGCAGAGGAGGCTGAGCAACAGCTTTCCAGGCTAGCCCCTTCTGGCTGCCAGCTATCTGCAGACTTTCGCATTTCAAGAGCAGGGCTGCGAAAGGAGCCTGGCAGGTATACCCGTTCCCAGGATACGTTTGAAGTTTGAGGTGGCAAGACAAGCAAGCAGCCCCAGTCTCTGTGGTTCCGAGAGAGCAGTGCCATGGGCAGATGAGGCTGAGCAACAGCTTTCCAGGCTAGCCCCTTCTGGCTGCCAGCTATCTGCAGACGTTCGCATCTTCAGAGCAAGGCTGCGAAAGGAGCCTGGCAGAGATACCCGTTCCCAGGATACGTTTGAAGGTTGAGGTGGCAAGACAAGCAAGCAGCCCCAGTCTCTGTGGTTCAGAGAGAGCAGTGCCATGGGCAGAGGACGCTGAGCAACAGCTTTCCAGGCTAGCCCTTTCTGCCTGCAAGCTATCTGCAGACGTTCGCACTTTCGGAGCTTGGCTGCGAAAGCAGCCTGGCAGGGATACCCGTTCCCAGGATACGTTTGAAGTTTGAGGTGGCAAGACAAGCAAGCAGCCCCATTCTCTCTGCCTCTGTGCGAGCAGTGCCATGGGCAGAGGAGGCTGAGCAACAGCTTTCCAGGCTAGCCCCTTCTGCCTGCAAGCTATCTGCAGACGTTCGCACTTTCGGAGCTTGGCTGCGAAAGCAGCCTGGCAGGGATACCCGTTCCCAGGATATGTTTGAAGTTTGAGGTGGCAAGACAAGCAAGCAGCCCCTGTCTCTCTGCCTCTGTGCGAGCAGTGCCATGGGCAGAGGAGGCTGAGCAACAGCTTTCCAGGCTAGCCCCTTCTGCCTGCAACTATTTGCAGACGTTCGCACTTTCGGCGCAGGGCTGCGAAAGGAGCCTGGCAGGGATACCCGTTCCCAGGATACGTTTGAAGTTTGAGGTGGCAAGACAAGCAAGCAGCCCCATTCTCTCTGCCTCTGTGCGAGCAGTGCCATGGGCAGAGGAGGCTGAGCAACAGCTTTCCAGGCTAGCCCCTTCTGGCTGCCAGCTATCTGCAGACGTTCTCATTTTGGGAGCAGGGCTGCGAAAGGAGCCTGGCGGGGATACCCGTTCCCAGGATACGTTTGAAGTTTGAGGTGGCAAGACAAGCAAGCAGCCCCAGTCTCTGTGGTTCGGAGAGAGCAGTGCCATGGGCAGATGAGGCTGAGCAACAGCTTTCCAGGCTAGCCCCGTCTGCCTGCAAGCTATCTGCAGACGTTCGCACTTTCGGAGCTGGGCTGCGAAAGGAGCCTGGCAGGGATACCCGTTCCCAGGATACGTTTGAAGTTTGAGGTGGCAAGACAAGCAAGCAGCCCCAGTCTCTGTGGTTCCGAGAGAGCAGTGCCATGGGTAGAGGAAGCTGAGCAACAGCTTTCCAGGCTAGCCCCTTCTGGCTGCCAGCTATCTGCAGACGTTCGCATTTCAAGAGCAGGGCTGCGAAAGGAGCCTGGCAGGGATACCTGTTCCCAGGATACGTTTGAAGTTTGAGGTGGCAAGACAAGTAAGCAGCCCCAGTCTCTGTGGTTCCGAGAGAGCAGTGCCATGGGCAGATGAGGCTGAGCAACAGTTTTCCAGGCTAGCCCCTGCTGGCTGCAAGCTATCTGCAGACACTCGCATATTCGGAGCAGGGCTGCGAAAGGAGCCTGGAAGGGATACCCGTTCCCAGGATACGTTTGAAGTTTGAGGTGGCAAGAAAAGCAAGCAGCCCCAGTCTCTGTGGTTCGGAGAGAGCAGTGCCATGGGCAGATGAGGCTGAGCAACAGCTTTCCAGGCTAGCCCCTTCTGGCTGCCAGCTATCTGCAGACGTTCGCATCTTGGGAGTAGGGCTGCGAAAGGAGCCTGGCAGGGATACCCGTTCCCAGGATACGTTTGAAGTTTGAGGTGGCAAGAAAAGCAAGCAGCCCCAGTCTCTGTGCCTCTGTGCGAGCAGTGCCATGGGCAGAGGAGGCTGAGCAACAGCTTTCCAGGCTAGCCCCTTCTGGCTGCCAGCTATCTGCAGACGTTCGCATTTTCGGAGCAGGGCTGCGAAAGGAGCATGGCAGGGATACCTGTTCCCAGGATACGTTTGAAGTTTGAGGTGGCAAGACAAGCAAGCACCCCCAGTCTCTGTGGTTCGGAGAGAGCAGTGCCATGGGCAGAGGAGGCTGAGCAACAGTTTTCCAGGCTAGCCCCTTCTGGCTGCAAGCTATCTGCAGACATTCGCATCTTCGGAGCAGGGCTGCGAAAGGAGCCTGGAAGGGATACCCGTTCCCAGGATACGTTTGAAGTTTGAGGTGGCAAGACAAGCAAGCAGCCCCAGTCTCTGTGGTTCGGAGAGAGCAGTGCCATGGGCAGATGAGGCTGAGCAACAGCTTTCCAGGCTAGCCCCTTCTGGCTGCAAGCTATCTGCAGACATTCGCATCTTCGGAGCAGGGCTGCGAAAGGAGCCTGGCAGGGATACCCGTTCCCAGGATACGTTTGAAGTTTGAGGTGGCAAGACAAGCAAGCAGCCCCAGTCTCTGTGCCTCTGTGCGAGCAGTGCCATGGGTACAGGAAGCTGAGCAACAGCTTTCCAGGCTAGCCCCTTCTGGCTGCCAGCTATCTGCAGACGTTCACATCTTGGGAGTAGGGCTGCGAAAGGAGCCTGGCAGGGATACCCGTTCCCAGGATACGTTTGAAGTTTGAGGTGGCAAGACAAGCAAGCAGCCCCAGTCTCTGTGCCTCTGTGCGAGCAGTGCCATGGGTACAGGAAGCTGAGCAACAGCTTTCCAGGCTAGCCCCTTCTGGCTGCCAGCTATCTGCAGACGTTCGCATCTTGGGAGCAGGGCTGCGAAAGGAGCCTGGCAGGGATACCCGTTCCCAGGATACGTTTGAAGTTTGAGGTGGCAAGACAAGCAAGCAGCCCCAGTCTCTGTGCCTCTGTGCGAGCAGTGCCATGGGCAGAGGAGGCTGAGCAACAGCTTTCCAGGCTAGCCCCTTCTGGCTGACAGCTATCTGCAGACGTTCGCATTTCAAGAGCAGGGCTGCGAAAGGAGCCTGGCAGGGATACCCGTTCCCAGGATACGTTTGAAGTTTGAGGTGGCAAGACAAGCAAGAAGCCCCGTCTCTGTGGTTCCGAGAGAGCAGTGCCATGGGCAGAGGAGGCTGAGCAACAGCTTTCCAGGCTAGCCCCTTCTGCCTGCAACTATCTGCAGACGTTCGCACTTTCAGAGCTTGGCTGCGAAAGGAGCCTGGCAGGGATACCCGTTCCCAGGATACGTTTGAAGTTTGAGGTGGCAAGACAAGCAAGCAGCCCCAGTCTCTGTGGTTCGGAGAGAGCAGTGCCATGGGCAGATGAGGCTGAGCAACAGCTTTCCAGGCTAGCCCCTTCTGGCTGCCAGCTATCTGCAGACATTCGCATCTTCAGAGCAGGGCTGCGAAAGGAGCCTGGCAGGGATACCCGTTCCCAGGATACGTTTGAAGTTTGAGGTGGCAAGACAAGCAAGCAGCCCCAGTCTCTGTGCCTCTGTGCGAGCAGTGCCATGGGTACAGGAAGCTGAGCAACAGCTTTCCAGGCTAGCCCCTTCTGGCTGCCAGCTATCTGCAGACGTTCGCATTTCAAGAGCAGGGCTGCGGAAGGAACCTGGCAGGGATACCTGTTCCCAGGATACGTTTCAAGTTTGAGGTGGCAAGACAAGCAAGCAGCCCCAGTCTCTGTGGTTCGGAGAGAGCAGTGCCATGGGCAGAGGAGGCTGAGCAACAGTTTTCCAGGCTAGCCCCTTCTGGCTGCAAGCTATCTGCAGACATTCGCATCTTCGGAGCAGGGCTGCGAAAGGAGCCTGGAAGGGATACCCGTTCCCAGGATACGTTTGAAGTTTGAGGTGGCAAGACAAGCAAGCAGCCCCAGTCTCTGTGGTTCGGAGAGAGCAGTGCCATGGGCAGATGAGGCTGAGCAACAGCTTTCCAGGCTAGCCCCTTCTGGCTGCAAGCTATCTGCAGACATTCGCATCTTCGGAGCAGGGCTGCGAAAGGAGCCTGGCAGGGATACCCGTTCCCAGGATACGTTTGAAGTTTGAGGTGGCAAGACAAGCAAGCAGCCCCAGTCTCTGTGCCTCTGTGCGAGCAGTGCCATGGGTACAGGAAGCTGAGCAACAGCTTTCCAGGCTAGCCCCTTCTGGCTGCCAGCTATCTGCAGACGTTCACATCTTGGGAGTAGGGCTGCGAAAGGAGCCTGGCAGGGATACCCGTTCCCAGGATACGTTTGAAGTTTGAGGTGGCAAGACAAGCAAGCAGCCCCAGTCTCTGTGCCTCTGTGCGAGCAGTGCCATGGGTACAGGAAGCTGAGCAACAGCTTTCCAGGCTAGCCCCTTCTGGCTGCCAGCTATCTGCAGACGTTCGCATCTTGGGAGCAGGGCTGCGAAAGGAGCCTGGCAGGGATACCCGTTCCCAGGATACGTTTGAAGTTTGAGGTGGCAAGACAAGCAAGCAGCCCCAGTCTCTGTGCCTCTGTGCGAGCAGTGCCATGGGCAGAGGAGGCTGAGCAACAGCTTTCCAGGCTAGCCCCTTCTGGCTGACAGCTATCTGCAGACGTTCGCATTTCAAGAGCAGGGCTGCGAAAGGAGCCTGGCAGGGATACCCGTTCCCAGGATACGTTTGAAGTTTGAGGTGGCAAGACAAGCAAGCAGCCCCAGTCTCTGTGGTTCCGAGAGAGCAGTGCCATGGGCAGAGGAGGCTGAGCAACAGCTTTCCAGGCTAGCCCCTTCTGGCTGCCAGCTATCTGCAGACGTTCGCATCTTCAGAGCAAGGCTGCGAAAGGAGCCTGGCAGAGATACCCGTTCCCAGCATACGTTTGAAGTTTGAGGTGGCAAGACAAGCAAGCAGCCCCAGTCTCTGTGGTTCGGAGAGAGCAGTGCCATGGGCAGAGGACGCTGAGCAACAGCTTTCCAGGCTAGCCCTTTCTGCCTGCAAGCTATCTGCAGACGTTCGCACTTTCGGAGCTTGGCTGCGAAAGGAGCCTGGCAGGGATACCCGTTCCCAGGATACGTTTGAAGTTTGAGGTGGCAAGACAAGCAAGCAGCCCCATTCTCTCTGCCTCTGTGCGAGCAGTGCCATGGGCAGAGGAGGCTGAGCAACAGCTTTCCAGGCTAGCCCCTTCTGCCTGCAAGCTATCTGCAGACGTTCGCACTTTCGGAGCTTGGCTGCGAAAGCAGCCTGGCAGGGATACCCGTTCCCAGGATATGTTTGAAGTTTTAGGTGGCAAGACAAGCAAGCAGCCCCAGTCTCTGTGCCTCTGTGCGAGCAGTGCCATGGGCAGAGGAGGCTGAGCAACAGCTTTCCAGGCTAGCCCCTTCTGCCTGCAAGCTATCTGCAGACGTTCGCATTTTCTGAGCAGGGCTGCGAAAGGAGCCTGGCAGGGATACCCATTCCCAGGATAAGTTTGAAGTTTGAGGTGGCAAGACAAGCAAGCATCTCCAGTCTCTGTGCCTCTGTGCAAGCAGTGCCATGGGCAGATGGGGCTGAGCAACAGCTTTCCAGGCTAGCCCCTTCTGGCTGCCAGCTATCTGCAGACGTTCGCATTTTCGGAGTAGGGCTGCGAAAGGAGCCTGGCAGGGATACCTGTTCCCAGGATACGTTTCAAGTTTGAGGTGGCAAGACAAGCAAGCAGCCCCAGTCTCTGTGGTTCGGAGAGAGCAGTGCCATGGGCAGATGGGGCTGAGCAACAGCTTTCCAGGCTAGCCCCTTCTGGCTGCCAGCTATCTGCAGACGTTCGCATTTTCGGAGTAGGGCTGCGAAAGGAGCCTGGCAGGGATACCTGTTCCCAGGATACGTTTGAAGTTTGAGGTGGCAAGACAAGCAAGCAGCCCCAGTCTCTGTGGTTCCGGGAGAGCAGTGCCATGTGCAGATGAGGCTGAGCAACAGCTTTCCAGGCTAGCCCCTTCTGGCTGCAAGCTATCTGCAGACATTCGCATCTTCGGAGCAGGGCTGCGAAAGGAGCCTGGCAGGGATACCAGTTCCCAGGATACGTTTGAAGTTTGAGGTGGCAAGACAAGCAAGCAGCCCCAGTCTCTGTGCCTCTGTGCGAGCAGTGCCATGGGCAGAGGAGGCTGAGCAACAGCTTTCCAGGCTAGCCCCTTCTGCCTGCAAGCTATCTGCAGACGTTCACACTTTCGGAGCAGGGCTGCGAAAGGAGCCTGGCAGGGATACCCGTTCCCAGGATACGTTTGAAGTTTGAGGTGGCAAGACAAGCAAGCAGCCCCAGTCTCTGTGGTTTCGAGACAGCAGTGCCATGGGTAGAGGAAGATGAGCAACAGCTTTCCAGGCTAGCCCCTTCTGGCTGCCAGCTATCTGCAGACGTTCGCATTTCAAGAGCACGGCTGCGAAAGGAGCCTGGCAGGGATACCTGTTCCCAGGATATGTTTGAAGTTTGAGGTGGCAAGACATGTAAGCAGCCCCAGTCTCTGTGGTTCCGAGAGAGCAGTGCCATGGGCAGATGAGGCTGAGCAACAGCTTTCCAGGCTAGCCCCTTCTGGCTGCCAGCTATCTGCAGACGTTCGCATTTCAAGAGCACGGCTGCGAAAGGAGCCTGGCAGGGATACCTGTTCCCAGGATATGTTTGAAGTTTGAGGTGGCAAGACAAGCAAGCAGCCCCATTCTCTCTGCCTCTGTGCGAGCAGTGCCATGGGCAGAGGAGGCTGAGCAACAGCTTTCCAGGCTAGCCCCTTCTGCCTGCAAGCTATCTGCAGACGTCCGCACTTTCGGAGCTTGGCTGCGAAAGCAGCCTGGCAGGGATACCCGTTCCCAGGATACGTTTGAAGTTTGAGGTGGCAAGACAAGCAAGCAGCCCCAGTCTCTGTGCCTCTGTGCGAGCAGTGCCATGGGCAGAGGAGGCTGAGCAACAGCTTTCCAGGCTAGCCCCTTCTGCCTGCAACTATTTGCAGACGTTCGCATTTTCTGAGCAGGGCTGCGAAAGGAGCCTGGCAGGGATACCCGTTCCCAGGATACGTTTGAAGTTTGAGGTGGCAAGACAAGCAAGCAGCCCCATTCTCTCTGCCTCTGTGCGAGCAGTGCCATGGGCAGAGGAGGCTGAGCAACAGCTTTCCAGGCTAGCCCCTTCTGCCTGCAAGCTATCTGCAGACGTCCGCACTTTCAGAGCTTGGCTGCGAAAGGAGCCTGGCAGGGATACCCGTTCCCAGGATACGTTTGAAGTTTGAGGTGGCAAGACAAGCAAGCAGCCCCAGTCTCTGTGCCTCTGTGCCAGCAGTGCCATGGGTACAGGAAGCTGAGCAACAGCTTTCCAGGCTAGCCCCTTCTGTCTGCCAGCTATCTGCAGACGTTCGCATTTTCTGAGCAGGGCTGCGAAAGGAGCCTGGCAGGGATACCCGTTCCCAGGATACGTTTGAAGTTTGAGGTGGCAAGACAAGCAAGCATCTCCAGTCTCTGTGCCTCTGTGCAAGCACTGCCATGGGCAGATGGGGCTGAGCAACAGCTTTCCAGGCTAGCCCCTTCTTGCTGCCAGCTATCTGCAGACATTCGCATTTTCGCAGCAGGGCTGCGAAAGGAGCCTGGCAGGGATACCTGTTCCCAGGATACGTTTGAAGTTTGAGGTGGCAAGACAAGCAAGCAGCCCCAGTCTCTGTTGTTCGGAGAGAGCAGTGCCATGGGCAGATGAGGCTGAGCAACAGCTTTCCAGGCTAGCCCCTTCTGGCTGCAAGCTATCTGCAGACATTCGCATCTTCGGAGCAGGGCTGCGAAAGGAGCCTGGCAGGGATACCCGTTCCCAGGATACGTTTGAAGTTTGAGGTGGCAAGACAAGCAAGCAGCCCCAGTCTCTGTGCCTCTGTGCGAGCAGTGCCATGGGCAGATGAGGCTGAGCAACAGCTTTCCAGGCTAGCCCCTTCTGGCTGCCAGCTATCTGCAGACTTTCGCATCTTGGGAGTAGGGCAGCGAAAGGAGCCTGGCAGAGATAACTGTTCCCAGGATACGTTTCAAGTTTGAGGTGGCAAGACAAGCAAGCAGCCCCAGTCTCTGTGGTTCTGAGAGAGCAGTGCCATGGGCAGATGAGGCTGAGCAACAGCTTTCCAGGCTAGCCCCTTCTGGCTGCAAGCTATCTGCAGACGTTCACACTTTCGGAGCTTGGCTGCGAAAGGAGCCTGGCAGGGATACCCGTTCCCAGGATACGTTTGAAGTTTGAGGTGGCAAGACAAGCAAGCAGCCCCAGTCTCTGTGGTTCCGAGAGAGCAGTGCCATGGGTAGAGGAAGCTGAGCAACAGCTTTCCAGGCTAGCCCCTTCTGGCTGCCAGCTATCTGCAGACGTTCGCATTTCAAGAGCAGGGCTGCGAAAGGAGCCTGGCAGGGATACCTGTTCCCAGGATATGTTTGAAGTTTGAGGTGGCAAGACATGTAAGCAGCCCCAGTCTCTGTGGTTCCGAGAGAGCAGTGCCATGGGCAGATGAGGCTGAGCAACAGCTTTCCAGGCTAGCCCCTTCTGGCTGCCAGCTATCTGCAGACGTTCGCATTTCAAGAGCACGACTGCGAAAGCAGCCTGGCAGGGATACCTGTTCCCAGGATATGTTTGAAGTTTGAGGTGGCAAGACGAGTAAGCAGCCCCAGTCTCTGTGGTTCCGAGAGAGCAGTGCCATGGGCAGATGAGGCTGAGCAACAGCTTTCCAGGCTAGCCCCTTCTGCCTGCAAGCTATCTGCAGACGTTTACACTTTTGGAGCAGGGCTGCGAAAGGAGCCTGGCAGGGATACCCGTTCCCAGGATACGTTTGAAGTTTGAGGTGGCAAGACAAGCAAGCAGCCCCAGTCTCTGTGGTTCCGAGAGAGCAGTGCCATGGGCAGATGAGACTGAGCAACAGCTTTCCAGGCTAGCCTCTTCTGGCTGCCAGCTATCTGCAGACATTCACATCTTCGGAGCAGGGCTGCGAAAGGAGCCTGGCAGGGATACCCGTTCCCAGGATACGTTTGAAGTTTGAGGTGGCAAGACAAGTAAGCAGCCCCAGTCTCTGTGCCTCTGGGCGAGCAGTGAATATGGGCAGAGGAGGCTGAGCAACAGTTTTCCAGGCTAGCCCCTTCTGGCTGCCAGCTATCTGCAGACGTTCGCATTTTCGGAGAAGGGCTGCGAAAGGAGCCTGGCAGGGATACCCGTTCCCAGGATATGTTTGAAGTTTGAGGTGGCAAGACAAGCAAGCATCTCCAGTCTCTGTGCCTCTGTGCGAGGAGTGCCATGGGCAGATGAGGCTGAGCAACAGCTTTCCAGGCTAGCCCCTTCTGGCTGCCAGCTATCTGCAGACGTTCGCATTTTCGGAGCAGGGCTGCGAAAGGAGCCTGGCAGGGATACCTGTTCCCAGGATACGTTTCAAGTTTGAGGTGGCAAGACAAGCAAGCAGCCCCAGTCTCTGTGGTTCGGAGAGAGCAGTGCCATGGGCAGATGAGGCTGAGCAACAGTTTTCCAGGCTAGCCCCTGCTGGCTGCCAGCTATCTGCAGACATTCACATTTCGGAGCAGGGCTGCGAAAGGAGCCTGGCAGGGATACCCATTCCCAGGCTACGTTTTAATTTTGAGGGGGCAAGACAAGCAAGAAGCCCCAGTTTCTGTGGTTTGGAGAGAGCAGTGCCATGGGCAGAGGAGGCTGAGCAACAGCTTTCCAGGCTAGCCCCTTCTGGCTGCCAGCTATCTGCAGACATTCGCATCTTCGGAGCAGGGCTGCGAAAGGAGCCTGGCAGGGATACCCGTTCCGAGGATACGTTTGAAGTTTGAGGTGGCAAGACAAGCAAGCAGCCCCAGTCTCTGTGGTTCCGAGAGAGCAGTGCCATGGGCAGATGAGGCTGAGCAACAGCTTTCCAGGCTAGCCCCTTCTGCCTGCAATATATGTGCACACATTCGCATTTTCGGAGCAGGGCTGCGAAAGGAGCCTGGCAGGGATACCCGTTCCCAGGATACGTTTGAAGTTTGAGGTGGCAAGACAAGCAAGCAGCCCCAGTCTCTGTGCCTCTGTGCGAGCAGTGCCATGGGCAGATGAGGCTGAGCAACAGCTTTCCAGGCTAGCCCCTGCTGCCTGCCAGCTATCTGCAGATGGTCGCATTTTCTGAGCAGGACTGCGAAAGGAGCCTGGCAGGTATACCCGTTCCCAGGATACGTTTGAAGTTGGAGGTGGCAAGACAAGCAAGCAGGCCCAGTCTCTGTGCCTCTGTGCGAGCAGTGCCATGGGGAGATGAGGCTGAGCAACAGCTTTCCAGGCTAGCCCCTTCTGGCTGCCAGCTATCTACAGACGTTCGCATCTTCAGAGCAAGGCTGCGAAAGGAGCCTGGCAGTGATACCCGTTCCCAGGATACGTTTGAAGTTTGAGGTGGCAAGACAAGCAAGCATCTCCTGTCTCTGTGCCTCTGTGCGAGCAGTGCCATGGGCAGATGAGGCTGAGCAACAGCTTTCCAGGCTAGCCCCTTCTGGCTGCCAGCTATCTGCAGACATTCGCATCTTCAGAGCAGGGCTGCGAAAGGAGCCTGGCAGGGATACCCGTTCCCAGGATACGTTTGAAGTTTGAGGTGGCAAGACAAGTAAGCAGACCCAGTCTCTGTGGTTCGGAGACAGCAGTGCCATGGGCAGATGAGGCTGAGCAACAGCTTTCCAGGCTAGCCCCTTCTGGCTGCCAACTATCTGCAGACGTTCGCATTTTCGGAGCAGGGCTGCGAAAGGAGCCTGGCAGGGATACCTGTTCCCAGGATACGTTTGAAGTTTGAGGTGGCAAGACAAGCAAGCAGCCCCAGTCTCTGTGGTTCGGAGAGAGCAGTGCCATGGGCAGATGAGGCTGAGCAACAGTTTTCCAGGCTAGCCCCTGCTGGCTGCCAGCTATCTGCACATATTCGCATCTTCGGAACAGGGCTGCGAAAGGAGCCTCGCAGGGATACCCGTTCCCAGGATACGTTTGAAGTTTGAGGTGGCAAGACAAGTAAGCAGCCCCAGTCTCTGTGGTTCGGAGAGAGCAGTGCCATGGGCAGAGGAGGCTGAGCAACAGCTTTCCAGGCTAGCCCCTTCTGCCTGCAAGCTATCTGCAGACGTTCGCACTTTCGGAGCAGGGCTGCTAAAGGAGCCTGGCAGGGATACCCGTTCCCAGGATACGTTTGAAGTTTGAGGTGGCAAGACAAGTAAGCAGCCCCATTCTCTCTGTGGTTCGGAGACAGCAGTGCCATGGGCAGATGAGGCTGAGCAACAGCTTTCCAGGCTAGCCCCTTCTGGCTGCCAGCTATCTGCAGACGTTCGCACTTTCGGAGCAGGGCTGCGAAAGGAGCCTGGCAGGGATACCTGTTCCCAGGATACTTTTGTAAGTTTGAGGTGGGAAGACAAGCAAGCAGCCCCAGTCTCTGTGGTTCGGAGAGAGCAGTGCCATGGGCAGATGAGGCTGAGCAACCGTTTTCCAGGCTAGCCCCTTCTGCCTGCCAGCTATCTGCAGACATTCGCATATTCGGAGCAGGGCTGCGAAAGGAGCCTGGCAGGGATACCCGTTCCCAGGATACGTTTGAAGTTTGAGGTGGCAAGACAAGCAAGCAGCCCCAGTCTCTGTGCCTCTGTGCGAGCAGTGCCATGTGCAGAGGAGGCTGAGCAACAGCTTTCCAGGCTAGCCCCTTCTGGCTGCCAGCTATCTGCAGACGTTCGCATTTCAAGAGCAGGGCTGCGAAAGGAGCCTGGCAGGGATACCCGTTCCCAGGATACGTTTGAAGTTTGAGGTGGCAAGACAAGCAAGCAGCCCCAGTCTCTGTGCCTCTGTGCGAGCAGTGCCATGGGCAGAGGAGGCTGAGCAACAGCTTTCCAGGCTAGCCCCTTCTGGCTGCAAGCTATCTGCAGACGTTCGCATTTCAAGAGCAGGGCTGCGAAAGGAGCCTGGCAGGGATACCCGTTCCCAGGCTACGTTTGAAGTTTGAGGTGGCAAGACAAGTAAGGAGCCCCATTCTCTGTGCCTCCGTGCGAGCAGTGCCATGGGCAGATGAGGCTGAGCAACAGCTTTCCAGGCTAGCACCTGCTGGCTGCCAGCTCTCTGCAGATGGTCGCATTTTCTGAGCAGGGCTGCGAAAGGAGCCTGGCAGGTATACCCGCTCCCAGGATACGTTTGAAGTTTGAGGTGGCAAGACAAGCAAGCAGCCCCAGTCTCTGTGCCTCTGTGCGAGCAGTGCCATGGGCAGATGAGGCTGAGCAACAGCTTTCCAGGCTAGCCCCTTCTGGCTGCCAGCTATCTGCAGACTTTCGCATCTTGGGAGTAGGGCAGCGAAAGGAGCCTGGCAGAGATAACTGTTCCCAGGATACGTTTCAAGTTTGAGGTGGCAAGACAAGCAAGCAGCCCCAGTCTCTGTGGTTCTGAGAGAGCAGTGCCATGGGCAGATGAGGCTGAGCAACAGCTTTCCAGGCTAGCCCCTTCTGGCTGCAAGCTATCTGCAGACGTTCACACTTTCGGAGCTTGGCTGCGAAAGGAGCCTGGCAGGGATACCCGTTCCCAGGATACGTTTGAAGTTTGAGGTGGCAAGACAAGCAAGCAGCCCCAGTCTCTGTGGTTCCGAGAGAGCAGTGCCATGGGTAGAGGAAGCTGAGCAACAGCTTTCCAGGCTAGCCCCTTCTGGCTGCCAGCTATCTGCAGACGTTCGCATTTCAAGAGCAGGGCTGCGAAAGGAGCCTGGCAGGGATACCTGTTCCCAGGATATGTTTGAAGTTTGAGGTGGCAAGACATGTAAGCAGCCCCAGTCTCTGTGGTTCCGAGAGAGCAGTGCCATGGGCAGATGAGGCTGAGCAACAGCTTTCCAGGCTAGCCCCTTCTGGCTGCCAGCTATCTGCAGACGTTCGCATTTCAAGAGCACGACTGCGAAAGCAGCCTGGCAGGGATACCTGTTCCCAGGATATGTTTGAAGTTTGAGGTGGCAAGACGAGTAAGCAGCCCCAGTCTCTGTGGTTCCGAGAGAGCAGTGCCATGGGCAGATGAGGCTGAGCAACAGCTTTCCAGGCTAGCCCCTTCTGCCTGCAAGCTATCTGCAGACGTTTACACTTTTGGAGCAGGGCTGCGAAAGGAGCCTGGCAGGGATACCCGTTCCCAGGATACGTTTGAAGTTTGAGGTGGCAAGACAAGCAAGCAGCCCCAGTCTCTGTGGTTCCGAGAGAGCAGTGCCATGGGCAGATGAGACTGAGCAACAGCTTTCCAGGCTAGCCTCTTCTGGCTGCCAGCTATCTGCAGACATTCACATCTTCGGAGCAGGGCTGCGAAAGGAGCCTGGCAGGGATACCCGTTCCCAGGATACGTTTGAAGTTTGAGGTGGCAAGACAAGTAAGCAGCCCCAGTCTCTGTGCCTCTGGGCGAGCAGTGAATATGGGCAGAGGAGGCTGAGCAACAGTTTTCCAGGCTAGCCCCTTCTGGCTGCCAGCTATCTGCAGACGTTCGCATTTTCGGAGAAGGGCTGCGAAAGGAGCCTGGCAGGGATACCCGTTCCCAGGATATGTTTGAAGTTTGAGGTGGCAAGACAAGCAAGCATCTCCAGTCTCTGTGCCTCTGTGCGAGGAGTGCCATGGGCAGATGAGGCTGAGCAACAGCTTTCCAGGCTAGCCCCTTCTGGCTGCCAGCTATCTGCAGACGTTCGCATTTTCGGAGCAGGGCTGCGAAAGGAGCCTGGCAGGGATACCTGTTCCCAGGATACGTTTCAAGTTTGAGGTGGCAAGACAAGCAAGCAGCCCCAGTCTCTGTGGTTCGGAGAGAGCAGTGCCATGGGCAGATGAGGCTGAGCAACAGTTTTCCAGGCTAGCCCCTGCTGGCTGCCAGCTATCTGCAGACATTCACATTTCGGAGCAGGGCTGCGAAAGGAGCCTGGCAGGGATACCCATTCCCAGGCTACGTTTTAATTTTGAGGGGGCAAGACAAGCAAGAAGCCCCAGTTTCTGTGGTTTGGAGAGAGCAGTGCCATGGGCAGAGGAGGCTGAGCAACAGCTTTCCAGGCTAGCCCCTTCTGGCTGCCAGCTATCTGCAGACATTCGCATCTTCGGAGCAGGGCTGCGAAAGGAGCCTGGCAGGGATACCCGTTCCGAGGATACGTTTGAAGTTTGAGGTGGCAAGACAAGCAAGCAGCCCCAGTCTCTGTGGTTCCGAGAGAGCAGTGCCATGGGCAGATGAGGCTGAGCAACAGCTTTCCAGGCTAGCCCCTTCTGCCTGCAATATATGTGCACACATTCGCATTTTCGGAGCAGGGCTGCGAAAGGAGCCTGGCAGGGATACCCGTTCCCAGGATACGTTTGAAGTTTGAGGTGGCAAGACAAGCAAGCAGCCCCAGTCTCTGTGCCTCTGTGCGAGCAGTGCCATGGGCAGATGAGGCTCAGCAACAGCTTTCCAGGCTAGCCCCTGCTGCCTGCCAGCTATCTGCAGATGGTCGCATTTTCTGAGCAGGACTGCGAAAGGAGCCTGGCAGGTATACCCGTTCCCAGGATACGTTTGAAGTTGGAGGTGGCAAGACAAGCAAGCAGGCCCAGTCTCTGTGCCTCTGTGCGAGCAGTGCCATGGGGAGATGAGGCTGAGCAACAGCTTTCCAGGCTAGCCCCTTCTGGCTGCCAGCTATCTACAGACGTTCGCATCTTCAGAGCAAGGCTGCGAAAGGAGCCTGGCAGTGATACCCGTTCCCAGGATACGTTTGAAGTTTGAGGTGGCAAGACAAGCAAGCATCTCCTGTCTCTGTGCCTCTGTGCGAGCAGTGCCATGGGCAGATGAGGCTGAGCAACAGCTTTCCAGGCTAGCCCCTTCTGGCTGCCAGCTATCTGCAGACATTCGCATCTTCAGAGCAGGGCTGCGAAAGGAGCCTGGCAGGGATACCCGTTCCCAGGATACGTTTGAAGTTTGAGGTGGCAAGACAAGTAAGCAGACCCAGTCTCTGTGGTTCGGAGACAGCAGTGCCATGGGCAGATGAGGCTGAGCAACAGCTTTCCAGGCTAGCCCCTTCTGGCTGCCAACTATCTGCAGACGTTCGCATTTTCGGAGCAGGGCTGCGAAAGGAGCCTGGCAGGGATACCTGTTCCCAGGATACGTTTGAAGTTTGAGGTGGCAAGACAAGCAAGCAGCCCCAGTCTCTGTGGTTCGGAGAGAGCAGTGCCATGGGCAGATGAGGCTGAGCAACAGTTTTCCAGGCTAGCCCCTGCTGGCTGCCAGCTATCTGCACATATTCGCATCTTCGGAACAGGGCTGCGAAAGGAGCCTCGCAGGGATACCCGTTCCCAGGATACGTTTGAAGTTTGAGGTGGCAAGACAAGTAAGCAGCCCCAGTCTCTGTGGTTCGGAGAGAGCAGTGCCATGGGCAGAGGAGGCTGAGCAACAGCTTTCCAGGCTAGCCCCTTCTGCCTGCAAGCTATCTGCAGACGTTCGCACTTTCGGAGCAGGGCTGCTAAAGGAGCCTGGCAGGGATACCCGTTCCCAGGATACGTTTGAAGTTTGAGGTGGCAAGACAAGTAAGCAGCCCCATTCTCTCTGTGGTTCGGAGACAGCAGTGCCATGGGCAGATGAGGCTGAGCAACAGCTTTCCAGGCTAGCCCCTTCTGGCTGCCAGCTATCTGCAGACGTTCGCACTTTCGGAGCAGGGCTGCGAAAGGAGCCTGGCAGGGATACCTGTTCCCAGGATACTTTTGTAAGTTTGAGGTGGGAAGACAAGCAAGCAGCCCCAGTCTCTGTGGTTCGGAGAGAGCAGTGCCATGGGCAGATGAGGCTGAGCAACCGTTTTCCAGGCTAGCCCCTTCTGCCTGCCAGCTATCTGCAGACATTCGCATATTCGGAGCAGGGCTGCGAAAGGAGCCTGGCAGGGATACCCGTTCCCAGGATACGTTTGAAGTTTGAGGTGGCAAGACAAGCAAGCAGCCCCAGTCTCTGTGCCTCTGTGCGAGCAGTGCCATGTGCAGAGGAGGCTGAGCAACAGCTTTCCAGGCTAGCCCCTTCTGGCTGCCAGCTATCTGCAGACGTTCGCATTTCAAGAGCAGGGCTGCGAAAGGAGCCTGGCAGGGATACCCGTTCCCAGGATACGTTTGAAGTTTGAGGTGGCAAGACAAGCAAGCAGCCCCAGTCTCTGTGCCTCTGTGCGAGCAGTGCCATGGGCAGAGGAGGCTGAGCAACAGCTTTCCAGGCTAGCCCCTTCTGGCTGCAAGCTATCTGCAGACGTTCGCATTTCAAGAGCAGGGCTGCGAAAGGAGCCTGGCAGGGATACCCGTTCCCAGGCTACGTTTGAAGTTTGAGGTGGCAAGACAAGTAAGGAGCCCCATTCTCTGTGCCTCCGTGCGAGCAGTGCCATGGGCAGATGAGGCTGAGCAACAGCTTTCCAGGCTAGCACCTGCTGGCTGCCAGCTCTCTGCAGATGGTCGCATTTTCTGAGCAGGGCTGCGAAAGGAGCCTGGCAGGTATACCCGCTCCCAGGATACGTTTGAAGTTTGAGGTGGCAAGACAAGCAAGCAGCCCCAGTCTCTGTGCCTCTGTGCGAGCAGTGCCATGGGCAGATGAGGCTGAGCAACAGCTTTCCAGGCTAGCCCCTTCTGGCTGCCAGCTATCTCCAGACGTTCGCATCTTCAGAGCAGGGCTGCGAAAGGAGCCTGGCAGGTATACCCGTTCCCAGGATACGTTTGAAGTTTGAGGTGGCAAGACAAGCAAGCATCTCCTGTCTCTGTGCCTCTGTGCGAGCAGTGCCATGGGCAGATGAGGCTGAGCAACAGCTTTCCAGGCTAGCCCCTTCTGGCTGCCAGCTATCTGCAGATGGTCGCATTTTCTGAGCAGGGCTGCGAAAGGAGCCTGGCAGGGATACCCGTTCCCAGGATACGTTTGAAGTTTGAGGTGGCAAGACAAGTAAGCAGCCCCAGTCTCTGTGGTTCGGAGAGAGCAGTGCCATGGGCAGATGAGGCTGAGCAACAGCTTTCCAGGCTAGCCCCTTCTGGCTCCAGCTATCTGCAGACGTTCGCATTTTCGGAGCAGGGCTGCGAAAGGAGCCTGGCAGGGATACCCGTTCCCAGGATAAGTTTGAAGTTTGAGGTGGCAAGACAAGCAAGCGGCCCCAGTCTCTGTGGTTCGGAGAGAGCAGTGCCATGGGCAGATGAGGCTGAGCAACAGTTTTCCAGGCTAGCCCCTTCTGGCTGCCAGCTATCTGCAGACATTCGCACTTTCGGAGCAGGGCTGCGAAAGGAGCCTGGCAGGGATCCCCGTTCCCAGGATAAGTTTGAAGATTGAGGTGGCAAGACAAGAAAGCAGCCCCAGTCTCTGTGGTTCGGAGAGAGCAGTGCCATGGGCAGATGAGGCTGAGCAACAGCTTTCCAGGCTAGCCCCTTCTGCCTGCAAACTATCTGCAGACATTCGCATCTTCGGAGCAGGGCTGCGAAAGGAGCCTGGCAGGGATACCCGTTCCCAGGCTACGTTTCAAGTTTGAGGTGGCAAGACAAGCAAGAAGCCCCAGTCTCTGTGCCTCTGTGCGAGCAGTGCCATGGGCAGATGAGGCTGAGCAACAGTTTTCCAGGCTAGCCCCTGCTGGCTCCCAGCTATCTGCAGATGTTCGCATTTTCGGAGCAGGGCTGCGAAAGGTGCCTGGCAGGTATACCCGTTCCCAGGATACGTTTGAAGTTTGAGGTGGCAAGACAAGCAAGCAGCCCCAGTCTCTGTGGTTCCGAGACAGCAGTGCCATGGGCAGATGAGGCTGAGCAACAGCTTTCCAGGCTAGCCCCTTCTGGCTGCCAGCTATCTGCAGACGTTCGCACTTTTGGAGCAGGGCTGCGAAAGGAGCCTGGCAGGGATACCCGTTCCCAGGATACGTTTGAAGTTTGAGGTGGCAAGACAAGCAAGCAGCCCCAGTCTCTGTGCCTCTGTGCGAGCAGTGCCATGTGCAGAGGAGGCTGAGCAACAGCTTTCCAGGCTAGCCCCTTCTGCCTGCAAGCTATCTGCAGACGTTCGCATTTCAAGAGCAGGGCTGCGAAAGGAGCCTGGCAGGGATACCCGTTCCCAGGATACGTTTGAAGTTTGAGGTGGCAAGACAAGCAAGCAGCCCCAGTCTCTGTGCCTCTGTGCGAGCAGTGCCATGGGCAGAGGAGGCTGAGCAACAGCTTTCCAGGCTAGCCCCTTCTGGCTGCAAGCTATCTGCAGACGTTCGCATTTCAAGAGCAGGGCTGCGAAATAAGCCTGGCAGGGATACCCGTTTCCAGGCTATGTTTGAAGTTTGAGGTGGCAAGACAAGTAAGGAGCCCCATTCTCTGTGCCTCTGTGCGAGCAGTGCCATGGGCAGATGAGGCTGAGCAACAGCTTTCCAGGCTAGCACCTGCTGGCTGCCAGCTCTCTGCAGATGGTCGCATTTTCTGAGCAGGGCTGCGAAAGGAGCCTGGCAGGTGTACCCGCTCCCAGGATACGTTTGAAGTTTGAGGTGGCAAGACAAGCAAGCAGCCCCAGTCTCTGTGCCTCTGTGCGAGCAGTGCCATGGGCAGATGAGGCTGAGCAACAGCTTTCCAGACTAGCCCCTTCTGGCTGCCAGCTATCTCCAGACGTTCGCATCTTCAGAGCAGGGCTGCGAAAGGAGCCTGGCAGGTATACCCGTTCCCAGGATACGTTTGAAGTTTGAGGTGGCAAGACAAGCAAGCAGCCCCAGTCTCTGTGCCTCTGTGCGAGCAGTGCCATGGGAAGATGAGGCTGAGCAACAGCTTTCCAGGCTAGCCCCTTCTGGCTGCCAGCTATCTGCAGATGGTCGCATTTTCTGAGCAGGGCTGCGAAAGGAGCCTGGCAGGGATACCCGTTCCCAGGATACGTTTGAAGTTTGAGGTGGCAAGACAAGTAAGCAGCCCCAGTCTCTGTGGTTCGGAGAGAGCAGTGCCATGGGCAGATGAGGCTGAGCAACAGCTTTCCAGGCTAGCCCCTTCTGGCTGCAAACTATCTGCAGACATTCGCATCTTCGGAGCAGGGCTGCGAAAGGAGCCTGGCAGGGATACCCGTTCCCAGGATACGTTTGAAGTTTGAGGTGGCAAGACAAGCAAGCAGCCCCAATCTCTGTGCCTCTGTGAGAGCAGTGCCATGGGCAGATGAGACTGAGTAAGAGCTTTCCAGGCTAGTCGCTTGTGGCTGCCAGCTATCTGCAGACATTCGCATATTCGGAGCAGGGCTGCGAAAGGAGCCTGGCAGGGATACCCGTTCCCAGGCTACGTTTCAATTTTGAGGTGGCAAGACAAGCAAGAAGCCCCAGTCTCTGTGCCTCTGTGCGAGCAGTGCCATGGGCAGATGAGGCTGAGCAACCGTTTTCCAGGCTAGCCCCTTCTGGCTGTAAGCTATCTGCAGATGTTCGCATTTTCTGAGCAGGGCTGCGAAAGGAGCCTGGCAGGGATACCCGTTCCCAGGATACGTTTGAAGTTTGAGGTGGCAAGACAAGCAAGCAGCCCCAGTCTCTGTGGTTCGGAGAGAGCAGTGCCATGGGCAGATGAGGCTGAGCAACAGCTTTCCAGGCTAGCCCCTTCTGGCTGCCAGCTATCTGCAGACGTTCGCATCTTCAGAGCAGGGCTGCGAAAGGAGTCTGGCAAGGATACCCGTTCCCAGGATACGTTTGAAGTTTGAGGTGGCAAGACAAGCAAGCAGCCCCAGTCTCTGTGCCTCTGTGCGAGCAGTGCCATGGGCAGAGGAGGCTGAGTAACAGTTTTCCAGGCTAGCCCCTGCTGGCTGCCAGCTATCTGCAGACGTTCGCATTTTCGGAGCAGGGCTGCGAAAGGAGCCTGGCAGGGATACCCGTTCCCAGGATACGTTTGAAGTTTGAGGTGGCAAGACAAGTAAGCAGCCCCAGTCTCTGTGGTTCGGACAGAGCAGTGCCATGGGCAGATGAGTCTGAGCAACAGCTTTCCAGGCTAGCCCCTTCTGCCTGCCAGCTATCTGCAGACGTTCGCATCTTCAGAGCAGGGCTGCGAAAGGAGCCTGGCAGGGATACCCGTTCCCAGGATACGTTTGAAGTTTGAGGTGGCAAGACAAGCAAGCAGCCCCAGTCTCTGTGCTTCCGAGAGAGCAGTGCCATGGGCAGATGAGGCTGAGCAACAGCTTTCCAGGCTAGCCCCTTCTGGCTGCCAGCTATCTGCAGACGTTCGCATTTCAAGAGCAGGGCTGCGAAAGGGGCCTGGCAGGGATACCCGTTCCCAGGATACGTTTGAAGTTTGAGGTGGCAAGACAAGCAAGCAGCCCCAGTCTCTGTGGTTCCGAGAGAGCAGTGCCATGGGCAGATGAGGCTGAGCAACTGCTTTCCAGGCTAGCCCCTTCTGCCTGCAAGCTATCTGCAGACGTTCGCACTTTCGGAGCTTGGCTGCGAAAGGAGCCTGGCAGGGATACCCGTTCCCAGGATACGTTTGAAGTTTGAGGTGGCAAGACAAGCAAGCAGCCCCATTCTCTCTGCCTCTGTGCGAGCAGTGCCATGGGCAGAGGAGGCTGAGCAACAGCTTTCCAGGCTAGCCCCTTCTGCCTGCAAGCTACATGCAGACGTTCGCACTTTCGGAGCAGGGCTGCGAAAAGAGCCTGGCAGGGATACCCGTTCCCAGGATACGTTTGAAGTTTGAGGTGGCAAGACAAGCAAGCAGCCCCAGTCTCTCTGGTTCGGAGAGAGCAGTGCCATGGGCAGAGGAGGCTGAGCAATAGCTTTCCAGGCTAGCCCCTTCTGGCTGCCAGCTATCTGCAGACTTTCTCATTTTCGGAGCAGGGCTGCGAAAGGAGCCTGGCAGGGATACCTGTTCCCAGGATACGTTTGAAGTTTGAGGTGGCAAGACAAGCAAGCAGCCCCAGTCTCTGTGGTTCCGAGAGAGCAGTGCCATGGGCAGATGAGGCTGAGCAACAGCTTTCCAGGCTAGCCCCTTCTGCCTGCAAGCTATCTGCAGACGTTCGCATCTTGGGAGCAGGGCTGCGAAAGGAGCCTGGCAGGGATACCCGTTCCCAGGATACATTTGAAGTTTGAGGTGGCAAGACAAGTAAGCAGCCGCAGTCTCTGTGGTTCGGACAGAGCAGTGCCATGGGCAGATGAGGCTGAGCAACAGCTTTCCAGGCTAGCCCCTTCTGGCTGCCAGCTATCTGCAGACGTTCGCATCTTCAGAGCAGGGCTGCGAAAGGAGCCTGGCAGGGATCCCCGTTCCCAGGATACGTTTGAAGTTTGAGGTGGCAAGACAAGCAAACAGCCCCAGTCTCTGTGCCTCTGTGCGAGCAGTGCCATGGGCAGAGGAGGCTGAGCAACAGCTTTCCAGGCTAGCCCCTTCTGCCTGCAAGCTATCTGCAGACATTCGCACTTTCGGAGCTTGGCTGCGAAAGGAGCCTGGCAGGGATACCGGTTCCCAGGATACGTTTGAAGTTTGAGGTGGCAAGACAAGCAAGCAGCCCCAGTCTCTGTGGTTCCGAGAGAGCAGTGCCATGGGCAGAGGAGGCTGAGCAACAGCTTTCCAGGCTAGCCCCTTCTGCCTGCCAGCTATCTGCAGACGTTCGCACTTCGGAGCAGGGCTGCGAAAGGAGCCTGGCAGGGATACCCGTTCCCAGGATACGTTTGAAGTTTGAGGTTGCAAGACAAGTAAGCAGACCCAGTCTCTGTGGTTCGGAGAGAGCAGTGCCATGGGCAGAGGAGGCTGAGCAACAGCTTTCCAGGCTAGCCCCTTCTGCCTGCAAGCTATCTGCAGACGTTCGCACTTTCGGAGCTTGGCTGCGAAAGGAGCCTGGCAGGGATACCCGTTCCCAGGATACGTTTGAAGTTTGAGGTGGCAAGACAAGCAAACAGCCCCAGTCTCTGTGCCTCTGTGCGAGCAGTGCCATGGGCAGAGGAGGCTGAGCAACAGCTTTCCAGGCTAGCCCCTTCTTCCTGCAAGCTATCTGCAGACGTTCGCACTTTCGGAGCAGGGCTGCGAAAGGCGCCTGGCCGGGATACCCGTTCCCAGGCTACGTTTGAAGTTTGAGGTGGCAAGACAAGTAAGCAGTCCCAGTCTCTGTGGTTCGGAGAGAGCAGTGCCATGGGCAGATGAGGCTGAGCAACAGCTTTTCAGGCTAGCCCCTGCTGGCTGCCATCTATCTGCAGATATTTGCATTTTCTGAGCAGGGCTGCGGAAGTAGCCTGGCAGGGATACCCGTTCCCAGGATACGTTTGAAGTTTGAGGTGGCAAGAAAAGCAAGCAGCCCCAGTCTCTGTGGTTCCGAGAGAGCGGTGCCATGGGCAGATGAGGCTGAGCAACTGCTTTCCAGGCTAGCCCCTTCTGCCTGCAAGCTATCTGCAGACGTTCGCACTTTCGGAGCTTGGCTGCGAAAGGAGCCTGGCAGGGATACCCGTTTCCAGGCTATGTTTGAAGTTTGAGGTTGCAAGACAAGTAAGGAGCCCCATTCTCTGTGCCTCTGTGCGAGCAGTGCCATGGGCAGATGAGGCTGAGCAACAGCTTTCCAGGCTAGCACCTGCTGGCTGCCAGCTCTCTGCAGATGGTCGCATTTTCTGAGCAGGGCTGCGAAAGGAGCCTGGCAGGTATACCCGCTCCCAGGATACGTTTGAAGTTTGAGGTGGCAAGACAAGCAAGCAGCCCCAGTCTCTGTGCCTCTGTGCGAGCAGTGCCATGGGCAGATGAGGCTGAGCAACAGCTTTCCAGACTAGCCCCTTCTGGCTGCCAGCTATCTCCAGACGTTCGCATCTTCAGAGCAGGGCTGCGAAAGGAGCCTGGCAGGTATACCCGTTCCCAGGATACGTTTGAAGTTTGAGGTGGCAAGACAAGCAAGCAGCCCCAGTCTCTGTGCCTCTGTGCGAGCAGTGCCATGGGAAGATGAGGCTGAGCAACAGCTTTCCAGGCTAGCCCCTTCTGGCTGCCAGCTATCTGCAGATGGTCGCATTTTCTGAGCAGGGCTGCGAAAGGAGCCTGGCAGGGATACCCGTTCCCAGGATACGTTTGAAGTTTGAGGTGGCAAGACAAGTAAGCAGCCCCAGTCTCTGTGGTTCGGAGCGAGCAGTGCCATGGGCAGATGAGGCTGAGCAACAGCTTTCCAGGCTAGCCCCTTCTGGCTGCAAACTATCTGCAGACATTCGCATCTTCGGAGCAGGGCTGCGAAAGGAGCCTGGCAGGGATACCCGTTCCCAGGATACGTTTGAAGTTTGAGGTGGCAAGACAAGCAAGCAGCCCCAATCTCTGTGCCTCTGTGAGAGCAGTGCCATGGGCAGATGGGACTGAGTAAGAGCTTTCCAGGCTAGTCGCTTGTGGCTGCCAGCTATCTGCAGACATTCGCATATTCGGAGCAGGGCTGCGAAAGGAGCCTGGCAGGGATACCCGTTCCCAGGCTACGTTTCAATTTTGAGGTGGCAAGACAAGCAAGAAGCCCCAGTCTCTGTGCCTCTGTGCGAGCAGTGCCATGGGCAGATGAGGCTGAGCAACCGTTTTCCAGGCTAGCCCCTTCTGGCTGTAAGCTATCTGCAGATGTTCGCATTTTCTGAGCAGGGCTGCGAAAGGAGCCTGGCAGGGATACCCGTTCCCAGGATACGTTTGAAGTTTGAGGTGGCAAGACAAGTAAGCAGCCCCAGTCTCTGTGGTTCCGAGAGAGCAGTGCCATGGGCAGATGAGTCTGAGCAACAGCTTTCCAGGCTAGCCCCTTCTGCCTGCCAGCTATCTGCAGACGTTCGCATCTTCAGAGCAGGGCTGCGAAAGGAGCCTGGCAGGGATACCCGTTCCCAGGATACGTTTGAAGTTTGAGGTGGCAAGACAAGCAAGCAGCCCCAGTCTCTGTGCTTCCGAGAGAGCAGTGCCATGGGCAGATGAGGCTGAGCAACAGCTTTCCAGGCTAGCCCCTTCTGGCTGCCAGCTATCTGCAGACGTTCGCATTTCAAGAGCAGGGCTGCGAAAGGGGCCTGGCAGGGATACCCGTTCCCAGGATACGTTTGAAGTTTGAGGTGGCAAGACAAGCAAGCAGCCCCAGTCTCTGTGGTTCCGAGAGA
Source organism: Opisthocomus hoazin (assembly GCF_030867145.1). Taxonomy (NCBI): domain Eukaryota; kingdom Metazoa; phylum Chordata; class Aves; order Opisthocomiformes; family Opisthocomidae; genus Opisthocomus; species Opisthocomus hoazin. The sequence goes on from NC_134440.1 coordinate 7,998,262, forward strand.
GCAGTGCCATGGGCAGATGAGGCTGAGCAACTGCTTTCCAGGCTAGCCCCTTCTGCCTGCAAGCTATCTGCAGACGTTCGCACTTTCGGAGCTTGGCTGCGAAAGGAGCCTGGCAGGGATACCCGTTCCCAGGATACGTTAGAAGTTTGAGGTGGCAAGACAAGCAAGCAGCCCCATTCTCTCTGCCTCTGTGCTAGCAGTGCCATGGGCAGAGGAGGCTGAGCAACAGCTTTCCAGGCTAGCCCCTTCTGCCTGCAAGCTACATGCAGACGTTCGCACTTTCGGAGCAGGGCTGCGAAAAGAGCCTGGCAGGGATACCCGTTCCCAGGATACGTTTGAAGTTTGAGGTGGCAAGACAAGCAAGCAGCCCCAGTCTCTCTGGTTCGGAGAGAGCAGTGCCATGGGCAGAGGAGGCTGAGCAATAGCTTTCAAGGCTAGCCCCTGCTGGCTGACAGCTATCTGCAGACTTTCTCGTTTTCGGAGCAGGGCTGCGAAAGGAGCCTGGCAGGGATACCTGTTCCCAGGATACGTTTGAAGTTTGAGGTGGCAAGACAAGCAAGCAGCCCCAGTCTCTGTGGTTCCGAGAGAGCAGTGCCATGGGCAGATGAGGCTGAGCAACAGCTTTCCAGGCTAGCCCCTTCTGCCTGCAAGCTATCTGCAGACGTTCGCATCTTGGGAGCAGGGCTGCGAAAGGAGCCTGGCAGGGATACCCGTTCCCAGGATACATTTGAAGTTTGAGGTGGCAAGACAAGTAAGCAGCCGCAGTCTCTGTGGTTCGGACAGAGCAGTGCCATGGGCAGATGAGGCTGAGCAACAGCTTTCCAGGCTAGCCCCTTCTGGCTGCCAGCTATCTGCAGACGTTCGCATCTTCAGAGCAGGGCTGCGAAAGGAGCCTGGCAGGGATCCCCGTTCCCAGGATACGTTTGAAGTTTGAGGTGGCAAGACAAGCAAACAGCCCCAGTCTCTGTGCCTCTGTGCGAGCAGTGCCATGGGCAGAGGAGGCTGAGCAACAGCTTTCCAGGCTAGCCCCTTCTGCCTGCAAGCTATCTGCAGACATTCGCACTTTCGGAGCTTGGCTGCGAAAGGAGCCTGGCAGGGATACCGGTTCCCAGGATACGTTTGAAGTTTGAGGTGGCAAGACAAGCAAGCAGCCCCAGTCTCTGTGGTTCCGAGAGAGCAGTGCCATGGGCAGAGGAGGCTGAGCAACAGCTTTCCAGGCTAGCCCCTTCTGCCTGCCAGCTATCTGCAGACGTTCGCACTTCGGAGCAGGGCTGCGAAAGGAGCCTGGCAGGGATACCCGTTCCCAGGATACGTTTGAAGTTTGAGGTTGCAAGACAAGTAAGCAGACCCAGTCTCTGTGGTTCGGAGAGAGCAGTGCCATGGGCAGAGGAGGCTGAGCAACAGCTTTCCAGGCTAGCCCCTTCTGCCTGCAAGCTATCTGCAGACGTTCGCACTTTCGGAGCTTGGCTGCGAAAGGAGCCTGGCAGGGATACCCGTTCCCAGGATACGTTTGAAGTTTGAGGTGGCAAGACAAGCAAACAGCCCCAGTCTCTGTGCCTCTGTGCGAGCAGTGCCATGGGCAGAGGAGGCTGAGCAACAGCTTTCCAGGCTAGCCCCTTCTTCCTGCAAGCTATCTGCAGACGTTCGCACTTTCGGAGCAGGGCTGCGAAAGGCGCCTGGCCGGGATACCCGTTCCCAGGCTACGTTTGAAGTTTGAGGTGGCAAGACAAGTAAGCAGTCCCAGTCTCTGTGGTTCGGAGAGAGCAGTGCCATGGGCAGATGAGGCTGAGCAACAGCTTTTCAGGCTAGCCCCTGCTGGCTGCCATCTATCTGCAGATATTTGCATTTTCTGAGCAGGGCTGCGGAAGTAGCCTGGCAGGGATACCCGTTCCCAGGATACGTTTGAAGTTTGAGGTGGCAAGACAAGCAAGCAGCCCCAGTCTCTGTGGTTCCGAGAGAGCAGTGCCATGGGCAGATGAGGCTGAGCAACTGCTTTCCAGGCTAGCCCCTTCTGCCTGCAAGCTATCTGCAGACGTTCGCACTTTCGGAGCTTGGCTGCGAAAGGAGCCTGGCAGGGATACCCGTTCCCAGGATACGTTTGAAGTTTGAGGTGGCAAGACAAGCAAGCAGCCCCAGTCTCTCTGCCTCTGTGCGAGCAGTGCCATGGGCAGAGGAGGCTGAGCAACAGCTTTCCAGGCTAGCCCCTTCTGCCTGCAAGCTACATGCAGACGTTCGCACTTTCGGAGCAGGGCTGCGAAAGGAGCCTGGCAGGGATACCCGTTCCCAGGATACGTTTGAAGTTTGAGGTGGCAAGACAAGCAAGCAGCACCAGTCTCTCTGCATCTGTGCGAGCAGTGCCATGGGCAGAGGAGGCTGAGCAACAGCTTTCCAGGCTAGCCCCTTCTGCCTGCCAGCTATCTGCAGACATTCGCACTTTCGGAGCTTGGCTGCGAAAGGAGCCTGGCAGGGATACCGGTTCCCAGGATACGTTTGAAGTTTGAGGTGGCAAGACAAGCAAGCAGCCCCAGTCTCTGTGGTTCCGAGAGAGCAGTGCCATGGGCAGAGGAGGCTGAGCAACAGCTTTCCAGGCTAGCCCCTTCTGCCTGCCAGCTATCTGCAGACGTTCGCACTTCGGAGCAGGTCTACGAAAGGAGCCTGGCAGGGATACCCTTTCCCAGGATACGTTTGAAGTTTGAGGTGGCAAGACAAGTAAGCAGACCCAGTCTCTGTGCCTCTGTGCGAGCAGTGCCATGGGCAGAGGAGGCTGAGCAACAGCTTTCCAGGCTAGCCCCTTCTTCCTGCAAGCTATCTGCAGACGTTCGCACTTTCGGAGCAGGGCTGCGAAAGGAGCCTGGCAGGGATACCCGTTCCCAGGATACGTTTGAAGTTTGAGGTGGCAAGACAAGTAAGCAGTCCCAGTCTCTGTGGTTCCGAGAGAGCAGTGCCATGGGCAGATGAGGCTGAGCAACAGCTTTCCAGGCTAGCCCCTGCTGGCTGCCATCTATCTGCAGATATTTGCATTTTCTGAGCAGGGCTGCGAAAGTAGCCTGGCAGGGATACCCGTTCCCAGGATACGTTTGAAGTTTGAGGTGGCAAGAAAAGCAAGCAGCCCCAGTCTCTGTGGTTCCGAGCGAGCAGTGCCATGGGCAGATGAGGCTGAGCAACTGCTTTCCAGGCTAGCCCCTTCTGCCTGCAAGCTATCTGCAGACATTCGCATCTTCGGAGCAGGGCTGCGAAAGGAGCCTGGCAGGGATACCCGTTCCCAGGATACGTTTGAAGTTTGAGGTGGCAAGACAAGCAAGCAGCCCCAGTCTCTGTGCCTCTGTGCGAGCAGTGCCATGGGCAGAGGCGGCTGAGCAACAGCTTTCCAGGCTAGCCCCTTCTGCCTGCAAGCTACATGCAGACGTTCGCACTTTCAGAGCAGGGCTGCGAAAGGAGCCTGGCAGGGATACCCGTTCCAAGGATACATTTGAAGTTTGAGGTGGCAAGACAAGCAAGCAGCCCCAGTCTCTGTGACTCTGTGCGAGCAGTGCCATGGGCAGATGAGGCTGAGCAACAGCTTTCCAGGCTAGCGCCTTCTGGCTGCCAGCTATCTGCAGACGTTCGCACTTTCGGAGCAGGGCTGCGAAAGGAGCCTGGCAGGGATACCCGTTCCCAGGATACATTTGAAGTTTGAGGTGGCAAGACAAGTAAGCAGCCCCAGTCTCTCTGGTTCGGACAGAGCAGTGCCATGGGCAGATGAGGCTGAGCAACAGCTTTCCAGGCTAGCCCCTTCTGGCTGCCAGCTATCTGCAGACATTCGCATCTTCAGAGCAGGGCTGCGAAAGGAGCCTGGCAGGGATACCCGTTCCCAGAATACGTTTGAAGTTTGAGGTGGCAAGACAAGCAAGCAGCCCCAGACTCTGTGCCTCTGTGCGAGCAGTGCCATGGGCAGAGGAGGCTGAGCAACAGCTTTCCAGGCTAGCCTCTTCTGCCTGCAAGCTACATGCAGACGTTCGCACTTTCGGAGCTTGGCTGCGAAAGGAGCCTGGCAGGAATACCCGTTCCCAGGATACGTTTGAAGTTTGAGGTGGCAAGACAAGCAAGCAGCCCCAGTCTCTGTGCCTCTGTGCGAGCAGTGCCATGGGCAGAGGAGGCTGAGCAACAGCTTTCCAGGCTAGCCCCTTCTGGCTGCAAGCTATCTGCAGACGTTCGCACTTTCGGAGCTTGGCTGCGAAAGGAGCCTGGCAGGAATACCCGTTCCCAGGATACGTTTGAAGTTTGAGGTGGCAAGACAAGCAAGCAGCCCCAGTCTCTGTGCCTCTGTGCGAGCAGTGCCATCGGTAGAGGAGGCTGAGCAACAGCTTTCCAGGCTAGCCTCTTCTGCCTGCAAGCTACATGCAGACGTTCGCACTTTCGGAGCAGGGCTGCGAAAGGAGCCTGGCAGGGATACCCGTTCCCAGGATACGTTTGAAGTTTGAGGTGGCAAGACAAGCAAGCAGCCCCAGTCTCTGTGCCTCTGTGCGAGCAGTGCCATGGGCAGAGGAGGCTGAGCAACAGCTTTCCAGGCTAGCCCCTTCTGGCTGCCAGCTATCTGCAGACGTTCGCATCTTCAGAGCAGGGCTGCGAAAGGAGCCTGGCAGGGATCCCCGTTCCCAGGATACGTTTGAAGTTTGAGGTGGCAAGACAAGCAAACAGCCCCAGTCTCTGTGCCTCTGTGCGAGCAGTGCCATGGGCAGAGGAGGCTGAGCAACAGCTTTCCAGGCTAGCCCCTTCTGCCTGCAAGCTATCTGCAGACATTCGCACTTTCGGAGCTTGGCTGCGAAAGGAGCCTGGCAGGGATACCGGTTCCCAGGCTACGTTTGAAGTTTGAGGTGGCAAGACAAGTAAGCAGTCCCAGTCTCTGTGGTTCGGAGAGAGCAGTGCCATGGGCAGATGAGGCTGAGCAACAGCTTTTCAGGCTAGCCCCTGCTGGCTGCCATCTATCTGCAGATATTTGCATTTTCTGAGCAGGGCTGCGGAAGTAGCCTGGCAGGGATACCCGTTCCCAGGATACGTTTGAAGTTTGAGGTGGCAAGAAAAGCAAGCAGCCCCAGTCTCTGTGGTTCCGAGAGAGCAGTGCCATGGGCAGATGAGGCTGAGCAACAGCTTTCCAGGCTAGCCCCTTCTGCCTGCAAGCTATCTGCAGACGTTCGCACTTTCGGAGCTTGGCTGCGAAAGGAGCCTGGCAGGGATACCCGTTCCCAGGATACGTTTGAAGTTTGAGGTGGCAAGACAAGCAAGCAGCCCCAGTCTCTCTGCCTCTGTGCGAGCAGTGCCATGGGCAGAGGAGGCTGAGCAACAGCTTTCCAGGCTAGCCCCTTCTGCCTGCAAGCTACATGCAGACGTTCGCACTTTCGGAGCAGGGCTGCGAAAGGAGCCTGGCAGGGATACCCGTTCCCAGGATACGTTTGAAGTTTGAGGTGGCAAGACAAACAAGCAGCCCCAGTCTCTCTGCATCTGTGCGAGCAGTGCCATGGGCAGAGGAGGCTGAGCAACAGCTTTCCAGGCTAGCCCCTTCTGCCTGCAAGCTATCTGCAGACATTCGCACTTTCGGAGCTTGGCTGCGAAAGGAGCCTGGCAGGGATACCCGTTCCCAGGATACGTTTGAAGTTTGAGGTGGCAAGACAAGCAAGCAGCCCCAGTCTCTGTGGTTCCGAGAGAGCAGTGCCATGGGCAGAGGAGGCTGAGCAACAGCTTTCCAGGCTAGCCCCTTCTGCCTGCCAGCTATCTGCAGACGTTCGCACTTCGGAGCAGGGCTACGAAAGGAGCCTGGCAGGGATACCCTTTCCCAGGATACGTTTGAAGTTTGAGGTGGCAAGACAAGTAAGCAGACCCAGTCTCTGTGCCTCTGTGCGAGCAGTGCCATGGGCAGATGAGGCTGAGCAACAGCTTTCCAGGCTAGCCCCTTCTTCCTGCAAGCTATCTGCAGACGTTCGCACTTTCGGAGCAGGGCTGCGAAAGGAGCCTGGCAGGGATACCCGTTCCCAGGATACGTTTGAAGTTTGAGGTGGCAAGACAAGTAAGCAGTCCCAGTCTCTGTGGTTCCGAGAGAGCAGTGCCATGGGCAGATGAGGCTGAGCAACAGCTTTCCAGGCTAGCCCCTGCTGGCTGCCATCTATCTGCAGATATTTGCATTTTCTGAGCAGGGCTGCGAAAGTAGCCTGGCAGGGATACCCGTTCCCAGGATACGTTTGAAGTTTGAGGTGGCAAGAAAAGCAAGCAGCCCCAGTCTCTGTGGTTCCGAGCGAGCAGTGCCATGGGCAGATGAGGCTGAGCAACTGCTTTCCAGGCTAGCCCCTTCTGCCTGCAAGCTATCTGCAGACATTCGCATCTTCGGAGCAGGGCTGCGAAAGGAGCCTGGCAGGGATACCCGTTCCCAGGATACGTTTGAAGTTTGAGGTGGCAAGACAAGCAAGCAGCCCCAGTCTCTGTGCCTCTGTGCGAGCAGTGCCATGGGCAGAGGCGGCTGAGCAACAGCTTTCCAGGCTAGCCCCTTCTGCCTGCAAGCTACATGCAGACGTTCGCACTTTCAGAGCAGGGCTGCGAAAGGAGCCTGGCAGGGATACCCGTTCCAAGGATACATTTGAAGTTTGAGGTGGCAAGACAAGTAAGCAGACCCAGTCTCTGTGACTCTGTGCGAGCAGTGCCATGGGCAGATGAGGCTGAGCAACAGCTTTCCAGGCTAGCGCCTTCTGGCTGCCAGCTATCTGCAGACGTTCGCACTTTCGGAGCAGGGCTGCGAAAGGAGCCTGGCAGGGATACCCGTTCCCAGGATACATTTGAAGTTTGAGGTGGCAAGACAAGTAAGCAGCCCCAGTCTCTCTGGTTCGGACAGAGCAGTGCCATGGGCAGATGAGGCTGAGCAACAGCTTTCCAGGCTAGCCCCTTCTGGCTGCCAGCTATCTGCAGACATTCGCATCTTCAGAGCAGGGCTGCGAAAGGAGCCTGGCAGGGATACCCGTTCCCAGAATACGTTTGAAGTTTGAGGTGGCAAGACAAGCAAGCAGCCCCAGTCTCTGTGCCTCTGTGCGAGCAGTGCCATGGGCAGAGGAGGCTGAGCAACAGCTTTCCAGGCTAGCCTCTTCTGCCTGCAAGCTACATGCAGACGTTCGCACTTTCGGAGCTTGGCTGCGAAAGGAGCCTGGCAGGAATACCCGTTCCCAGGATACGTTTGAAGTTTGAGGTGGCAAGACAAGCAAGCAGCCCCAGTCTCTGTGCCTCTGTGCGAGCAGTGCCATGGGCAGAGGAGGCTGAGCAACAGCTTTCCAGGCTAGCCCCTTCTGGCTGCAAGCTATCTGCAGACGTTGGCACTTTCAGAGCTTGGCTGCGAAAGGAGCCTGGCAGGAATACCCGTTCCCAGGATACGTTTGAAGTTTGAGGTGGCAAGACAAGCAAGCAGCCCCAGTCTCTGTGCCTCTGTGCGAGCAGTGCCATCGGTAGAGGAGGCTGAGCAACAGCTTTCCAGGCTAGCCTCTTCTGCCTGCAAGCTACATGCAGACGTTCGCACTTTCGGAGCAGGGCTGCGAAAGGAGCCTGGCAGGGATACCCGTTCCCAGGATACGTTTGAAGTTTGAGGTGGCAAGACAAGCAAGCAGCCCCAGTCTCTGTGCCTCTGTGCGAGCAGTGCCATGGGCAGAGGAGGCTGAGCAACAGCTTTCCAGGCTAGCCCCTTCTGGCTGCCAGCTATCTGCAGACGTTCGCATCTTCAGAGCAGGGCTGCGAAAGGAGCCTGGCAGGGATCCCCGTTCCCAGGATACGTTTGAAGTTTGAGGTGGCAAGACAAGCAAACAGCCCCAGTCTCTGTGCCTCTGTGCGAGCAGTGCCATGGGCAGAGGAGGCTGAGCAACAGCTTTCCAGGCTACCCCTTCTGCCTGCAAGCTATCTGCAGACATTCGCACTTTCGGAGCTTGGCTGCGAAAGGAGCCTGGCAGGGATACCGGTTCCCAGGCTACGTTTGAAGTTTGAGGTGGCAAGACAAGTAAGCAGTCCCAGTCTCTGTGGTTCGGAGAGAGCAGTGCCATGGGCAGATGAGGCTGAGCAACAGCTTTTCAGGCTAGCCCCTGCTGGCTGCCATCTATCTGCAGATATTTGCATTTTCTGAGCAGGGCTGCGGAAGTAGCCTGGCAGGGATACCCGTTCCCAGGATACGTTTGAAGTTTGAGGTGGCAAGAAAAGCAAGCAGCCCCAGTCTCTGTGGTTCCGAGAGAGCAGTGCCATGGGCAGATGAGGCTGAGCAACAGCTTTCCAGGCTAGCCCCTTCTGCCTGCAAGCTATCTGCAGACGTTCGCACTTTCGGAGCTTGGCTGCGAAAGGAGCCTGGCAGGGATACCCGTTCCCAGGATACGTTTGAAGTTTGAGGTGGCAAGACAAGCAAGCAGCCCCAGTCTCTCTGCCTCTGTGCGAGCAGTGCCATGGGCAGAGGAGGCTGAGCAACAGCTTTCCAGGCTAGCCCCTTCTGCCTGCAAGCTACATGCAGACGTTCGCACTTTCGGAGCAGGGCTGCGAAAGGAGCCTGGCAGGGATACCCGTTCCCAGGATACGTTTGAAGTTTGAGGTGGCAAGACAAACAAGCAGCCCCAGTCTCTCTGCATCTGTGCGAGCAGTGCCATGGGCAGAGGAGGCTGAGCAACAGCTTTCCAGGCTAGCCCCTTCTGCCTGCAAGCTATCTGCAGACATTCGCACTTTCGGAGCTTGGCTGCGAAAGGAGCCTGGCAGGGATACCCGTTCCCAGGATACGTTTGAAGTTTGAGGTGGCAAGACAAGCAAGCAGCCCCAGTCTCTGTGGTTCCGAGAGAGCAGTGCCATGGGCAGAGGAGGCTGAGCAACAGCTTTCCAGGCTAGCCCCTTCTGCCTGCCAGCTATCTGCAGACGTTCGCACTTCGGAGCAGGGCTACGAAAGGAGCCTGGCAGGGATACCCTTTCCCAGGATACGTTTGAAGTTTGAGGTGGCAAGACAAGTAAGCAGACCCAGTCTCTGTGCCTCTGTGCGAGCAGTGCCATGGGCAGATGAGGCTGAGCAACAGCTTTCCAGGCTAGCCCCTTCTTCCTGCAAGCTATCTGCAGACGTTCGCACTTTCGGAGCAGGGCTGCGAAAGGAGCCTGGCAGGGATACCCGTTCCCAGGATACGTTTGAAGTTTGAGGTGGCAAGACAAGTAAGCAGTCCCAGTCTCTGTGGTTCCGAGAGAGCAGTGCCATGGGCAGATGAGGCTGAGCAACAGCTTTCCAGGCTAGCCCCTGCTGGCTGCCATCTATCTGCAGATATTTGCATTTTCTGAGCAGGGCTGCGAAAGTAGCCTGGCAGGGATACCCGTTCCCAGGATACGTTTGAAGTTTGAGGTGGCAAGAAAAGCAAGCAGCCCCAGTCTCTGTGGTTCCGAGCGAGCAGTGCCATGGGCAGATGAGGCTGAGCAACTGCTTTCCAGGCTAGCCCCTTCTGCCTGCAAGCTATCTGCAGACATTCGCATCTTCGGAGCAGGGCTGCGAAAGGAGCCTGGCAGGGATACCCGTTCCCAGGATACGTTTGAAGTTTGAGGTGGCAAGACAAGCAAGCAGCCCCAGTCTCTGTGCCTCTGTGCGAGCAGTGCCATGGGCAGAGGAGGCTGAGCAACAGCTTTCCAGGCTAGCCCCTTCTGCCTGCAAGCTACATGCAGACGTTCGCACTTTCAGAGCAGGGCTGCGAAAGGAGCCTGGCAGGGATACCCGTTCCCAGGATACATTTGAAGTTTGAGGTGGCAAGACAAGCAAGCAGCCCCAGTCTCTGTGACTCTGTGCGAGCAGTGCCATGGGCAGATGAGGCTGAGCAACAGCTTTCCAGGCTAGCGCCTTCTGGCTGCCAGCTATCTGCAGACGTTCGCACTTTCGGAGCAGGGCTGCGAAAGGAGCCTGGCAGGGATACCCGTTCCCAGGATACATTTGAAGTTTGAGGTGGCAAGACAAGTAAGCAGCCCCAGTCTCTCTGTTTCGGACAGAGCAGTGCCATGGGCAGATGAGGCTGAGCAACAGCTTTCCAGGCTAGCCCCTTCTGGCTGCCAGCTATCTGCAGACATTCGCATCTTCAGAGCAGGGCTGCGAAAGGAGCCTGGCAGGGATACCCGTTCCCAGAATACGTTTGAAGTTTGAGGTGGCAAGACAAGCAAGCAGCCCCAGTCTCTGTGCCTCTGTGCGAGCAGTGCCATGGGCAGAGGAGGCTGAGCAACAGCTTTCCAGGCTAGCCTCTTCTGCCTGCAAGCTACATGCAGACGTTCGCACTTTCGGAGCTTGGCTGCGAAAGGAGCCTGGCAGGAATACCCGTTCCCAGGATACGTTTGAAGTTTGAGGTGGCAAGACAAGCAAGCAGCCCCAGTCTCTGTGCCTCTGTGCGAGCAGTGCCATGGGCAGAGGAGGCTGAGCAACAGCTTTCCAGGCTAGCCCCTTCTGGCTGCAAGCTATCTGCAGACGTTCGCACTTTCGGAGCTTGGCTGCGAAAGGAGCCTGGCAGGAATACCCGTTCCCAGGATACGTTTGAAGTTTGAGGTGGCAAGACAAGCAAGCAGCCCCAGTCTCTGTGCCTCTGTGCGAGCAGTGCCATGGGCAGAGGAGGCTGAGCAACAGCTTTCCAGGCTAGCCTCTTCTGCCTGCAAGCTACATGCAGACATTCGCACTTTCGGAGCAGGGCTGCGAAAGGAGCCTGGCAGGGATACCCGTTCCCAGGATACGTTTGAAGTTTGAGGTGGCAAGACAAGCAAGCAGCCCCAGTCTCTGTGCCTCTGTGCGAGCAGTGCCATGGGCAGAGGAGGCTGAGCAACAGCTTTCCAGGCTAGCCCCTTCTGGCTGCCAGCTATCTGCAGACGTTCGCACTTTCGGAGCTTGGGTGCAAAAGGAGCCTGGCAGGGATACCCGTTCCCAGGATACGTTTGAAGTTTGAGGTGGCAAGACAAGAAAGCAGCCCCAGTCTCTGTGGTTCCGAGAGAGCAGTGCCATGGGCAGAGGAGGCTGAGCAACAGCTTTCCAGGCTAGCCCCTTCTGCCTGCCAGCTATCTGCAGACGTTCGCACTTCGGAGCAGGGCTACGAAAGCAGCCTGGCAGGGATACCCGTTCCAGGATACGTTTGAAGTTTGAGGTTGCAAGACAAGTAAGCAGCCCCAGTCTCTCTGGTTCGGAGAGAGCAGTGCCATGGGCAGATGAGGCTGAGCAACAGCTTTCCAGGCTAGCCCCTTCTTCCTGCAAGCTATCTGCAGACGTTCGCACTTTCGGAGCTTGGCTGCGAAAGGAGCCTGGCAGGGATACCCGTTCCCAGGATACGTTTGAAGTTTGAGGTGGCAAGACAAGTAAGCAGCCCCAGTCTCTCTGGTTCGGACAGAGCAGTGCCATGGGCAGATGAGGCTGAGCAACAGCTTTCCAGGCTAGCCCCTTCTGGCTGCCAGCTATCTGCAGACTTTCGCATCTTCAGAGCAGGGCTGCGAAAGGAGCCTGGCAGGTATACCCGTTCCCAGGATACGTTTGAAGTTTGAGGTGGCAAGACAAGCAAGCAGCCCCAGTCTCTGTGCCTCTGTGCGAGCAGTGCCATGGGCAGAGGAGGCTGAGCAACAGCTTTCCAGGCTAGCCTCTTCTGCCTGCATTCTACATGCAGACGTTCGCACTTCGGAGCAGGGCTGCGAAAGGAGCCTGGCAGGGATACCCGTTCCCAGGATACGTTTGAAGTTTGAGGTGGCAAGACAAGCAAGCAGCCCCAGTCTCTGTGGTTCGGAGAGAGCAGTGCCATGGGCAGAGGAGGCTGAGCAATAGCTTTCCAGGCTAGCCCCTTCTGGCTGCCAGCTATCTGCAGACTTTCTCATTTTCGGAGCAGGGCTGTGAAAGGAGCCTGGCAGGGATACCCGTTCCCAGGATACATTTGAAGTTTGAGGTTGCAAGACAAGTAAGCAGCCCCAGTCTCTGTGGTTCGGACAGAGCAGTGCCATGGGCAGATGAGGCTGAGCAACAGCTTTCCAGGCTAGCCCCTTCTGGCTGCCAGCTATCTGCAGACTTTCGCATCTTCAGAGCAGGGCTGCGAAAGGAGCCTGGCAGGGATACCCGTTCCCAGGATACGTTTGAAGTTTGAGGTGGCAAGACAAGCAAGAAGCCCCTGTCTCTGTGCCTCTGTGCGAGCAGTGCCATGGGAACAGAAAGCTGAGCAACAGCTTTCCAGGCTAGCCTCTTCTGCCTGCAAGCTACATGCAGACGTTCGCACTTTCGGAGCTTGGCTGCGAAAGGAGCCTGGCAGGAATACCCGTTCCCAGGATACGTTTGAAGTTTGAGGTGGCAAGACAACCAAGCAGCCCCAGTCTCTGTGCCTCTGTGCGAGCAGTGCCATGGGCAGAGGAGGCTGAGCAACAGCTTTCCAGGCTAGCCCCTTCTTCCTGCAAGCTATCTGCAGACGTTCGCACTTTCGGAGCTTGGCTGCGAAAGGAGCCTGGCAGGGATACCCGTTCCCAGGATACGTTTGAAGTTTGAGGTGGCAAGACAAGCAAGCAGCCCCAGTCTCTGTGCCTCTGTGCGAGCAGTGCCATGGGCAGAGGAGGCTGAGCAACAGCTTTCCAGGCTAGCCTCTTCTGCCTGCAAGCTACATGCAGACGTTCGCACTTTCGGAGCAGGGCTGCGAAAGGAGCCTGGCAGGGATACCCGTTCCCAGGATACGTTTGAAGTTTGAGGTGGCAAGACAAGCAAGCAGCCCCAGTCTCTGTGCCTCTGTGCGAGCAGTGCCATGGGCAGAGGAGGCTGAGCAACAGCTTTCCAGGCTAGCCCCTTCTGGCTGCCAGCTATCTGCAGACGTTCGCACTTTCGGAGCTTGGGTGCAAAAGGAGCCTGGCAGGGATACCCGTTCCCAGGATACGTTTGAAGTTTGAGGTGGCAAGACAAGAAAGCAGCCCCAGTCTCTGTGGTTCCGAGAGAGCAGTGCCATGGGCAGAGGAGGCTGAGCAACAGCTTTCCAGGCTAGCCCCTTCTGCCTGCCAGCTATCTGCAGACGTTCGCACTTCGGAGCAGGGCTACGAAAGCAGCCTGGCAGGGATACCCGTTCCAGGATACGTTTGAAGTTTGAGGTTGCAAGACAAGTAAGCAGCCCCAGTCTCTCTGGTTCGGAGAGAGCAGTGCCATGGGCAGATGAGGCTGAGCAACAGCTTTCCAGGCTAGCCCCTTCTTCCTGCAAGCTATCTGCAGACGTTCGCACTTTCGGAGCTTGGCTGCGAAAGGAGCCTGGCAGGGATACCCGTTCCCAGGATACGTTTGAAGTTTGAGGTGGCAAGACAAGTAAGCAGTCCCAGTCTCTGTGGTTCCGAGAGAGCAGTGCCATGGGCAGATGACGCTGAGCAACAGCTTTCCAGGCTAGCCCCTGCTGGCTGCCATCTATCTGCAGATATTTGCCTTTGTCTGAGCAGGGCTGCGTAAGGAGCCTGGCAGGGATACCCGTTCCCAGGATACGTTTGAAGTTTGAGGTGGCAAGAAAAGCAAGCAGCCCCAGTCTCTCTGGTTCCGAGAGAGCAGTGCCATGGGCAGATGAGGCTGAGCAACTGCTTTCCAGGCTAGCCCCTTCTGCCTGCAAGCTATCTGCAGACATTCGCATCTTCGGAGCAGGCCTGCGAAAGGAGCCTGGCAGTGATAGCCGTTCCCAGGATACGTTTGAAGTTTGAGGTGGCAAGACAAGCAAGCAGCCCCAGTCTCTGTGCCTCTGTGCGAGCAGTGCCATGGGCAGAGGAGGCTGAGCAACAGCTTTCCAGGCTAGCCCCTTCTGCCTGCAAGCTACATGCAGACGTTCGCACTTTCGGAGCAGGGCTGCGAAAGGAGCCTGGCAGGGATACCCGTTCCCAGGATACGTTTGAAGTTTGAGGTGGCAAGACAAGCAAGCATCCCCAGTCTCTGTGCCTCTGTGCGAGCAGTGCCATGGGCAGATGAGGCTGAGCAACAGCTTTCCAGGCTAGCGCCTTCTGGCTGCCAGCTATCTGCAGACGTTCGCACTTTCGAAGCAGGGCTGCGAAAGGAGCCTGGCAGGGATACCCTTTCCCAGGATACGTTTGAAGTTTGAGGTTGCAAGACAAGTAAGCAGCCCCAGTCTCTCTGGTTCGGACAGAGCAGTGCCATGGGCAGATGAGGCTGAGCAACAGCTTTCCAGGCTAGCCCCTTCTGGCTGCCAGCTATCTGCAGACTTTCGCATTTCAAGAGCAGGGCTGCGAAAGGAGCCTGGCAGGTATACCCGTTCCCAGGATACGTTTGAAGTTTGAGGTGGCAAGACAAGCAAGCAGCCCCAGTCTCTGTGCCTCTGTGCGAGCAGTGCCATGGGCAGAGGAGGCTGAGCAACAGCTTTCCAGGCTAGCCTCTTCTGCCTGCATGCTACATGCAGACGTTCGCACTTCGGAGCAGGGCTGCGAAAGGAGCCTGGCAGGGATACCCGTTCCCAGGATACGTTTGAAGTTTGAGGTGGCAAGACAAGCAAGCAGCCCCAGTCTCTGTGGTTCGGAGAGAGCAGTGCCATGGGCAGAGGAGGCTGAGCAATAGCTTTCCAGGCTAGCCCCTTCTGGCTGCCAGCTATCTGCAGACTTTCTCATTTTCGGAGCAGGGCTGCGAAAGGAGCCTGGCAGGGATACCCGTTCCCAGGATACGTTTGAAGTTTGAGGTGGCAAGACAAGCAAGAAGCCCCAGTCTCTGTGGTTCCGAGAGAGCAGTGCCATGGGCAGATGAGGCTGAGCAACAGCTTTCCAGGCTAGCCCCTTCTGGTTGCAAGCTATCTGCAGACGTTCGCACTTTCGGAGCAGGGCTGCGAAAGGAGCCTGGCAGGGATACCCGTTCCCAGGATACATTTGAAGTTTGAGGTTGCAAGACAAGTAAGCAGCCCCAGTCTCTCTGGTTCGGACAGAGCAGTGCCATGGGCAGATGAGGCTGAGCAACAGCTTTCCAGGCTAGCCCCTTCTGGCTGCCAGCTATCTGCAGACTTTCGCATCTTCAGAGCAGGGCTGCGAAAGGAGCCTGGCAGGGATACCCGTTCCCAGGATACGTTTGAAGTTTGAGGTGGCAAGACAAGCAAGAAGCCCCTGTCTCTGTGCCTCTGTGCGAGCAGTGCCATGGGAACAGAAAGCTGAGCAACAGCTTTCCAGGCTAGCCCCTTCTGGCTGCCAGCTATCTGCAGACGTTCGCACTTTCAGAGCTTGGGTGCAAAAGGAGCCTGGCAGGGATACCCGTTACCAGGATATGTTTGAAGTTTGAGGTGGCAAGACAAGCAAGCAGCCCCAGTCTCTGTGGTTCCGAGAGAGCAGTGCCATGGGCAGAGGAGGCTGAGCAACAGCTTTCCAGGCTAGCCCCTTCTGCCTGCCAGCTATCTGCAGACGTTCGCACTTCGGAGCAGGGCTAGGAAAGGAGCCTGGCAGGGATACCCGTTCCAGGATACGTTTGAAGTTTGAGGTTGCAAGACAAGTAAGCAGCCCCAGTCTCTCTGGTTCGGAGAGAGCAGTGCCATGGGCAGAGGAGGCTGAGCAACAGCTTTCCAGGCTAGCCCCTTCTTGCTGCCAGCTATCTGCAGACGTTCGCACTTTCGGAGCAGGGCTGCGAAAGGAGCCTGGCAGGGATACCCGTTCCCAGGATACGTTTCAAGTTTCAGGTGGCAAGACAAGCAAGCAGCCCCAGTCTCTGTGGTTCCGAGAGAGCAGTGCCATGGGCAGATGAGGCTGAGCAACAGCTTTCCAGGCTAGCCCCTTCTTCCTGCAAGCTATCTGCAGACGTTCGCACTTTCGGAGCAGGGCTGCGGAAGGAGCCTGGCAGGGATACCCGTTCCCAGGATACGTTTGAAGTTTGAGGTGGCAAGACAAGAAAGCAGCCCTAGTCTCTGTGGTTCCGAGAGAGCAGTGCCATGGGCAGATGAGGCTGAGCAACTGCTTTCCAGGCTAGCCCCTTCTGCCTGCAAGCTATCTGCAGACATTCGCATCTTCAGAGCAGGGCTGCGAAAGGAGCCTGGCAGTGATAGCCGTTCCCAGGATACGTTTGAAGTTTGAGGTGGCAAGACAAGCAAGCAGCCCCAGTCTCTGTGCCTCTGTGCGAGCAGTGCCATGGGCAGAGGAGGCTGAGCAACAGCTTTCCAGGCTAGCCCCTTCTGCCTGCAAGCTACATGCAGACGTTCGCACTTTCGGAGCAGGGCTGCGAAAGGAGCCTGGCAGGGATACCCGTTCCCAGGATACGTTTGAAGTTTGAGGTGGCAAGACAAGCAAGCAGCCCCAGTCTCTGTGCCTCTGTGCGAGCAGTGCCATGGGCAGAGGAGGCTGAGCAACAGCTTTCCAGGCTAGCGCCTTCTGGCTGCCAGCTATCTGCAGACGTTCGCACTTTCGGAGCAGGGCTGCGAAAGGAGCCTGGCAGGGATACCCGTTCCCAGGATACGTTTGAAGTTTGAGGTTGCAAGACAAGTAAGCAGCCCCAGTCTCTGTGGTTCGGACAGAGCAGTGCCATGGGCAGATGAGGCTGAGCAACAGCTTTCCGGGCAAGGCCCTTCTGGCTGCCAGCTATCTGCAGACTTTCGCATCTTCAGAGCAGGGCTGCGAAAGGAGCCTGGCAGGGATACCCGTTCCCAGGATACGTTTGAAGTTTGAGGTGGCAAGACAAGCAAGCAGCTCCAGTCTCTGTGCCTCTGTGCGAGCAGTGCCATGGGCAGAGGAGGCTGAGCAACAGCTTTCCAGGCTAGCCTCTTCTGCCTGCATGCTACATGCAGACGTTCGCACTTTCGGAGCAGGGCTGCGAAAGGAGCCTGGCAGGGATACCCGTTCCCAGGATACGTTTGAAGTTTGAGGTGGCAAGACAAGCAAGCAGCCCCAGTCTCTCTGGTTCGGAGAGAGCAGTGCCATGGGCAGAGGAGGCTGAGCAATAGCTTTCCAGGCTAGCCCCTTCTGGCTGCCAGCTATCTGCAGACTTTCTCATGTTCGGAGCAGGGCTGCGAAAGGAGCCTGGCAGGGATACCCGTTCCCAGGATACGTTTGAAGTTTGAGGTGGCAAGACAAGCAAGCAGCCCCAGTCTCTGTGGTTCCGAGAGAGCAGTGCCATGGGCAGATGAGGCTGAGCAACAGCTTTCCAGGCTAGCCCCTTCTGGTTGCAAGCTATCTGCAGACGTTCGCACTTTCGGAGCAGGGCTGCGAAAGGAGCCTGGCAGGGATACCCGTTACCAGGATATGTTTGAAGTTTGAGGTGGCAAGACAAGCAAGCAGCCCCAGTCTCTGTGGTTCCGAGAGAGCAGTGCCATGGGCAGAGGAGGCTGAGCAACAGCTTTCCAGGCTAGCCCCTTCTGCCTGCCAGCTATCTGCAGACGTTCGCACTTCGGAGCAGGGCTAGGAAAGGAGCCTGGCAGGGATACCCGTTCCCAGGATACGTTTCAAGTTTCAGGTGGCAAGACAAGCAAGCAGCCCCAGTCTCTGTGGTTCCGAGAGAGCAGTGCCATGGGCAGATGAGGCTGAGCAACAGCTTTCCAGGCTAGCCCCTTCTTCCTGCAAGCTATCTGCAGACGTTCGCACTTTCGGAGCAGGGCTGCGGAAGGAGCCTGGCAGGGATACCCGTTCCCAGGATACGTTTGAAGTTTGAGGTGGCAAGACAAGCAAGCAGCCCCAGTCTCTGTGCCTCTGTGCGAGCAGTGCCATGGGCAGAGGAGGCTGAGCAACAGCTTTCCAGGCTAGCCCCTTCTGCCTGCAAGCTACATGCAGACGTTCGCACTTTCGGAGCAGGGCTGCGAAAGGAGCCTGGCAGGGATACCCGTTCCCAGGATACGTTTGAAGTTTGAGGTGGCAAGACAAGCAAGCAGCCCCAGTCTCTGTGCCTCTGTGCGAGCAGTGCCATGGGCAGATGAGGCTGAGCAACAGCTTTCCAGGCTAGCGCCTTCTGGCTGCCAGCTATCTGCAGACGTTCGCACTTTCGGAGCAGGGCTGCGAAAGGAGCCTGGCAGGGATACCCGTTCCCAGGATACGTTTGAAGTTTGAGGTTGCAAGACAAGTAAGCAGCCCCAGTCTCTGTGGTTCGGACAGAGCAGTGCCATGGGCAGATGAGGCTGAGCAACAGCTTTCCAGGCTAGCCCCTTCTGGCTGCCAGCTATCTGCAGACTTTCGCATCTTCAGAGCAGGGCTGCGAAAGGAGCCTGGCAGGGATACCCGTTCCCAGGATACGTTTGAAGTTTGAGGTGGCAAGACAAGCAAGCAGCTCCAGTCTCTGTGCCTCTGTGCGAGCAGTGCCATGGGCAGAGGAGGCTGAGCAACAGCTTTCCAGGCTAGCCTCTTCTGCCTGCATGCTACATGCAGACGTTCGCACTTTCGGAGCAGGGCTGCGAAAGGAGCCTGGCAGGGATACCCGTTCCCAGGATACGTTTGAAGTTTGAGGTGGCAAGACAAGCAAGCAGCCCCAGTCTCTCTGGTTCGGAGAGAGCAGTGCCATGGGCAGAGGAGGCTGAGCAATAGCTTTCCAGGCTAGCCCCTTCTGGCTGCCAGCTATCTGCAGACTTTCTCATGTTCGGAGCAGGGCTGCGAAAGGAGCCTGGCAGGGATACCCGTTCCCAGGATACGTTTGAAGTTTGAGGTGGCAAGACAAGCAAGCAGCCCCAGTCTCTGTGGTTCCGAGAGAGCAGTGCCATGGGCAGATGAGGCTGAGCAACAGCTTTCCAGGCTAGCCCCTACTGGCTGCCAGCTATCTGCAGACTTTCGCATCTTCAGAGCAGGGCTGCGAAAGGAGCCTGGCAGGGATACCCGTTCCCAGGATACGTTTGAAGTTTGAGGTGGCAAGACAAGCAAGCAGCCCCAGTCTCTGTGGTTCCGAGAGAGCAGTGCCATGGGCAGATGAGGCTGAGCAACAGCTTTCCAGGCTAGCCCCTTCTGGTTGCAAGCTATCTGCAGACGTTCGCACTTTCGGAGCAGGGCTGCGAAAGGAGCCTGGCAGGGATACCCGTTCCCAGGATACGTTTGAAGTTTGAGATTGCAAGACAAGTAAGCAGCCCCAGTCTCTGTGGTTCGGACAGAGCAGTGCCATGGGCAGATGAGGCTGAGCAACAGCTTTCCAGGCTAGCCCCTTCTGGCTGCCAGCTATCTGCAGACTTTCGCATCTTCAGAGCAGGGCTGCGAAAGGAGCCTGGCAGGGATACCCGTTCCCAGGATACGTTTGAAGTTTGAGGTGGCAAGACAAGCAAGAAGCCCCTGTCTCTGTGCCTCTGTGCGAGCAGTGCCATGGGAACAGAAAGCTGAGCAACAGCTTTCCAGGCTAGCCCCTTCTGGCTGCCAGCTATCTGCAGACGTTCGCACTTTCAGAGCTTGGGTGCAAAAGGAGCCTGGCAGGGATACCCGTTACCAGGATATGTTTGAAGTTTGAGGTGGCAAGACAAGCAAGCAGCCCCAGTCTCTGTGGTTCCGAGAGAGCAGTGCCATGGGCAGAGGAGGCTGAGCAACAGCTTTCCAGGCTAGCCCCTTCTGCCTGCCAGCTATCTGCAGACGTTCGCACTTCGGAGCAGGGCTAGGAAAGGAGCCTGGCAGGGATACCCGTTCCAGGATACGTTTGAAGTTTGAGGTTACAAGACAAGTAAGCAGCCCCAGTCTCTCTGGTTCGGAGAGAGCAGTGCCATGGGCAGAGGAGGCTGAGCAACAGCTTTCCAGGCTAGCCCCTTCTTGCTGCAAGCTATCTGCAGACGTTCGCACTTTCGGAGCAGGGCTGCGAAAGGAGCCTGGCAGGGATACCCGTTCCCAGGATACGTTTCAAGTTTCAGGTGGCAAGACAAGCAAGCAGCCCCAGTCTCTGTGGTTCCGAGAGAGCAGTGCCATGGGCAGATGAGGCTGAGCAACAGCTTTCCAGGCTAGCCCCTTCTTCCTGCAAGCTATCTGCAGACGTTCGCACTTTCGGAGCAGGGCTGCGAAAGGAGCCTGGCAGGGATACCCGTTCCCAGGATACGTTTGAAGTTTGAGGTGGCAAGACAAGAAAGCAGCCCCAGTCTCTGTGGTTCCGAGAGAGCAGTGCCATGGGCAGATGAGGCTGAGCAACAGCTTTCCAGGCTAGCCCCTTCTGCCTGCAAGCTATCTGCAGACATTCGCATCTTCAGAGCAGGGCTGCGAAAGGAGCCTGGCAGTGATAGCCGTTCCCAGGATACGTTTGAAGTTTGAGGTGGCAAGACAAGCAATCAGCCCCAGTCTCTGTGCCTCTGTGCGAGCAGTGCCATGGGCAGAGGAGGCTGAGCAACAGCTTTCCAGGCTAGCCCCTTCTGCCTGCAAGCTACATGCAGACGTTCGCACTTTCGGAGCAGGGCTGCGAAAGGAGCCTGGCAGGGATACCCGTTCCCAGGATACGTTTGAAGTTTGAGGTGGCAAGACAAGCAAGCAGCCCCAGTCTCTGTGCCTCTGTGCGAGCAGTGCCATGGGCAGATGAGGCTGAGCAACAGCTTTCCAGGCTAGCCCCTTCTGGCTGCCAGCTATCTGCAGACGTTCGCACTTTCGGAGCAGGGCTGCGAAAGGAGCCTGGCAGGGATACCCGTTCCCAGGATACATTTGAAGTTTGAGGTTGCAAGACAAGTAAGCAGCCCCAGTCTCTGTGGTTCGGACAGAGCAGTGCCATGGGCAGATGAGGCTGAGCAACAGCTTTCCAGGCTAGCCCCTTCTGGCTGCCAGCTATCTGCAGACTTTCGCATCTTCAGAGCAGGGCTGCGAAAGGAGCCTGGCAGGGATACCCGTTCCCAGGATACGTTTGAAGTTTGAGGTGGCAAGACAAGCAAGCAGCTCCAGTCTCTGTGCCTCTGTGCGAGCAGTGCCATGGGCAGAGGAGGCTGAGCAACAGCTTTCCAGGCTAGCCTCTTCTGCCTGCATGCTACATGCAGACGTTCGCACTTTAGGAGCAGGGCTGCGAAAGGAGCCTGGCAGGGATACCCGTTCCCAGGATACGTTTGAAGTTTGAGGTGGCAAGACAAGCAAGCAGCCCCAGTCTCTGTTGTTCCGAGAGAGCAGTGCCATGGGCAGATGAGGCTGAGCAACTGCTTTCCAGGCTAGCCCCTACTGGCTGCCAGCTATCTGCAGACTTTCGCATCTTCAGAGCAGGGCTGCGAAAGGAGCCTGGCAGGGATACCCGTTCCCAGGATACGTTTGAAGTTTGAGGTGGCAAGACAAGCAAGCAGCACCAGTCTCTGTGCCTCTGTGCGAGCAGTGCCATGGGCAGAGGAGGCTGAGCAACAGCTTTCCAGGCTAGCCCCTTCTGGCTGCCAGCTATCTGCAGACGTTCGCACTTTCGGAGCTTGGGTGCAAAAGGAGCCTGGCAGGGATACCCGTTCCCAGGATACGTTTGAAGTTTGAGGTGGCAAGACAAGCAAGCAGCCCCAGTCTCTGTGGTTCCGAGAGAGCAGTGCCATGGGCAGAGGAGGCTGAGCAACAGCTTTCCAGGCTAGCCCCTTCTGGCTGCCAGCTATCTGCAGACGTTCGCACTTTCGGAGCTTGGGTGCAAAAGGAGCCTGGCAGGGATACCCGTTCCCAGGATACGTTTGAAGTTTGAGGTGGCAAGACAAGCAAGCAGCCCCAGTCTCTGTGGTTCCGAGAGAGCAGTGCCATGGGCAGAGGAGGCTGAGCAACAGCTTTCCACGCTAGCCCCTTCTGGCTGCCAGCTATCTGCAGACGTTCGCACTTTCGGAGCAGGGCTGCAAAAGGAGCGTGGCAGGGATTCCCGTTCCCAGGATACGTTTCAAGTTTCAGGTGGCAAGACAAGCAAGCAGCCCCAGTCTCTGTGGTTCCGAGAGAGCAGTGCCATGGGCAGATGAGGCTGAGCAACAGCTTTCCAGGCTAGCCCCTTCTGGCTGCAAGCTATCTGCAGACGTTCGCATCTTCAGAGCAGGGCTGCGAAAGGAGCCTGGCAGGGATACCCGTTCCCAGGATACGTTTGAAGTTTGAGGTGGCAAGACAAGCAAGCAGCCCCAGTCTCTGTGCCTCTGTGCGAGCAGTGCCATGGGCAGAATAGGCTGAGCAACAGCTTTCCAGGCTAGCCCCTGCTGGCTGCCAGGTATCTGCAGATGTTCGCATTTTCTAAGCAGGGATGCGAAAGGAGCCTGGCAGGGATACCCGTTCCCAGGATACGTTTGAAGTTTGAGGTGGCAAGACAAGTAAGCAGCCCCAGTCTCTGTGGTTCGGACAGAGCAGTGCCATGGGTAGATGAGGCTGAGCAACAGCTTTCCAGGCTAGCCCCTTCTGGCTGCCAGCTATCTGCAGACGTTCGCATCTTCAGAGCAGGGCTGCGAAAGGAGCCTGGCAGGGATACCCGTTCCCAGGATACGTTTGAAGTTTGAGGTGGCAAGACAAGCAAGCAGCCCCAGTCTCTGTTGTTCCGAGAGAGCAGTGCCATGGGCAGAGGAGGCTGAGCAACAGCTTTCCAGGCTAGCCCCTTCTGGCTGCCAGCTATCTGCAGACGTTCGCACTTTCGGAGCAGGGCTGCGAAAGGAGCCTGGCAGGGATACCCGTTCCCAGGATACGTTTGAAGTTTGAGGTTGCAAGAGAAGTAAGCAGCCCCAGTCTCTGTGGTTCCGAGAGAGCAGTGCCATGGGCAGAGGAGGCTGAGCAACAGCTTTCCAGGCTAGCCCCTTCTGGCTGACAGCTATCTGCAGACGTTCGCATTTTCGGAGCAGGGCTGCGAAAGGAGCCTGGCAGGGATACCCGTTCCCAGGATACGTTTGAAGTTTGAGGTGGCAAGACAAGTAAGCAGCTCCAGTCTCTGTGCCTCTGTGCGAGCAGTGCCATGGGCAGAGGAGGCTGAGCAACAGCTTTCCAGGCTAGCCTCTTCTGCCTGCATGCTACATGCAGACGTTCGCACTTTAGGAGCAGGGCTGCGAAAGGAGCCTGGCAGGGATACCCGTTCCCAGGATACGTTTGAAGTTTGAGGTGGCAAGACAAGCAAGCAGCCCCAGTCTCTCTGGTTCGGAGAGAGCAGTGCCATGGGCAGAGGAGGCTGAGCAATAGCTTTCCAGGCTAGCCCCTGCTGGCTGCCAGCTATCTGCAGACTTTCGCATCTTCGGAGCAGGGCTGCGAAAGGAGCCTGGCAGGGATACCCGTTCCCAGGATACGTTTGAAGTTTGAGGTGGCAAGACAAGCAAGCAGCCCCAGTCTCTGTGGTTCCGAGAGAGCAGTGCCATGGGCAGATGAGGCTGAGCAACAGCTTTCCAGGCTAGCCCCTTCTGCCTGCAAGCTATCTGCAGACTTTCGCATCTTCAGAGCAGGGCTGCGAAAGGAGCCTGGCAGGGATACCCGTTCCCAGGATACGTTTGAAGTTTGAGGTGGCAAGACAAGCAAGCAGCACCAGTCTCTGTGCCTCTGTGCGAGCAGTGCCATGGGCAGAGGAGGCTGAGCAACAGCTTTCCAGGCTAGCCCCTTCTGGCTGCCAGCTATCTGCAGACGTTCGCACTTTCGGAGCTTGGGTGCAAAAGGAGCCTGGCAGGGATACCCGTTCCCAGGATACGTTTGAAGTTTGAGGTGGCAAGACAAGCAAGCAGCCCCAGTCTCTGTGGTTCCGAGAGAGCAGTGCCATGGGCAGAGGAGGCTGAGCAACAGCTTTCCAGGCTAGCCCCTTCTGCCTGCCAGCTATCTGCAGACGTTCGCACTTCGGAGCAGGGCTACGAAAGCAGCCTGGCAGGGATACCCGTTCCAGGATACGTTTGAAGTTTGAGGTTGCAAGACAAGTAAGCAGCCCCAGTCTCTCTGGTTCGGAGAGAGCAGTGCCATGGGCAGATGAGGCTGAGCAACAGCTTTCCAGGCTAGCCCCTGCTGGCTGCCATCTATCTGCAGATATTTGCATTTTCTGAGCAGGGCTGCGAAAGGAGCCTGGCAGGGATACCCGTTCCCAGGATACGTTTGAAGTTTGAGGTGGCAAGAAAAGCAAGCAGCCCCAGTCTCTGTGGTTCCGAGAGAGCAGTGCCATGGGCAGATGAGGCTGAGCAACTGCTTTCCAGGCTAGCCCCTTCTGCCTGCAAGCTATCTGCAGACATTCGCATCTTCGGAGCAGGCCTGCGAAAGGAGCCTGGCAGTGATAGCCGTTCCCAGGATACGTTTGAAGTTTGAGGTGGCAAGACAAGCAAGCAGCCCCAGTCTCTGTGCCTCTGTGCGAGCAGTGCCATGGGCAGAGGAGGCTGAGCAACAGCTTTCCAGGCTAGCCCCTTCTGCCTGCAAGCTACATGCAGACGTTCGCACTTTCGGAGCAGGGCTGCGAAAGGAGCCTGGCAGGGATACCCGTTCCCAGGATACGTTTGAAGTTTGAGGTGGCAAGACAAGCAAGCATCCCCAGTCTCTGTGCCTCTGTGCGAGCAGTGCCATGGGCAGATGAGGCTGAGCAACAGCTTTCCAGGCTAGCGCCTTCTGGCTGCCAGCTATCTGCAGACGTTCGCACTTTCGAAGCAGGGCTGCGAAAGGAGCCTGGCAGGGATACCCTTTCCCAGGATACGTTTGAAGTTTGAGGTTGCAAGACAAGTAAGCAGCCCCAGTCTCTCTGGTTCGGACAGAGCAGTGCCATGGGCAGATGAGGCTGAGCAACAGCTTTCCAGGCTAGCCCCTTCTGGCTGCCAGCTATCTGCAGACTTTCGCATTTCAAGAGCAGGGCTGCGAAAGGAGCCTGGCAGGTATACCCGTTCCCAGGATACGTTTGAAGTTTGAGGTGGCAAGACAAGCAAGCAGCCCCAGTCTCTGTGCCTCTGTGCGAGCAGTGCCATGGGCAGAGGAGGCTGAGCAACAGCTTTCCAGGCTAGCCTCTTCTGCCTGCATGCTACATGCAGACGTTCGAACTTCGGAGCAGGGCTGCGAAAGGAGCCTGGCAGGGATACCCGTTCCCAGGATACGTTTGAAGTTTGAGGTGGCAAGACAAGCAAGCAGCCCCAGTCTCTGTGGTTCGGAGAGAGCAGTGCCATGGGCAGAGGAGGCTGAGCAATAGCTTTCCAGGCTAGCCCCTTCTGGCTGCCAGCTATCTGCAGACTTTCTCATTTTCGGAGCAGGGCTGCGAAAGGAGCCTGGCAGGGATACCCGTTCCCAGGATACGTTTGAAGTTTGAGGTGGCAAGACAAGCAAGAAGCCCCAGTCTCTGTGGTTCCGAGAGAGCAGTGCCATGGGCAGATGAGGCTGAGCAACAGCTTTCCAGGCTAGCCCCTTCTGGTTGCAAGCTATCTGCAGACGTTTACACTTTCGGAGCAGGGCTGCGAAAGGAGCCTGGCAGGGATACCCGTTCCCAGGATACATTTGAAGTTTGAGGTTGCAAGACAAGTAAGCAGCCCCAGTCTCTGTGGTTCGGACAGAGCAGTGCCATGGGCAGATGAGGCTGAGCAACAGCTTTCCAGGCTAGCCCCTTCTGGCTGCCAGCTATCTGCAGACTTTCGCATCTTCAGAGCAGGGCTGCGAAAGGAGCCTGGCAGGGATACCCGTTCCCAGGATACGTTTGAAGTTTGAGGTGGCAAGACAAGCAAGAAGCCCCTGTCTCTGTGCCTCTGTGCGAGCAGTGCCATGGGAACAGAAAGCTGAGCAACAGCTTTCCAGGCTAGCCCCTTCTGGCTGCCAGCTATCTGCAGACATTCGCACTTTCAGAGCTTGGGTGCAAAAGGAGCCTGGCAGGGATACCCGTTACCAGGATATGTTTGAAGTTTGAGGTGGCAAGACAAGCAAGCAGCCCCAGTCTCTGTGGTTCCGAGAGAGCAGTGCCATGGGCAGAGGAGGCTGAGCAACAGCTTTCCAGGCTAGCCCCTTCTGCCTGCCAGCTATCTGCAGATGTTCGCATTTTCTGAGCAGGGATGCGAAAGGAGCCTGGCAGGGATACCCGTTCCAGGATACGTTTGAAGTTTGAGGTTGCAAGACAAGTAAGCAGCCCCAGTCTCTCTGGTTCGGAGAGAGCAGTGCCATGGGCAGAGGAGGCTGAGCAACAGCTTTCCAGGCTAGCCCCTTCTTGCTGCCAGCTATCTGCAGACGTTCGCACTTTCGGAGCAGGGCTGCGAAAGGAGCCTGGCAGGGATACCCGTTCCCAGGATACGTTTCAAGTTTCAGGTGGCAAGACAAGCAAGCAGCCCCAGTCTCTGTGGTTCCGAGAGAGCAGTGCCATGGGCAGATGAGGCTGAGCAACAGCTTTCCAGGCTAGCCCCTTCTTCCTGCAAGCTATCTGCAGACGTTCGCACTTTCGGAGCAGGGCTGCGGAAGGAGCCTGGCAGGGATACCCGTTCCCAGGATACGTTTGAAGTTTGAGGTGGCAAGACAAGAAAGCAGCCCTAGTCTCTGTGGTTCCGAGAGAGCAGTGCCATGGGCAGATGAGGCTGAGCAACTGCTTTCCAGGCTAGCCCCTTCTGCCTGCAAGCTATCTGCAGACATTCGCATCTTTAGAGCAGGGCTGCGAAAGGAGCCTGGCAGTGATAGCCGTTCCCAGGATACGTTTGAAGTTTGAGGTGGCAAGACAAGCAAGCAGCCCCAGTCTCTGTGCCTCTGTGCGAGCAGTGCCATGGGCAGAGGAGGCTGAGCAACAGCTTTCCAGGCTAGCCCCTTCTGCCTGCAAGCTACATGCAGACGTTCGCACTTTCGGAGCTTGGCTGCGAAAGGAGCCTGGCAGGGATACCCGTTCCCAGGATACGTTTGAAGTTTGAGGTGGCAAGACAAGCAAGCAGCCCCAGTCTCTGTGCCTCTGTGCGAGCAGTGCCATGGGCAGATGAGGCTGAGCAACAGCTTTCCAGGCTAGCGCCTTCTGGCTGCCAGCTATCTGCAGACGTTCGCACTTTCGGAGCAGGGCTGCGAAAGGAGCCTGGCAGGGATACCCGTTCCCAGGATACGTTTGAAGTTTGAGGTTGCAAGACAAGTAAGCAGCCCCAGTCTCTGTGGTTCGGACAGAGCAGTGCCATGGGCAGATGAGGCTGAGCAACAGCTTTCCAGGCTAGCCCCTTCTGGCTGCCAGCTATCTGCAGACTTTCGCATCTTCAGAGCAGGGCTGCGAAAGGAGCCTGGCAGGGATACCCGTTCCCAGGATACGTTTGAAGTTTGAGGTGGCAAGACAAGCAAGCAGCTCCAGTCTCTGTGCCTCTGTGCGAGCAGTGCCATGGGCAGAGGAGGCTGAGCAACAGCTTTCCAGGCTAGCCTCTTCTGCCTGCATGCTACATGCAGACGTTCGCACTTTCGGAGCAGGGCTGCGAAAGGAGCCTGGCAGGGATACCCGTTCCCAGGATACGTTTGAAGTTTGAGGTGGCAAGACAAGCAAGCAGCCCCAGTCTCTCTGGTTCGGAGAGAGCAGTGCCATGGGCAGAGGAGGCTGAGCAATAGCTTTCCAGGCTAGCCCCTTCTGGCTGCCAGCTATCTGCAGACTTTCTCATGTTCGGAGCAGGGCTGCGAAAGGAGCCTGGCAGGGATACCCGTTCCCAGGATACGTTTGAAGTTTGAGGTGGCAAGACAAGCAAGCAGCCCCAGTCTCTGTGGTTCCGAGAGAGCAGTGCCATGGGCAGATGAGGCTGAGCAACAGCTTTCCAGGCTAGCCCCTACTGGCTGCCAGCTATCTGCAGACTTTCGCATCTTCAGAGCAGGGCTGCGAAAGGAGCCTGGCAGGGATACCCGTTCCCAGGATACGTTTGAAGTTTGAGGTGGCAAGACAAGCAAGCAGCCCCAGTCTCTGTGGTTCCGAGAGAGCAGTGCCATGGGCAGATGAGGCTGAGCAACAGCTTTCCAGGCTAGCCCCTTCTGGTTGCAAGCTATCTGCAGACGTTCGCACTTTCGGAGCAGGGCTGCGAAAGGAGCCTGGCAGGGTTACCCGTTCCCAGGATACGTTTGAAGTTTGAGATTGCAAGACAAGTAAGCAGCCCCAGTCTCTGTGGTTCGGACAGAGCAGTGCCATGGGCAGATGAGGCTGAGCAACAGCTTTCCAGGCTAGCCCCTTCTGGCTGCCAGCTATCTGCAGACTTTCGCATCTTCAGAGCAGGGCTGCGAAAGGAGCCTGGCAGGGATACCCGTTCCCAGGATACGTTTGAAGTTTGAGGTGGCAAGACAAGCAAGAAGCCCCTGTCTCTGTGCCTCTGTGCGAGCAGTGCCATGGGAACAGAAAGCTGAGCAACAGCTTTCCAGGCTAGCCCCTTCTGGCTGCCAGCTATCTGCAGACGTTCGCACTTTCAGAGCTTGGGTGCAAAAGGAGCCTGGCAGGGATACCCGTTACCAGGATATGTTTGAAGTTTGAGGTGGCAAGACAAGCAAGCAGCCCCAGTCTCTGTGGTTCCGAGAGAGCAGTGCCATGGGCAGAGGAGGCTGAGCAACAGCTTTCCAGGCTAGCCCCTTCTGCCTGCCAGCTATCTGCAGACGTTCGCACTTCGGAGCAGGGCTAGGAAAGGAGCCTGGCAGGGATACCCGTTCCAGGATACGTTTGAAGTTTGAGGTTGCAAGACAAGTAAGCAGCCCCAGTCTCTCTGGTTCGGAGAGAGCAGTGCCATGGGCAGAGGAGGCTGAGCAACAGCTTTCCAGGCTAGCCCCTTCTTGCTGCAAGCTATCTGCAGACGTTCGCACTTTCGGAGCAGGGCTGCGAAAGGAGCCTGGCAGGGATACCCGTTCCCAGGATACGTTTCAAGTTTCAGGTGGCAAGACAAGCAAGCAGCCCCAGTCTCTGTGGTTCCGAGAGAGCAGTGCCATGGGCAGATGAGGCTGAGCAACAGCTTTCCAGGCTAGCCCCTTCTTCCTGCAAGCTATCTGCAGACGTTCGCACTTTCGGAGCAGGGCTGCGAAAGGAGCCTGGCAGGGATACCCGTTCCCAGGATACGTTTGAAGTTTGAGGTGGCAAGACAAGAAAGCAGCCCCAGTCTCTGTGGTTCCGAGAGAGCAGTGCCATGGGCAGATGAGGCTGAGCAACAGCTTTCCAGGCTAGCCCCTTCTGCCTGCAAGCTATCTGCAGACATTCGCATCTTCAGAGCAGGGCTGCGAAAGGAGCCTGGCAGTGATAGCCGTTCCCAGGATACGTTTGAAGTTTGAGGTGGCAAGACAAGCAATCAGCCCCAGTCTCTGTGCCTCTGTGCGAGCAGTGCCATGGGCAGAGGAGGCTGAGCAACAGCTTTCCAGGCTAGCCCCTTCTGCCTGCAAGCTACATGCAGACGTTCGCACTTTCGGAGCAGGGCTGCGAAAGGAGCCTGGCAGGGATACCCGTTCCCAGGATACGTTTGAAGTTTGAGGTGGCAAGACAAGCAAGCAGCCCCAGTCTCTGTGCCTCTGTGCGAGCAGTGCCATGGGCAGATGAGGCTGAGCAACAGCTTTCCAGGCTAGCCCCTTCTGGCTGCCAGCTATCTGCAGACGTTCGCACTTTCGGAGCAGGGCTGCGAAAGGAGCCTGGCAGGGATACCCGTTCCCAGGATACATTTGAAGTTTGAGGTTGCAAGACAAGTAAGCAGCCCCAGTCTCTGTGGTTCGGACAGAGCAGTGCCATGGGCAGATGAGGCTGAGCAACAGCTTTCCAGGCTAGCCCCTTCTGGCTGCCAGCTATCTGCAGACTTTCGCATCTTCAGAGCAGGGCTGCGAAAGGAGCCTGGCAGGGATACCCGTTCCCAGGATACGTTTGAAGTTTGAGGTGGCAAGACAAGCAAGCAGCTCCAGTCTCTGTGCCTCTGTGCGAGCAGTGCCATGGGCAGAGGAGGCTGAGCAACAGCTTTCCAGGCTAGCCTCTTCTGCCTGCATGCTACATGCAGACGTTCGCACTTTAGGAGCAGGGCTGCGAAAGGAGCCTGGCAGGGATACCCGTTCCCAGGATACGTTTGAAGTTTGAGGTGGCAAGACAAGCAAGCAGCCCCAGTCTCTGTTGTTCCGAGAGAGCAGTGCCATGGGCAGATGAGGCTGAGCAACTGCTTTCCAGGCTAGCCCCTACTGGCTGCCAGCTATCTGCAGACTTTCGCATCTTCAGAGCAGGGCTGCGAAAGGAGCCTGGCAGGGATACCCGTTCCCAGGATACGTTTGAAGTTTGAGGTGGCAAGACAAGCAAGCAGCCCCAGTCTCTGTGCCTCTGTGCGAGCAGTGCCATGGGCAGAGGAGGCTGAGCAACAGCTTTCCAGGCTAGCCCCTTCTGGCTGCCAGCTATCTGCAGACGTTCGCACTTTCGGAGCTTGGGTGCAAAAGGAGCCTGGCAGGGATACCCGTTCCCAGGATACGTTTGAAGTTTGAGGTGGCAAGACAAGCAAGCAGCCCCAGTCTCTGTGGTTCCGAGAGAGCAGTGCCATGGGCAGAGGAGGCTGAGCAACAGCTTTCCAGGCTAGCCCCTTCTGCCTGCCAGCTATCTGCAGACGTTCGCACTTCGGAGCAGGGCTACGAAAGGAGCCTGGCAGGGATACCCTTTCCCAGGATACGTTTGAAGTTTGAGGTTGCAAGACAAGTAAGCAGCCCCAGTCTCTCTGGTTCGGAGAGAGCAGTGCCATGGGCAGAGGAGGCTGAGCAACAGCTTTCCACGCTAGCCCCTTCTGGCTGCCAGCTATCTGCAGACGTTCGCACTTTCGGAGCAGGGCTGCGAAAGGAGCGTGGCAGGGATACCTGTTCCCAGGATACGTTTCAAGTTTCAGGTGGCAAGACAAGCAAGCAGCCCCAGTCTCTGTGGTTCCGAGAGAGCAGTGCCATGGGCAGATGAGGCTGAGCAACAGCTTTCCAGGCTAGCCCCTTCTGGCTGCAAGCTATCTGCAGACGTTCGCATCTTCAGAGCAGGGCTGCGAAAGGAGCCTGGCAGGGATACCCGTTCCCAGGATACGTTTGAAGTTTGAGGTGGCAAGACAAGCAAGCAGCCCCAGTCTCTGTGCCTCTGTGCGAGCAGTGCCATGGGCAGATGAGGCTGAGCAACAGCTTTCCAGGCTAGCCCCTGCTGGCTGCCAGGTATCTGCAGATGTTCGCATTTTCTAAGCAGGGATGCGAAAGGAGCCTGGCAGGGATACCCGTTCCCAGGATACGTTTGAAGTTTGAGGTGGCAAGACAAGTAAGCAGCCCCAGTCTCTGTGGTTCCGAGAGAGCAGTGCCATGGGCAGATGAGGCTGAGCAACAGCTTTCCAGGCTAGCCCCTTCTGGCTGCAAGCTATCTGCAGACGTTCGCATCTTCAGAGCAGGGCTGCGAAAGGAGCCTGGCAGGGATACCTGTTCCCAGGATACGTTTCAAGTTTCAGGTGGCAAGACAAGCAAGCAGCCCCAGTCTCTGTGGTTCCGAGAGAGCAGTGCCATGGGCAGATGAGGCTGAGCAACAGCTTTCCAGGCTAGCCCCTGCTGGCTGCCAGGTATCTGCAGATGTTCGCATTTTCTAAGCAGGGATGCGAAAGGAGCCTGGCAGGGATACCCGTTCCCAGGATACGTTTGAAGTTTGAGGTGGCAAGACAAGTAAGCAGCCCCAGTCTCTGTGGTTCGGACAGAGCAGTGCCATGGGTAGATGAGGCTGAGCAACAGCTTTCCAGGCTAGCCCCTTCTGGCTGCCAGCTATCTGCAGACGTTCGCATCTTCAGAGCAGGGCTGCGAAAGGAGCGTGGCAGGGATACCCGTTCCCAGGATACGTTTGAAGTTTGAGGTGGCAAGACAAGCAAGCAGCCCCAGTCTCTGTTGTTCCGAGAGAGCAGTGCCATGGGCAGAGGAGGCTGAGCAACAGCTTTCCAGGCTAGCCCCTTCTGGCTGCCAGCTATCTGCAGACGTTCGCACTTTCGGAGCAGGGCTGCGAAAGGAGCCTGGCAGGGATACCCGTTCCCAGGATACGTTTGAAGTTTGAGGTTGCAAGAGAAGTAAGCAGCCCCAGTCTCTGTGGTTCCGAGAGAGCAGTGCCATGGGCAGAGGAGGCTGAGCAACAGCTTTCCAGGCTAGCCCCTTCTGGCTGACAGCTATCTGCAGACGTTCGCATTTTCGGAGCAGGGCTGCGAAAGGAGCCTGGCAGGGATACCCGTTCCCAGGATACGTTTGAAGTTTGAGGTGGCAAGACAAGTAAGCAGCTCCAGTCTCTGTGCCTCTGTGCGAGCAGTGCCATGGGCAGAGGAGGCTGAGCAACAGCTTTCCAGGCTAGCCTCTTCTGCCTGCATGCTACATGCAGACGTTCGCACTTTAGGAGCAGGGCTGCGAAAGGAGCCTGGCAGGGATACCCGTTCCCAGGATACGTTTGAAGTTTGAGGTGGCAAGACAAGCAAGCAGCCCCAGTCTCTCTGGTTCGGAGAGAGCAGTGCCATGGGCAGAGGAGGCTGAGCAATAGCTTTCCAGGCTAGCCCCTGCTGGCTGCCAGCTATCTGCAGACTTTCGCATCTTCGGAGCAGGGCTGCGAAAGGAGCCTGGCAGGGATACCCGTTCCCAGGATACGTTTGAAGTTTGAGGTGGCAAGACAAGCAAGCAGCCCCAGTCTCTGTGGTTCCGAGAGAGCAGTGCCATGGGCAGATGAGGCTGAGCAACAGCTTTCCAGGCTAGCCCCTTCTGCCTGCAAGCTATCTGCAGACTTTCGCATCTTCAGAGCAGGGCTGCGAAAGGAGCCTGGCAGGGATACCCGTTCCCAGGATACGTTTGAAGTTTGAGGTGGCAAGACAAGCAAGCAGCACCAGTCTCTGTGCCTCTGTGCGAGCAGTGCCATGGGCAGAGGAGGCTGAGCAACAGCTTTCCAGGCTAGCCCCTTCTGGCTGCCAGCTATCTGCAGACGTTCGCACTTTCGGAGCTTGGGTGCAAAAGGAGCCTGGCAGGGATACCCGTTCCCAGGATACGTTTGAAGTTTGAGGTGGCAAGACAAGCAAGCAGCCCCAGTCTCTGTGGTTCCGAGAGAGCAGTGCCATGGGCAGAGGAGGCTGAGCAACAGCTTTCCAGGCTAGCCCCTTCTGCCTGCCAGCTATCTGCAGACGTTCGCACTTCGGAGCAGGGCTACGAAAGCAGCCTGGCAGGGATACCCGTTCCAGGATACGTTTGAAGTTTGAGGTTGCAAGACAAGTAAGCAGCCCCAGTCTCTCTGGTTCGGAGAGAGCAGTGCCATGGGCAGATGAGGCTGAGCAACAGCTTTCCAGGCTAGCCCCTTCTTCCTGCAAGCTATCTGCAGACGTTCGCACTTTCGGAGCTTGGCTGCGAAAGGAGCCTGGCAGGGATACCCGTTCCCAGGATACGTTTGAAGTTTGAGGTGGCAAGACAAGTAAGCAGTCCCAGTCTCTGTGGTTCCGAGAGAGCAGTGCCATGGGCAGATGACGCTGAGCAACAGCTTTCCAGGCTAGCCCCTGCTGGCTGCCATCTATCTGCAGATATTTGCATTTTCTGAGCAGGGCTGCGAAAGGAGCCTGGCAGGGATACCCGTTCCCAGGATACGTTTGAAGTTTGAGGTGGCAAGAAAAGCAAGCAGCCCCAGTCTCTGTGGTTCCGAGAGAGCAGTGCCATGGGCAGATGAGGCTGAGCAACTGATTTCCAGGCTAGCCCCTTCTGCCTGCAAGCTATCTGCAGACATTCGCATCTTCGGAGCAGGCCTGCGAAAGGAGCCTGGCAGTGATAGCCGTTCCCAGGATACGTTTGAAGTTTGAGGTGGCAAGACAAGCAAGCAGCCCCAGTCTCTGTGCCTCTGTGCGAGCAGTGCCATGGGCAGAGGAGGCTGAGCAACAGCTTTCCAGGCTAGCCCCTTCTGCCTGCAAGCTACATGCAGACGTTCGCACTTTCGGAGCAGGGCTGCGAAAGGAGCCTGGCAGGGATACCCGTTCCCAGGATACGTTTGAAGTTTGAGGTGGCAAGACAAGCAAGCATCCCCAGTCTCTGTGCCTCTGTGCGAGCAGTGCCATGGGCAGATGAGGCTGAGCAACAGCTTTCCAGGCTAGCGCCTTCTGGCTGCCAGCTATCTGCAGACTTTCGCACTTTCGAAGCAGGGCTGCGAAAGGAGCCTGGCAGGGATACCCTTTCCCAGGATACGTTTGAAGTTTGAGGTTGCAAGACAAGTAAGCAGCCCCAGTCTCTCTGGTTCGGACAGAGCAGTGCCATGGGCAGATGAGGCTGAGCAACAGCTTTCCAGGCTAGCCCCTTCTGGCTGCCAGCTATCTGCAGACTTTCGCATTTCAAGAGCAGGGCTGCGAAAGGAGCCTGGCAGGTATACCCGTTCCCAGGATACGTTTGAAGTTTGAGGTGGCAAGACAAGCAAGCAGCCCCAGTCTCTGTGCCTCTGTGCGAGCAGTGCCATGGGCAGAGGAGGCTGAGCAACAGCTTTCCAGGCTAGCCTCTTCTGCCTGCATGCTACATGCAGACGTTCGAACTTCGGAGCAGGGCTGCGAAAGGAGCCTGGCAGGGATACCCGTTCCCAGGATACGTTTGAAGTTTGAGGTGGCAAGACAAGCAAGCAGCCCCAGTCTCTGTGGTTCGGAGAGAGCAGTGCCATGGGCAGAGGAGGCTGAGCAATAGCTTTCCAGGCTAGCCCCTTCTGGCTGCCAGCTATCTGCAGACTTTCTCATTTTCGGAGCAGGGCTGCGAAAGGAGCCTGGCAGGGATACCCGTTCCCAGGATACGTTTGAAGTTTGAGGTGGCAAGACAAGCAAGAAGCCCCAGTCTCTGTGGTTCCGAGAGAGCAGTGCCATGGGCAGATGAGGCTGAGCAACAGCTTTCCAGGCTAGCCCCTTCTGGTTGCAAGCTATCTGCAGACGTTTACACTTTCGGAGCAGGGCTGCGAAAGGAGCCTGGCAGGGATACCCGTTCCCAGGATACATTTGAAGTTTGAGGTTGCAAGACAAGTAAGCAGCCCCAGTCTCTGTGGTTCGGACAGAGCAGTGCCATGGGCAGATGAGGCTGAGCAACAGCTTTCCAGGCTAGCCCCTTCTGGCTGCCAGCTATCTGCAGACTTTCGCATCTTCAGAGCAGGGCTGCGAAAGGAGCCTGGCAGGGATACCCGTTCCCAGGATACGTTTGAAGTTTGAGGTGGCAAGACAAGCAAGAAGCCCCTGTCTCTGTGCCTCTGTGCGAGCAGTGCCATGGGAACAGAAAGCTGAGCAACAGCTTTCCAGGCTAGCCCCTTCTGGCTGCCAGCTATCTGCAGACGTTCGCACTTTCAGAGCTTGGGTGCAAAAGGAGCCTGGCAGGGATACCCGTTACCAGGATATGTTTGAAGTTTGAGGTGGCAAGACAAGCAAGCAGCCCCAGTCTCTGTGGTTCCGAGAGAGCAGTGCCATGGGCAGAGGAGGCTGAGCAACAGCTTTCCAGGCTAGCCCCTTCTGCCTGCCAGCTATCTGCAGATGTTCGCATTTTCTGAGCAGGGATGCGAAAGGAGCCTGGCAGGGATACCCGTTCCAGGATACGTTTGAAGTTTGAGGTTGCAAGACAAGTAAGCAGCCCCAGTCTCTCTGGTTCGGAGAGAGCAGTGCCATGGGCAGAGGAGGCTGAGCAACAGCTTTCCAGGCTAGCCCCTTCTTGCTGCCAGCTATCTGCAGACGTTCGCACTTTCGGAGCAGGGCTGCGAAAGGAGCCTGGCAGGGATACCCGTTCCCAGGATACGTTTCAAGTTTCAGGTGGCAAGACAAGCAAGCAGCCCCAGTCTCTGTGGTTCCGAGAGAGCAGTGCCATGGGCAGATGAGGCTGAGCAACAGCTTTCCAGGCTAGCCCTTTCTTCCTGCAAGCTATCTGCAGACGTTCGCACTTTCGGAGCAGGGCTGCGGAAGGAGCCTGGCAGGGATACCCATTCCCAGGATACGTTTGAAGTTTGAGGTGGCAAGACAAGAAAGCAGCCCTAGTCTCTGTGGTTCCGAGAGAGCAGTGCCATGGGCAGATGAGGCTGAGCAACTGCTTTCCAGGCTAGCCCCTTCTGCCTGCAAGCTATCTGCAGACATTCGCATCTTTAGAGCAGGGCTGCGAAAGGAGCCTGGCAGTGATAGCCGTTCCCAGGATACGTTTGAAGTTTGAGGTGGCAAGACAAGCAAGCAGCGCCAGTCTCTGTGCCTCTGTGCGAGCAGTGCCATGGGCAGAGGAGGCTGAGCAACAGCTTTCCAGGCTAGCCCCTTCTGCCTGCAAGCTACATGCAGACGTTCGCACTTTCGGAGCAGGGCTGCGAAAGGAGCCTGGCAGGGATACCCGTTCCCAGGATACGTTTGAAGTTTGAGGTGGCAAGACAAGCAAGCAGCCCCAGTCTCTGTGCCTCTGTGCGAGCAGTGCCATGGGCAGATGAGGCTGAGCAACAGCTTTCCAGGCTAGCGCCTTCTGGCTGCCAGCTATCTGCAGACGTTCGCACTTTCGGAGCAGGGCTGCGAAAGGAGCCTGGCAGGGATACCCGTTCCCAGGATACGTTTGAAGTTTGAGGTTGCAAGACAAGTAAGCAGCCCCAGTCTCTGTGGTTCGGACAGAGCAGTGCCATGGGCAGATGAGGCTGAGCAACAGCTTTCCAGGCTAGCCCCTTCTGCCTGCCAGCTATCTGCAGACTTTCGCATCTTCAGAGCAGGGCTGCGAAAGGAGCCTGGCAGGGATACCCGTTCCCAGGATACGTTTGAAGTTTGAGGTGGCAAGACAAGCAAGCAGCTCCAGTCTCTGTGCCTCTGTGCGAGCAGTGCCATGGGCAGAGGAGGCTGAGCAACAGCTTTCCAGGCTAGCCTCTTCTGCCTGCATGCTACATGCAGACGTTCGCACTTTCGGAGCAGGGCTGCGAAAGGAGCCTGGCAGGGATACCCGTTCCCAGGATACGTTTGAAGTTTGAGGTGGCAAGACAAGCAAGCAGCCCCAGTCTCTCTGGTTCGGAGAGAGCAGTGCCATGGGCAGAGGAGGCTGAGCAATAGCTTTCCAGGCTAGCCCCTTCTGGCTGCCAGCTATCTGCAGACTTTCTCATGTTCGGAGCAGGGCTGCGAAAGGAGCCTGGCAGGGATACCCGTTCCCAGGATACGTTTGAAGTTTGAGGTGGCAAGACAAGCAAGCAGCCCCAGTCTCTGTGGTTCCGAGAGAGCAGTGCCATGGGCAGATGAGGCTGAGCAACAGCTTTCCAGGCTAGCCCCTACTGGCTGCCAGCTATCTGCAGACTTTCGCATCTTCAGAGCAGGGCTGCGAAAGGAGCCTGGCAGGGATACCCGTTCCCAGGATACGTTTGAAGTTTGAGGTGGCAAGACAAGCAAGCAGCCCCAGTCTCTGTGGTTCCGAGAGAGCAGTGCCATGGGCAGATGAGGCTGAGCAACAGCTTTCCAGGCTAGCCCCTTCTGGTTGCAAGCTATCTGCAGACGTTCGCACTTTCGGAGCAGGGCTGCGAAAGGAGCCTGGCAGGGATACCCGTTCCCAGGATACGTTTGAAGTTTGAGATTGCAAGACAAGTAAGCAGCCCCAGTCTCTGTGGTTCGGACAGAGCAGTGCCATGGGCAGATGAGGCTGAGCAACAGCTTTCCAGGCTAGCCCCTTCTGGCTGCCAGCTATCTGCAGACTTTCGCATCTTCAGAGCAGGGCTGCGAAAGGAGCCTGGCAGGGATACCCGTTCCCAGGATACGTTTGAAGTTTGAGGTGGCAAGACAAGCAAGAAGCCCCTGTCTCTGTGCCTCTGTGCGAGCAGTGCCATGGGAACAGAAAGCTGAGCAACAGCTTTCCAGGCTAGCCCCTTCTGGCTGCAAGCTATCTGCAGACGTTCGCACTTTCAGAGCTTGGGTGCAAAAGGAGCCTGGCAGGGATACCCGTTACCAGGATATGTTTGAAGTTTGAGGTGGCAAGACAAGCAAGCAGCCCCAGTCTCTGTGGTTCCGAGAGAGCAGTGCCATGGGCAGAGGAGGCTGAGCAACAGCTTTCCAGGCTAGCCCCTTCTGCCTGCCAGCTATCTGCAGACGTTCGCACTTCGGAGCAGGGCTAGGAAAGGAGCCTGGCAGGGATACCCGTTCCAGGATACGTTTGAAGTTTGAGGTTGCAAGACAAGTAAGCAGCCCCAGTCTCTCTGGTTCGGAGAGAGCAGTGCCATGGGCAGAGGAGGCTGAGCAACAGCTTTCCAGGCTAGCCCCTTCTTGCTGCAAGCTATCTGCAGACGTTCGCACTTTCGGAGCAGGGCTGCGAAAGGAGCCTGGCAGGGATACCCGTTCCCAGGATACGTTTCAAGTTTCAGGTGGCAAGACAAGCAAGCAGCCCCAGTCTCTGTGGTTCCGAGAGAGCAGTGCCATGGGCAGATGAGGCTGAGCAACAGCTTTCCAGGCTAGCCCCTTCTTCCTGCAAGCTATCTGCAGACGTTCGCACTTTCGGAGCAGGGCTGCGAAAGGAGCCTGGCAGGGATACCCGTTCCCAGGATACGTTTGAAGTTTGAGGTGGCAAGACAAGAAAGCAGCCCCAGTCTCTGTGGTTCCGAGAGAGCAGTGCCATGGGCAGATGAGGCTCAGCAACTGCTTTCCAGGCTAGCCCCTTCTGCCTGCAAGCTATCTGCAGACATTCGCATCTTCAGAGCAGGGCTGCGAAAGGAGCCTGGCAGTGATAGCCGTTCCCAGGATACGTTTGAAGTTTGAGGTGGCAAGACAAGCAAGCAGCCCCAGTCTCTGTGCCTCTGTGCGAGCAGTGCCATGGGCAGAGGAGGCTGAGCAACAGCTTTCCAGGCTAGCCCCTTCTGCCTGCAAGCTACATGCAGACGTTCGCACTTTCGGAGCAGGGCTGCGAAAGGAGCCTGGCAGGGATACCCGTTCCCAGGATACGTTTGAAGTTTGAGGTGGCAAGACAAGCAAGCAGCCCCAGTCTCTGTGCCTCTGTGCGAGCAGTGCCATGGGCAGATGAGGCTGAGCAACAGCTTTCCAGGCTAGCGCCTTCTGGCTGCCAGCTATCTGCAGACGTTCGCACTTTCGGAGCAGGGCTGCGAAAGGAGCCTGGCAGGGATACCCGTTCCCAGGATACATTTGAAGTTTGAGGTTGCAAGACAAGTAAGCAGCCCCAGTCTCTGTGGTTCGGACAGAGCAGTGCCATGGGCAGATGAGGCTGAGCAACAGCTTTCCAGGCTAGCCCCTTCTGGCTGCCAGCTATCTGCAGACTTTCGCATCTTCAGAGCAGGGCTGCGAAAGGAGCCTGGCAGGGATACCCGTTCCCAGGATACGTTTGAAGTTTGAGGTGGCAAGACAAGCAAGCAGCTCCAGTCTCTGTGCCTCTGTGCGAGCAGTGCCATGGGCAGATGAGGCTGAGCAACAGCTTTCCAGGCTAGCCTCTTCTGCCTGCATGCTACATGCAGACGTTCGCACTTTCGGAGCAGGGCTGCGAAAGGAGCCTGGCAGGGATACCCGTTCCCAGGATACGTTTGAAGTTTGAGGTGGCAAGACAAGTAAGCAGCCCCAGTCTCTCTGGTTCGGAGAGAGCAGTGCCATGGGCAGAGGAGGCTGAGCAATAGCTTTCCAGGCTAGCCCCTTCTGGCTGCCAGCTATCTGCAGACTTTCTCATGTTCGGAGCAGGGCTGCGAAAGGAGCCTGGCAGGGATACCCGTTCCCAGGATACGTTTGAAGTTTGAGGTGGCAAGACAAGCAAGCAGCCCCAGTCTCTGTTGTTCCGAGAGAGCAGTGCCATGGGCAGATGAGGCTGAGCAACTGCTTTCCAGGCTAGCCCCTACTGGCTGCCAGCTATCTGCAGACTTTCGCATCTTCAGAGCAGGGCTGCGAAAGGAGCCTGGCAGGGATACCCGTTCCCAGGATACGTTTGAAGTTTGAGGTGGCAAGACAAGCAAGCAGCACCAGTCTCTGTGCCTCTGTGCGAGCAGTGCCATGGGCAGAGGAGGCTGAGCAACAGCTTTCCAGGCTAGCCCCTTCTGGCTGCCAGCTATCTGCAGACGTTCGCACTTTCGGAGCTTGGGTGCAAAAGGAGCCTGGCAGGGATACCCGTTCCCAGGATACGTTTGAAGTTTGAGGTGGCAAGACAAGCAAGCAGCCCCAGTCTCTGTGGTTCCGAGAGAGCAGTGCCATGGGCAGAGGAGGCTGAGCAACAGCTTTCCAGGCTAGCCCCTTCTGCCTGCCAGCTATCTGCAGACGTTCGCACTTCGGAGCAGGGCTACGAAAGGAGCCTGGCAGGGATACCCGTTCCAGCATACGTTTGAAGTTTGAGGTTGCAAGACAAGTAAGCAGCCCCAGTCTCTCTGGTTCGGAGAGAGCAGTGCCATGGGCAGAGGAGGCTGAGCAACAGCTTTCCACGCTAGCCCCTTCTGGCTGCCAGCTATCTGCAGACGTTCGCACTTTCGGAGCAGGGCTGCGAAAGGAGCCTGGCAGGGATTCCCGTTTCCAGGATACGTTTCAAGTTTCAGGTGGCAAGACAAGCAAGCAGCCCCAGTCTCTGTGGTTCCGAGAGAGCAGTGCCATGGGCAGATGAGGCTGAGCAACAGCTTTCCAGGCTAGCCCCTTCTGGCTGCAAGCTATCTGCAGACTTTCGCATCTTCAGAGCAGGGCTGCGAAAGGAGCCTGGCAGGGATACCCGTTCCCAGGATACGTTTGAAGTTTGAGGTGGCAAGACAAGCAAGAAGCCCCTGTCTCTGTGCCTCTGTGCGAGCAGTGCCATGGGAACAGAAAGCTGAGCAACAGCTTTCCAGGCTAGCCCCTTCTGGCTGCCAGCTATCTGCAGACGTTCGCACTTTCAGAGCTTGGGTGCAAAAGGAGCCTGGCAGGGATACCCGTTACCAGGATATGTTTGAAGTTTGAGGTGGCAAGACAAGCAAGCAGCCCCAGTCTCTGTGGTTCCGAGAGAGCAGTGCCATGGGCAGAGGAGGCTGAGCAACAGCTTTCCAGGCTAGCCCCTTCTGCCTGCCAGCTATCTGCAGACGTTCGCACTTCGGAGCAGGGCTAGGAAAGGAGCCTGGCAGGGATACCCGTTCCAGGATACGTTTGAAGTTTGAGGTTGCAAGACAAGTAAGCAGCCCCAGTCTCTCTGGTTCGGAGAGAGCAGTGCCATGGGCAGAGGAGGCTGAGCAACAGCTTTCCAGGCTAGCCCCTTCTTGCTGCAAGCTATCTGCAGACGTTCGCACTTTCGGAGCAGGGCTGCGAAAGGAGCCTGGCAGGGATACCCGTTCCCAGGATACGTTTCAAGTTTCAGGTGGCAAGACAAGCAAGCAGCCCCAGTCTCTGTGGTTCCGAGAGAGCAGTGCCATGGGCAGATGAGGCTGAGCAACAGCTTTCCAGGCTAGCCCCTTCTTCCTGCAAGCTATCTGCAGACGTTCGCACTTTCGGAGCAGGGCTGCGAAAGGAGCCTGGCAGGGATACCCGTTCCCAGGATACGTTTGAAGTTTGAGGTGGCAAGACAAGAAAGCAGCCCCAGTCTCTGTGGTTCCGAGAGAGCAGTGCCATGGGCAGATGAGGCTCAGCAACTGCTTTCCAGGCTAGCCCCTTCTGCCTGCAAGCTATCTGCAGACATTCGCATCTTCAGAGCAGGGCTGCGAAAGGAGCCTGGCAGTGATAGCCGTTCCCAGGATACGTTTGAAGTTTGAGGTGGCAAGACAAGCAAGCAGCCCCAGTCTCTGTGCCTCTGTGCGAGCAGTGCCATGGGCAGAGGAGGCTGAGCAACAGCTTTCCAGGCTAGCCCCTTCTGCCTGCAAGCTACATGCAGACGTTCGCACTTTCGGAGCAGGGCTGCGAAAGGAGCCTGGCAGGGATACCCGTTCCCAGGATACGTTTGAAGTTTGAGGTGGCAAGACAAGCAAGCAGCCCCAGTCTCTGTGCCTCTGTGCGAGCAGTGCCATGGGCAGATGAGGCTGAGCAACAGCTTTCCAGGCTAGCGCCTTCTGGCTGCCAGCTATCTGCAGACGTTCGCACTTTCGGAGCAGGGCTGCGAAAGGAGCCTGGCAGGGATACCCGTTCCCAGGATACATTTGAAGTTTGAGGTTGCAAGACAAGTAAGCAGCCCCAGTCTCTGTGGTTCGGACAGAGCAGTGCCATGGGCAGATGAGGCTGAGCAACAGCTTTCCAGGCTAGCCCCTTCTGGCTGCCAGCTATCTGCAGACTTTCGCATCTTCAGAGCAGGGCTGCGAAAGGAGCCTGGCAGGGATACCCGTTCCCAGGATACGTTTGAAGTTTGAGGTGGCAAGACAAGCAAGCAGCTCCAGTCTCTGTGCCTCTGTGCGAGCAGTGCCATGGGCAGAGGAGGCTGAGCAACAGCTTTCCAGGCTAGCCTCTTCTGCCTGCATGCTACATGCAGACGTTCGCACTTTCGGAGCAGGGCTGCGAAAGGAGCCTGGCAGGGATACCCGTTCCCAGGATACGTTTGAAGTTTGAGGTGGCAAGACAAGTAAGCAGCCCCAGTCTCTCTGGTTCGGAGAGAGCAGTGCCATGGGCAGAGGAGGCTGAGCAATAGCTTTCCAGGCTAGCCCCTTCTGGCTGCCAGCTATCTGCAGACTTTCTCATGTTCGGAGCAGGGCTGCGAAAGGAGCCTGGCAGGGATACCCGTTCCCAGGATACGTTTGAAGTTTGAGGTGGCAAGACAAGCAAGCAGCCCCAGTCTCTGTTGTTCCGAGAGAGCAGTGCCATGGGCAGATGAGGCTGAGCAACTGCTTTCCAGGCTAGCCCCTACTGGCTGCCAGCTATCTGCAGACTTTCGCATCTTCAGAGCAGGGCTGCGAAAGGAGCCTGGCAGGGATACCCGTTCCCAGGATACGTTTGAAGTTTGAGGTGGCAAGACAAGCAAGCAGCACCAGTCTCTGTGCCTCTGTGCGAGCAGTGCCATGGGCAGAGGAGGCTGAGCAACAGCTTTCCAGGCTAGCCCCTTCTGGCTGCCAGCTATCTGCAGACGTTCGCACTTTCGGAGCTTGGGTGCAAAAGGAGCCTGGCAGGGATACCCGTTCCCAGGATACGTTTGAAGTTTGAGGTGGCAAGACAAGCAAGCAGCCCCAGTCTCTGTGGTTCCGAGAGAGCAGTGCCATGGGCAGAGGAGGCTGAGCAACAGCTTTCCAGGCTAGCCCCTTCTGCCTGCCAGCTATCTGCAGACGTTCGCACTTCGGAGCAGGGCTACGAAAGGAGCCTGGCAGGGATACCCGTTCCAGCATACGTTTGAAGTTTGAGGTTGCAAGACAAGTAAGCAGCCCCAGTCTCTCTGGTTCGGAGAGAGCAGTGCCATGGGCAGAGGAGGCTGAGCAACAGCTTTCCACGCTAGCCCCTTCTGGCTGCCAGCTATCTGCAGACGTTCGCACTTTCGGAGCAGGGCTGCGAAAGGAGCCTGGCAGGGATTCCCGTTTCCAGGATACGTTTCAAGTTTCAGGTGGCAAGACAAGCAAGCAGCCCCAGTCTCTGTGGTTCCGAGAGA
Source organism: Opisthocomus hoazin (assembly GCF_030867145.1). NCBI lineage: Eukaryota > Metazoa > Chordata > Aves > Opisthocomiformes > Opisthocomidae > Opisthocomus > Opisthocomus hoazin. The sequence goes on from NC_134440.1 coordinate 8,041,348, forward strand.
GCAGTGCCATGGGCAGATGAGGCTGAGCAACAGCTTTCCAGGCTAGCCCCTTCTGGCTGCAAGCTATCTGCAGACGTTCGCATCTTCAGAGCAGGGCTGCGAAAGGAGCCTGGCAGGGATACCCGTTCCCAGGATACGTTTGAAGTTTGAGGTGGCAAGACAAGCAAGCAGCCCCAGTCTCTGTGCCTCTGTGCGAGCAGTGCCATGGGCAGAGGAGGCTGAGCAACAGCTTTCCAGGCTAGCCCCTGCTGGCTGCCAGGTATCTGCAGATGTTCGCATTTTCTAAGCAGGGATGCGAAAGGAGCCTGGCAGGGATACCCGTTCCCAGGATATGTTTGAAGTTTGAGGTGGCAAGACAAGTAAGCAGCCCCAGTCTCTGTGGTTCGGACAGAGCAGTGCCATGGGTAGATGAGGCTGAGCAACAGCTTTCCAGGCTAGCCCCTTCTGGCTGCCAGCTATCTGCAGACGTTCGCATCTTCAGAGCAGGGCTGCGAAAGGAGCCTGGCAGGGATACCCGTTCCCAGGATACGTTTGAAGTTTGAGGTGGCAAGACAAGCAAGCAGCCCCAGTCTCTGTTGTTCCGAGAGAGCAGTGCCATGGGCAGAGGAGGCTGAGCAACAGCTTTCCAGGCTAGCCCCTTCTGGCTGCCAGCTATCTGCAGACGTTCGCACTTTCGGAGCAGGGCTGCGAAAGGAGCCTGGCAGGGATACCCGTTCCCAGGATACGTTTGAAGTTTGAGGTTGCAAGAGAAGTAAGCAGCCTCAGTCTCTGTGGTTCCGAGAGAGCAGTGCCATGGGCAGAGGAGGCTGAGCAACAGCTTTCCAGGCTAGCCCCTTCTGGCTGACAGCTATCTGCAGACGTTCGCATTTTCGGAGCAGGGCTGCGAAAGGAGCCTGGCAGGGATACCCGTTCCCAGGATACGTTTGAAGTTTGAGGTGGCAAGACAAGTAAGCAGCTCCAGTCTCTGTGCCTCTGTGCGAGCAGTGCCATGGGCAGAGGAGGCTGAGCAACAGCTTTCCAGGCTAGCCTCTTCTGCCTGCATGCTACATGCAGACGTTCGCACTTTAGGAGCAGGGCTGCGAAAGGAGCCTGGCAGGGATACCCGTTCCCAGGATACGTTTGAAGTTTGAGGTGGCAAGACAAGCAAGCAGCCCCAGTCTCTCTGGTTCGGAGAGAGCAGTGCCATGGGCAGAGGAGGCTGAGCAATAGCTTTCCAGGCTAGCCCCTGCTGGCTGCCAGCTATCTGCAGACTTTCGCATCTTCGGAGCAGGGCTGCGAAAGGAGCCTGGCAGGGATACCCGTTCCCAGGATACGTTTGAAGTTTGAGGTGGCAAGACAAGCAAGCAGCCCCAGTCTCTGTGGTTCCGAGAGAGCAGTGCCATGGGCAGATGAGGCTGAGCAACAGCTTTCCAGGCTAGCCCCTTCTGCCTGCAAGCTATCTGCAGACTTTCGCATCTTCAGAGCAGGGCTGCGAAAGGAGCCTGGCAGGGATACCCGTTCCCAGGATACGTTTGAAGTTTGAGGTGGCAAGACAAGCAAGCAGCACCAGTCTCTGTGCCTCTGTGCGAGCAGTGCCATGGGCAGAGGAGGCTGAGCAACAGCTTTCCAGGCTAGCCCCTTCTGGCTGCCAGCTATCTGCAGACGTTCGCACTTTCGGAGCTTGGGTGCAAAAGGAGCCTGGCAGGGATACCCGTTCCCAGGATACGTTTGAAGTTTGAGGTGGCAAGACAAGCAAGCAGCCCCAGTCTCTGTGGTTCCGAGAGAGCAGTGCCATGGGCAGAGGAGGCTGAGCAACAGCTTTCCAGGCTAGCCCCTTCTGCCTGCCAGCTATCTGCAGACGTTCGCACTTCGGAGCAGGGCTACGAAAGGAGCCTGGCAGGGATACCCGTTCCAGGATACGTTTGAAGTTTGAGGTTGCAAGACAAGTAAGCAGCCCCAGTCTCTCTGGTTCGGAGAGAGCAGTGCCATGGGCAGAGGAGGCTGAGCAACAGCTTTCCACGCTAGCCCCTTCTGGCTGCCAGCTATCTGCAGACGTTCGCACTTTCGGAGCAGGGCTGCGAAAGGAGCCTGGCAGGGATTCCCGTTCCCAGGATACGTTTCAAGTTTCAGGTGGCAAGACAAGCAAGCAGCCCCAGTCTCTGTGGTTCCGAGAGAGCAGTGCCATGGGCAGATGAGGCTGAGCAACAGCTTTCCAGGCTAGCCCCTTTTGGCTGCAAGCTATCTGCAGACGTTCGCATCTTCGGAGCAGGGCTGCGAAAGGAGCCTGGCAGGGATACCCGTTCCCAGGATACGTTTGAAGTTTGAGGTGGCAAGACAAGCAAGCAGCCCCAGTCTCTGTGCCTCTGTGCGAGCAGTGCCATGGGCAGAGGAGGCTGAGCAACAGCTTTCCAGGCTAGCCCCTGCTGGCTGCCAGGTATCTGCAGATGTTCGCATTTTCTGAGCAGGGATGCGAAAGGAGCCTGGCAGGGATACCGGTTCCCAGGATACGTTTGAAGTTTGAGGTGGCAAGACAAGTAAGCAGCCCCAGTCTCTGTGGTTCGGACAGAGCAGTGCCATGGGTAGATGAGGCTGAGCAACAGCTTTCCAGGCTAGCCCCTTCTGGCTGCCAGCTATCTGCAGACGTTCGCATCTTCAGAGCAGGGCTGCGAAAGGAGCCTGGCAGGGATACCCGTTCCCAGGATACGTTTGAAGTTTGAGGTTGCAAGAGAAGTAAGCAGCCCCAGTCTCTGTGGTTCCGAGAGAGCAGTGCCATGGGCAGAGGAGGCTGAGCAACAGCTTTCCAGGCTAGCCCCTTCTGGCTGACAGCTATCTGCAGACGTTCGCATTTTCGGAGCAGGGCTGCGAAAGGAGCCTGGCAGGGATACCCGTTCCCAGGATACGTTTCAAGTTTGAGGTGGCAAGACAAGCAAGCAGCTCCAGTCTCTGTGCCTCTGTGCGAGCAGTGCCATGGGCAGAGGAGGCTGAGCAACAGCTTTCCAGGCTAGCCCCTTCTGCCTGCAAGCTACATGCAGACGTTCGCACTTTCGGAGCAGGGCTGCGAAAGGAGCCTGGCAGGGATACCCGTTCCCAGGATACGTTTGAAGTTTGAGGTGGCAAGACAAGCAAGCAGCCCCAGATTCTCTGGTTCGGAGAGAGCAGTGCCATGGGCAGAGGAGGCTGAGCAACAGCTTTCCAGGCTAGCCCCTTCTGCCTGCCAGCTATCTGCAGACGTTCTCATTTTCGGAGCAGGGCTGCGAAAGGAGCCTGGCAGGGATACCTGTTCCCAGGATACGTTTCAAGTTTGAGGTGGCAAGACAAGTAAGCAGCCCCAGTCTCTGTGGTTCGGACAGAGCAGTGCCATGGGCAGATGAGGCTGAGCAACAGCTTTCCAGGCTAGCCCCTTCTGGCTGCCAGCTATCTGCAGTCGTTCGCATCTTCAGAGCAGGGCTGCGAAAGGAGCCTGGCAGGGATCCCCGTTCCCAGGATACGTTTGAAGTTTGAGGTGGCAAGACAAGCAAGCAGCCCCAGTCTCTGTGCCTCTGTGCGAGCAGTGCCATGGGCAGAGGAGGCTGAGCAACAGCTTTCCAGGCTAGCCCCTTCTGCCTGCAAGATATCTGCAGACGTTCGCACTTTCGGAGCAGGGCTGCGAAAGGAGCCTGGCAGGGATACCGGTTCCCAGGATACGTTTGAAGTTTGAGGTGGCAAGACAAGCAAGCAGCCCCATTCTCTGTGGTTCCGAGAGAGCAGTGCCATGGGCAGAGGAGGCTGAGCAACAGCTTTGCAGGCTAGCCCCTTCTGCCTGCCAGCTATCTGCAGACGTTCTCACTTCGGAGCACGGCTACGGAAGGAGCCTGGCAGGGATACCCGTTCCCAGGATACGTTTGAAGTTTGAGGTTGCAAGACAAGTAAGCAGACCCAGTCTCTGTGGTTCGGAGAGAGCAGTGCCATGGGCAGAGGAGGCTGAGCAACAGCTTTCCAGGCTAGCCCCTTCTGCCTGCAAGCTATCTGCAGACGTTCGCACTTTCGGAGCAGGGCTGCGAAAGGAGCCTGGCAGGGATACCTGTTCCCAGGATACGTTTGAAGTTTGAGGTGGCAAGACAAGCAAGCAGCCCCAGTCTCTGTGCCTCTGTGCGAGCAGTGCCATGGGCAGAGGAGGCTGAGCAACAGCTTTCCAGGCTAGCCCCTTCTTCCTGCAAGCTATCTGCAGACGTTCGCACTTTCGGAGCAGGGCTGCGAAAGGAGCCTGGCAGGGATACCCGTTCCCAGGATACGTTTGAATTTTGAGGTGGCAAGACAAGTAAGCAGTCCCAGTCTCTGTGGTTCCGAGACAGCACTGCCATGGGGAGATGAGGCTGAGCAACAGCTTTCCAGGCTAGCCCCTGCTGGCTGCAAGCTATCTGCAGACATTCGCATCTTCAGAGCAGGGCTGCGAAAGGAGCCTGGCAAGGATACCCGTTCCCAGGATACGTTTGAAGTTTGAGGTGGCAAGACAAGCAAGCAGCCCCAGTCTCTGTGCCTCTGTGCGAGCAGTGCCATGGGCAGAGGAGGCTGAGCAACAGCTTTCAAGGCTAGCCCCTGCTGGCTGCCAGCTATCTGCAGATGTTCGCATTTTCTGAGAAGGGATGCGAAAGGAGCATGGCAGGGATACCCGTTCCCAGGATACGTTTGAAGTTTGAGGTGGCAAGACAAGCAAGCATCCCCAGTCTCTGTGGTTCCGAGACAGCACTGCCATGGGGAGATGAGGCTGAGCAACAGCTTTCCAGGCTAGCCCCTGCTGGCTGCAAGCTATCTGCAGACATTCGCATCTTCAGAGCAGGGCTGCGAAAGGAGCCTGGCAGGGATACCCGTTCCCAGGATACATTTGAAGTTTGAGGTTGCAAGACAAGTAAGCAGCCCCAGTCTCTGTGGTTCGGAGACAGCAGTGCCATGGGCAGATGAGGCTGAGCAACAGCTTTCCAGGCTAGCCCCTTCTGGCTGCCAGCTATCTGCAGACGTTCTCATCTTCAGAGCAGGGCTGCGAAAGGAGCCTGGCAGGGATACCCGTTCCCAGGATACGTTTGAAGTTTGAGGTGGCAAGACAAGCAAGCAGCCCCAGTCTCGGTGCCTCTGTGCGAGCAGTGCCATGGGCAGAGGAGGCTGAGCAACAGCTTTCCAGGCTAGCCCCTTCTGCCTGCAAGATATCTGCAGACGTTCGCATCTTCAGAGCAGGGCTGCGACAGGAACCTGGCAGGGATACAGTTCCAAGAATACGTTTCAAGTTTGGGGTGGCAAAACAAGCAAGCAGTTCCAGTTTCTGTGCCTCTGTGCGAGCAGTGCCATGGGCAGATGAGGCTAAGCAACAGCTTTCCAGTCTAGCCACTTCTGGCTGTAAGTTATCTGCAGACGTTCGCATCATCGGAGCAGGGCTGCAAGTGTAGTCTGGCAGGCAACTCCCCATTCCCAGGACACGTTTGAAGTTTGAGGTGGCAAGACAAGTAAGCAGCCCCAGTCTCTGTGGTTCGGAGAGAGCAGTGCCATGGGCAGAGGAGGCTGAGCAACAGCTTTCCAGGCTAGCCCCTTCTGGCTCCCAGCTATCTGCAGACGTTCGCACTTTCGGAGCAGGGCTGCGAAAGGAGCCTGGCAGGGATACCCGTTCCCAGGATACGTTTGAAGTTTGAGGTGGCAAGACAAGCAATCAGCCCCAGTCTCTGTGGTTCCGAGAGAGCAGTGCCATGGGCAGATGAGGCTGAGCAACTGCTTTCCAGGCTAGCCCCTTCTGCCTGCAAGCTATCTGCAGACATTCACACTTTCGGAGCTTGGCTGCGAAAGGAGCCTGGCAGGGATACCCGTTCCCAGGATACGTTTGAAGTTTGAGGTGGCAAGACAAGCAAGCAGCCCCAGTCTCTGTGCCTCTGTGCGAGCAGTGCCATGGGCAGATGAGGCTGAGCAACAGCTTTCCAGGCTAGCCCCTTCTGCCTGCAAGCTACATGCAGACGTTCGCACTTTCGGAGCAGGGCTGCGAAAGGAGCCTGGCAGGGATACCCGTTCCCAGGATACGTTTGAAGTTTGAGGTGGCAAGACAAGCAAGCAGCCCCAGTCTCTCTGGTTCCGAGAGAGCAGTGCCATGGGCAGAGGAGGCTGAGCAACAGCTTTCCAGGCTAGCCCCTTCTGCCTGAAAACTATCTGCAGACGTTCGCACTTTCGGAGCCGGGCTGCGAAAGGAGCCTGGCAGGGATACCCGTTCCCAGGATACGTTTGAAGTTTCAGTTGGCAATACAAGTAAGTAGTCCCAGTCTCTGTGGTTCCGAGAGAGCAGTGCCATGGGCAGATGAGGCTGAGCAACAGCTTTCCAGGCTAGCCCCTTCTGGCTGCCATCTATCTGCAGATATTTGCATTTTCTGAGAAGGGCTGCGAAAGTAGCCTGGCAGGGATACCCGTTCCCAGGATACGTTTGAAGTTTGAGGTGGCAAGACAAGCAAGCAGCCCCAGTCTCTGTGGTTCCGAGAGAGCAGTGCCATGGGCAGATGAGGCTGAGCAACTGCTTTCCAGGCTAGCCCCTTCTGGCTGCCAGCTATCTGCAGACGTTCGTATCTTCGGAGCAGGGCTGCGAAAGGAGCCTGGCAGGGATACCCGTTCCCAGGATACATTTGAAGTTTGAGGTGGCAAGACAAGCAAGCAGCCCCAGTCTCTGTGCCTCTGTGCGAGCAGTGCCATGGGCAGAGGAGGCTGAGCAACAGCTTTCCAGGCTAGCCCCTGCTGGCTGCCAGCTATCTGCAGATGTTCGCATTTTCTGAGCAGGGATGCGAAAGGAGCCTGGCAGGGATACCCGTTCCCAGGATACGTTTGAAGTTTGAGGTGGCAAGACAAGGAAGCATCCCCAGTCTCTGTGGTTCGGAGACAGTACTGCCATGGGCAGATGAGGCTGAGCAACAGCTTTCCAGGCTAGCCCCTGCTGGCTGCCAGCTATCTGCAGACATTCGCATCTTCAGAGCAGGGCTGCGAAAAGAGCCAGGCAGGGATACCCGTTCCCAGGATACGTTTGAAGTTTGAGGTGGCAAGACAAGTAAGCAGCCCCAGTCTCTGTGGTTCCGAGAGAGCAGTGCCATGGGCAGATGAGGCTGAGCAACAGCTTTCCAGGCTAGCCCCTTCTGGCTGCCAGCTATCTGCAGACGTTCGCATCTTCAGAGCAGGGCTGCGAAAGGAGCCTGGCAGGGATACCCTTTCCCAGGATACGTTTGAAGTTTGAGGTGGCAAGACAAGCAAGCAGCCCCAGTCTCTGTGCCTCTGTGCGAGCAGTGCCATGGGCAGAGGAGGCTGAGCAACAGCTTTCCAGGCTAGCCCCCTCTGGCTGCCAGCTATCTGCAGACGTTCGCATTTTCGGAGCAGGGCTGCGAAAGGAGCCTGGCAGGGATACCCGTTCCCAGGATACTTTTGAAGTTTGAGGTGGCAAGACAAGCAAGCATCTTCTGTTTCTGTGCCTCTGTGCGAGCATTGCCATGGGCAGATGAGGTTGAGCAACAACTTTCCAGGCTAGCCCCTTCTGCCTGCAAGCTATCTGCAGACGTTCGCACTTTCGGAGCAGGGCTGCGAAAGGAGCCTGGCAGGGATACCGGTTCCCAGGATACGTTTGAAGTTTGAGGTGGCAAGACAAGCAAGCAGCCCCATTCTCTCTGGTTCCGAGAGAGCAGTGCCATGGGCAGAGGAGGCTGAGCAACAGCTTTGCAGGCTAGCCCCTTCTGCCTGCCAGCTATCTGCAGACGTTCGCACTTCGGAGCAGGGCTGCGAAAGGAGCCTGGCAGGGATACCCGTTCCCAGGATACGTTTGAAGTTTGAGGTTGCAAGACAAGTAAGCAGACCCAGTCTCTGTGGTTCGGAGAGAGCAGTGCCATGGGCAGAGGAGGCTGAGCAACAGCTTTCCAGGCTAGCCCCTTCTGCCTGCAAGCTATCTGCAGACGTTCGCACTTTCGGAGCAGGGCTGCGAAAGGAGCCTGGCAGGGATACCTGTTCCCAGGATACGTTTGAAGTTTGAGGTGGCAAGACAAGCAAGCAGCCCCATTCTCTGTGCCTCTGTGCGAGCAGTGCCATGGGCAGATGAGGCTGAGCAACAGCTTTCCAGGCTAGCCTCTTCTTCCTGCAAGCTATCTGCAGACGTTCGCACTTTCGGAGCAGGGCTGCGAAAGGAGCCTGGCAGGGATACCCGTTCCCAGGATACGTTTGAAGTTTGAGGTGGCAAGACAAGCAAGCAGCCCCAGTCTCTGTGGTTCCGAGACAGCACTGCCATGGGGAGATGAGGCTGAGCAACAGCTTTCCAGGCTAGCCCCTGCTGGCTGCAAGCTATCTGCAGACATTCGCATCTTCAGAGCAGGGCTGCGAAAGGAGCCTGGCAGTGATACCCGTTCCCAGGATACATTTGAAGTTTGAGGTTGCAAGACAAGTAAGCAGCCCCAGTCTCTGTGGTTCGGAGACAGCAGTGCCATGGGCAGATGAGGCTGAGCAACAGCTTTCCAGGCTAGCCCCTTCTTCCTGCAAGTTATCTGCAGACGTTCTCATCTTCAGAGCAGGGCTGCGAAAGGAGCCTGGCAGGGATACCCGTTCCCAGGATACGTTTGAAGTTTGAGGTGGCAAGACAAGCAAGCAGCCCCAGTCTCGGTGCCTCTGTGCGAGCAGTGCCATGGGCAGAGGAGGCTGAGCAACAGCTTTCCAGGCTAGCCCCTTCTGCCTGCAAGATATCTGCAGACGTTCGCATCTTCAGAGCAGGGCTGCGACAGGAACCTGGCAGGGATACAGTTCCAAGAATACGTTTGAAGTTTGAGGTGGCAAAACAAGCAAGCAGTTCCAGTTTCTGTGCCTCTGTGCGAGCAGTGCCATGGGCAGAGGAGGCTGAGCAACAGCTTTCCAGGCTAGCCCCTTCTGGCTGCCAGCTATCTGCAGACTTTCGCATCTTCGGAGCAGGGCTGCAAGTGGAATCTCGCAGGCACTCCCCCATTCCCAGGATACGTTTGAAGTTTGAGGTGGCAAGACAAGCAAGCAGCCCCATTCTCTGTGCCTCTGTGCGAGCAGTGCCATGGGCAGATGAGGCTGAGCAACAGCTTTCCAGGCTAGCCCCTTCTGGCTGCCAGTTATCTGCAGACGTTCGCATCTTCGGAGCAGGGCTGCGAAAGGAGCCTGGCAGGGATACCACCATTCCCAGGATACGTTTGAAGTTTGAGGTGGCAAGACAAGCAAGCATCTCCAGTCTCTGTGCCTCTGTGCGAGCATTGTCATGGGCAGATGAGGCTAAGCAACAGCTTTCCAGTCTAGCCACTTCTGGCTGTAAGTTATCTGCAGACGTTCGCATCATCGGAGCAGGGCTGCAAGTGTAGTCTGGCAGGCAACTCCCCATTCCCAGGACACGTTTGAAGTTTGAGGTGGCAAGACAATTAAGCAGCCCCAGTCTCTGTGGTTCGGAGAGAGCAGTGCCATGGGCAGAGGAGGCTGAGCAACAGCTTTCCAGGCTAGCCCCTTCTGGCTCCCAGCTATCTGCAGACGTTCGCACTTTCGGAGCAGGGCTGTGAAAGGAGCCTGGCAGGGATACCCGTTCCCAGGATACGTTTGAAGTTTGAGGTGGCAAGACAAGCAAGCAGCCCCAGTCTCTGTGGTTCCGAGAGAGCAGTGCCATGGGCAGAGGAGGCTGAGCAACTGCTTTCCAGGCTAGCCCCTTCTGCCTGCAAGCTATCTGCAGACATTCGCACTTTCGGAGCTTGGCTGCGAAAGGAGCCTGGCAGGGATACCCGTTCCCAGGATACGTTTGAAGTTTGAGGTGGCAAGACAAGCAAGCAGCCCCAGTCTCTGTGGTTCCGAGAGAGCAGTGCCATGGGCAGATGAGGCTGAGCAACAGCTTTCCAGGCTAGCCCCTTCTGCCTGCAAGCTACATGCAGACGTTCGCACTTTCGGAGCAGGGCTGCGAAAGGAGCCTGGCAGGGATACCCGTTCCCAGGATACGTTTGAAGTTTGAGGTGGCAAGACAAGCAAGCAGCCCCAGTCTCTCTGGTTCGGAGAGAGCAGTGCCATGGGCAGATGAGGCTGAGCAACAGCTTTGCAGGCTAGCCCCTTCTGGCTGCCAGCTATCTGCAGACGTTCGCACTTTCGGAGCAGGGCTGCGAAAGGAGCCTGGCAGGGATACCCGTTCCCAGGATACGTTTGAAGTTTGAGGTTGCAAGACAAGTAAGCAGCCCCAGTCTCTGTGGTTCGGAGACAGCACTGCCATGGGGAGATGAGGCTGAGCAATAGCTTTCCAGGCTAGCCCCTTCTGGCTGCCAGCTATCTGCAGACGTTCGCATCTTCAGAGCAGGGCTGCGAAAGGAGCCTGGCAGGGATCCCCGTTCCCAGGATACGTTTGAAGTTTGAGGTGGCAAGACAAGCAAGCAGCCCCAGTCTCTGTGCCTCTGTGCGAGCAGTGCCATGGGCAGAGGAGGCTGAGCAACAGCTTTCCAGGCTAGCCCCTTCTGGCTGCCAGCTATCTGCTGACGATCGCACTTTCAGAGCTTGGCTGCGAAAGGAGCCTGGCAGGGATACCTGTTCCCAGGATACGTTTGAAGTTTAAGGTGGCAAGACAAGCAAGCAGCCCCAGTCTCTGTGGTTCCGAGAGAGCAGTGCCATGGGCAGAGGAGGTTGAGCAACAGCTTTCCAGGCTAGCCCCTTCTGCCTGCCAGCTATCTGCAGACGTTCGCACTTTCGGAGCAGGGCTGCGAAAGGAGCCTGGCAGGGATACCCGTTCCCAGGATACGTTTGAAGTTTGAGGTGGCAAGACAAGCAAGCAGCCCCAGTCTCTGTGGTTCCGAGAGAGCAGTGCCATGGGCAGAGGAGGCTGAGCAACAGCTTTCCAGGCTAGCCCCTTCTTCCTGCAATCAATCTGCAGACGTTCGCACTTTCGGAGCAGGGCTGCGAAAGGAGCCTGGCAGGGATACCCGTTCCCAGGATACGTTTGAAGTTTCAGTTGGTAATACAAGTAAGTAGTCCCATTCTCTGTGGTTCCGAGAGAGCAGTGCCATGGGCAGATGAGGCTGAGCAACAGCTTTCCAGGCTAGCCCCTTCTGGCTGCCATCTATGTGCAGATATTTGCATTTTCTGAGAAGGGCTGCGAAAGTAGCCTGGCAGGGATACCCGTTCCCAGGATACGTTTGAAGTTTGAGGTGGCAAGACAAGCAAGCAGCCCCAGTCTCTGTGGTTCCGAGAGAGCAGTGCCATGGGCAGATGAGGCTGAGCAACTGCTTTCCAGGCTAGCCCCTTCTGGCTGCCAGCTATCTGCAGACGTTCGTATCTTCGGAGCAGGTCTGCGAAAGGAGCCTGGCAGGGATACCCTTTCCCAGGATACGTTTTAAGTTTGAGGTGGCAAGACAAGCAAGCAGCCCCAGTCTCTGTGCCTCTGTGCGAGCAGTGCCATGGGCAGAGGAGGCTGAGCAACAGCTTTCCAGGCTAGCCCTTTCTGGCTGCCAGCTATCTGCAGACGTTCGCATTTTCGGAGCAGGGCTACGAAAGGAACCTGGCAGGGATACCCGTTCCCAGGATACGTTTGAAGTTTGAGGTGGCAAGACAAGCAAGCAGCCCCAGTCTCTGTGCCTCTGTGCGAGCAGTGCCATGGGCAGAGGAGGCTGAGCAACAGCTTTCCAGGCTAGCACCTGCTGGCTGCCAGCTATCTGCAGACGTGCGCATTTTCGGAGCAGGGCTGCGAAAGGAGCCTGGCAGGGATACCCGTTCCCAGGCTACGTTTGAAGTTTGAGGTGGCAAGACAAGCAAGCATCTCCAGTTTCTGTGCCTCTGTGCGAGCATTGCCATGGGCAGATGAGGTTGAGCAACAACTTTCCAGGCTAGGCCCTTCTGGCTGTAAGTTATATGCAGACGTTCGCGTCTTCGGAGGAGGGCTGCAAGAGGAGTCTGGCAGGCACCCCCCCATTCCCAGGCTACGTTTTAATTTTGAGGTGGCAAGACAAGCAAGAAGCCCCAGTCTCTGTGGTTTTGAGAGAGCAGTGCCATGGGTAGATGAGGCTGAGCAACAGCTTTCCAGGCTAGCACCTGCTGGCTGCCAGCTATCTGCAGACATTCGCATCTTCGGAGCAGGGCTGCAAGTGGAATCTCGCAGGCACCCCCCCATTCCCAGGCTACGTTTGAAGTTTGAGGTGGCAAGACAAGCAAGCAGCCCCAGTCTCTGTGCCTCTGTGCGAGCAGTGCCATGGGCAGATGAGGCTGAGCAACAGCTTTCCAGGCTAGCCCCTTCTGGCTGCCAGTTATCTGCAGACGTTCGCATTTTCGGAGCAGGGCTGCGAAAGGAGCCTGGCAGGGATACCACCATTCCCAGGATACGTTTGAAGTTTGAGGTGGCAAGACAAGCAAGCATCTCCAGTTTCTGTGCCTCTGTGCGAGCATTGCCATGAGCAGATGAGGCTAAGCAACAGCTTTCCAGTCTAGCCACTTCTGGCTGTAAGTTATCTGCAGACGTTCGCATCATCGGAGCAGGACTGCAAGTGTAGTCTGGCAGGCACCTCCCCATTCCCAGGACACGTTTGAAGTTTGAGGTGGCAAGACAAGTAAGCAGCCCCAGTCTCTGTGGTTCGGAGAGAGCAGTGCCATGGGCAAAGGAGGCTGAGCAACAGCTTTCCAGGCTAGCCCCTTCTGGTTGCCAGCTATCTGCAGACGTTCGCACTTTCGGAGCAGGGCTGCGAAAGGAGCCTGGCAGGGATACCCGTTCCCAGGATACGTATCAAGTTTCAGGTGGCAAGACAAGCAAGCAGCCCCAGTCTCTGTGGTTCGGAGAGAGCAGTGCCATGGGCAGATGAGGCTGAGCAACTGCTTTCCAGGCTAGCCCCTTCTGCCTGCAAGCTATCTGCAGACATTCGCACTTTCGGAGCTTGGCTGCGAAAGGAGCCTGGCAGGGATACCCGTTCCCAGGATACGTTTGAAGTTTGAGGTGGCAAGACAAGCAAGCAGCCCCAGTCTCTGTGCCTCTGTGCGAGCAGTGCCATGGGCAGAGGAGGCTGAGCAACAGCTTTCCAGGCTAGCCCCTTCTGCCTGCAAGCTACATGCAGACGTTCGCACTTTCGGAGCAGGGCTGCGAAAGGAGCCTGGCAGGGATACCCGTTCCCAGGATACGTTTGAAGTTTGAGGTGGCAAGAAAAGCAAGCAGCCCCAGTATCTCTGGTTCGGAGAGAGCAGTGCCATGGGCAGAGGAGGCTGAGCAACAGCTTTCCAGGCTAGCCCCTTCTGGCTGACAGCTATCTGCAGACGTTCGCACTTTCGGAGCTTGGGTGCAAAAGGAGCCTGGCAGGGATACCCGTTCCAGGATACGTTTGAAGTTTGAGGTTGCAAGACAAGTAAGCAGCCCCAGTCTCTCTGGTTCGGACAGAGCAGTGCCATGGGCAGAGGAGGCTGAGCAACAGCTTTCCAGGCTAGCCCCTTCTTGCTGCCAGCTATCTGCAGACGTTCGCACTTTCGGAGCAGGGCTGCGAAAGGAGCCTGGCAGGGATTCCCGTTCCCAGGATACGTTTCAAGTTTCAGGTGGCAAGACAAGCAAGCAGCCCCAGTCTCTCTGGTTCGGACAGAGCAGTGCCATGGGCAGATGAGGCTGAGCAACAGCTTTCCAGGCTAGCCCCTTCTGGCTGCCAGCTATCTGCAGACTTTCGCATCTTCAGAGCAGGGCTGCGAAAGGAGCCTGGCAGGGATACCCGTTCCCAGGATACGTTTGAAGTTTGAGGTGGCAAGACAAGCAAGCAGCCCCAGTCTCTGTGCCTCTGTGCGAGCAGTGCCATGGGCAGAGGAGGCTGAGCAACAGCTTTCCAGGCTAGCCTCTTCTGCCTGCATGCTACATGCAGACGTTCGCACTTTCGGAGCAGGGCTGCGAAAGGAGCCTGGCAGGGATACCCGTTCCCAGGATACGTTTGAAGTTTGAGGTGGCAAGACAAGCAAGCAGCCCCAGTCTCTGTGCCTCTGTGCGAGCAGTGCCATGGGCAGAGGAGGCTGAGCAACAGCTTTCCAGGCTAGCCTCTTCTGCCTGCATGCTACATGCAGACGATCGCACTTTCGGAGCAGGGCTGCGAAAGGAGCCTGGCAGGGATACCCGTTCCCAGGATACGTTTGAAGTTTGAGGTGGCAAGACAAGCAAGCAGCCCCAGTCTCTGTGGTTCCGAGAGAGCAGTGCCATGGGCAGATGAGGCTGAGCAACAGCTTTCCAGGCTAGCCCCTTCTGGTTGCAAGCTATCTGCAGACGTTCGCACTTTCGGAGCAGGGCTGCGAAAGGAGCCTGGCAGGGATACCCGTTCCCAGGATACATTTGAAGTTTGAGGTTGCAAGACAAGTAAGCAGCCCCAGTCTCTGTGGTTCCGAGAGAGCAGTGCCATGGGCAGATGAGACTGAGCAACTGCTTTCCAGGCTAGCCCCTTCTGGCTGTCAGCTATCTGCAGACGTTTGCATCTTCAGAGCAGGGCTGCGAAAGGAGCCTGGCAAGGATACCCGTTCCCAGGATACGTTTGAAGTTTGAGGTGGCAAGACAAGCAAGCAGCCCCAGTCTCTGTGCCTCTGTGCGAGCAGTGCCATGGGCAGAGGAGGCTGAGCAACAGCTTTCCAGGCTAGCCCCTGCTGGCTGCCAGCTATCTGCAGATGTTCGCATTTTCTGAGAAGGGATGCGAAAGGAGCATGGCAGGGATACCCGTTCCCAGGATACGTTTGAAGTTTGAGGTGGCAAGACAAGCAAGCATCCCCAGTCTCTGTGGTTCCGAGACAGCACTGCCATGGGGAGATGAGGCTGAGCAACAGCTTTCCAGGCTAGCCCCTGCTGGCTGCAAGCTATCTGCAGACATTCGCATCTTCAGAGCAGGGCTGCGAAAGGAGCCTGGCAGGGATACCCGTTCCCAGGATACGTTTGAAGTTTGAGGTGGCAAGACAAGTAAGCAGCCCCAGTCTCTGTGGTTCGGAGACAGCAGTGCCATGGGCAGATGAGGCTGAGCAACAGCTTTCCAGGCTAGCCCCTTCTGGCTGCCAGCTATCTGCAGACGTTCTCATCTTCAGAGCAGGGCTGCGAAAGGAGCCTGGCAGGGATACCCGTTCCCAGGATACGTTTGAAGTTTGAGGTGGCAAGACAAGCAAGCAGCCCCAGTCTCGGTGCCTCTGTGTGAGCAGTGCCATGGGCAGAGGAGGCTGAGCAACAGCTTTCCAGGCTAGCCCCTTCTGCCTGCAAGATATCTGCAGACGTTCGCATCTTCAGAGCAGGGCTGCGACAGGAACCTGGCAGGGATACAGTTCCAAGAATACGTTTGAAGTTTGAGGTGGCAAAACAAGCAAGCAGCTCCAGTCTCTGTGCCTCTGTGCGAGCAGTGCCATGGGCAGATGAGGCTGAGCAACAGCTTTCCAGGCTAGCCCCTTCTGGCTGCCAGCTATCTGCAGACGTTCTCATCTTCGGAGCAGGGCTGCGAAAGGAGCCTGGCAGCGATACCCGTTCCCAGGATACGTATCAAGTTTCAGGTGGTAAGACAAGCAAGCAGCCCCAGTCTCTGTGGTTCCGAGAGAGCAGTGCCATGGGCAGATGAGGCTGAGCAACTGCTTTCCAGGCTAGCCCCTTCTGCCTGCAAGCTATCTGCAGACATTCGCACTTTCGGAGCTTGGCTGCGAAAGGAGCCTGGCAGGGATACCCGTTCCCAGGATACGTTTGAAGTTTGAGGTGGCAAGACAAGCAAGCAGCCCCAGTCTCTGTGGTTCGGAGAGAGCAGTGCCATGGGCAGAGGAGGCTGAGCAACAGCTTTCCAGGCTAGCCCCTTCTGACTGCAAGCTACATGCAGACGTTCGCACTTTCGGAGCAGGGCTGCGAAAGGAGCCTGGCAGGGATACCCGTTCCCAGGATACGTTTGAAGTTTGAGGTGGCAAGACAAGCAAGCAGCCCCAGTCTCTCTGGTTCGGAGAGAGCAGTGCCATGGGCAGATGAGGCTGAGCAACAGCTTTGCAGGCTAGCCCCTTCTGGCTGCCAGCTATCTGCAGACGTTCGCACTTTCGGAGCAGGGCTGCGAAAGGAGCCTGGCAGGGATACCCGTTCCCAGGATACGTTTGAAGTTTGAGGTTGCAAGACAAGTAAGCAGACCCAGTCTCTGTGGTTCGGACAGAGCAGTGCCATGGGCAGATGAGGCTGAGCAATAGCTTTCCAGGCTAGCCCCTTCTGTCTACCAGCTATCTGCAGACGTTCGCATTTTCGGAGCAGGGCTGCGAAAGGAGCCTGGCAGGGATCCCCGTTCCCAGGATACGTTTGAAGTTTGAGGTGGCAAGACAAGCAAGCAGCCCCAGTCTCTGTGCCTCTGTGCGAGCAGTGCCATGGGCAGAGGAGGCTGAGCAACAGCTTTCCAGGCTAGCCCCTTCTGGCTGCCAGCTATCTGCTGACGATCGCACTTTCAGAGCTTGGCTGCGAAAGGAGCCTGGCAGGGATACCTGTTCCCAGGATACGTTTGAAGTTTGAGGTGGCAAGACAAGCAAGCAGCCCCAGTCTCTGTGGTTCCGAGAGAGCAGTGCCATGGGCAGAGGAGGCTGAGCAACAGCTTTCCAGGCTAGCCCCTTCTGCCTGCCAGCTATCTGCAGACGTTCGCACTTTCGGAGCAGGGCTGCGAAAGGAGCCTGGCAGGGATACCCGTTCCCAGGATACGTTTGAAGTTTGAGGTGGCAAGACAAGCAAGCAGCCCCAGTCTCTGTGGTTCCGAGAGAGCAGTGCCATGGGCAGAGGAGGCTGAGCAACAGCTTTCCAGGCTAGCCCCTTCTGCCTGCCAGCTATCTGCAGACGTTCGCACTTCGGAGCAGGGCTACGAAAGCAGCCTGGCAGGGATACCCGTTCCACGATACGTTTGAAGTTTGAGGTTGCAAGACAAGTAAGCAGCCCCAGTCTCTGTGGTTCGGAGAGAGCAGTGCCATGGGCAGAGGAGGCTGAGCAACAGCTTTCCAGGCTAGCCCCTTCTTGCTGCCAGCTATCTGCAGACGTTCGCACTTTCGGAGCAGGGCTGCGAAAGGAGCCTGGCAGGGATTCCCGTTCCCAGGATACGTTTCAAGTTTCAGGTGGCAAGACAAGCAAGCAGCCCCAGTGTCTGTGGTTCCGAGAGAGCAGTGCCATGGGCAGATGAGGCTGAGCAACAGCTTTCCAGGCTAGCCCCTTCTTCCTGCAAGCTATCTGCAGACGTTCGCACTTTCGGAGCAGGGCTGCGAAAGGAGCCTGGCAGGGATACCCGTTCCCAGGATACGTTTGAAGTTTGAGGTGGCAAGAGAAGTAAGCAGCCCCAGTCTCTGTGGTTCCGAGAGAGCAGTGCCATGGGCAGATGACGCTGAGCAACAGCTTTCCAGGCTAGCCCCTGCTGGCTGCCATCTATCTACAGATATTTGCATTTTCGGAGCAGGGCTGCGAAAGGAGCCTGGCAGGGATACCCGTTCCCAGGATACGTTTGAAGTTTGAGGTGGCAAGAAAAGCAAGCAGCCCCAGTCTCTGTGGTTCCGAGAGAGCAGTGCCATGGGCAGATGAGGCTGAGCAACTGCTTTCCAGGCTAGCCCCTTCTGCCTGCAAGCTATCTGCAGACATTCGCATCTTCGGAGCAGGGCTGCGAAAGGAGCCTGGCAGTGATAGCCGTTCCCAGGATACGTTTGAAGTTTGAGGTGGCAAGACAAGCAAGCAGCCCCAGTCTCTGTGCCTCTCTGCAAGCAGTGCCATGGGCAGAGGAGGCTGAGCAACAGCTTTCCAGGCTAGCCCCTTCTGCCTGCAAGCTACATGCAGACGTTCGCACTTTCGGAGCAGGGCTGCGAAAGGAGCCTGGCAGGGATACCCGTTCCCAGGATACGTTTGAAGTTTGAGGTGGCAAGACAAGCAAGCAGCCCCAGTCTCTGTGCCTCTGTGCGAGCAGTGCCATGGGCAGAGGAGGCTGAGCAACAGCTTTCCAGGCTAGCGCCTTCTGGCTGCCAGCTATCTGCAGACGTTCGCACTTTCGGAGCAGGGCTGCGAAAGGAGCCTGGCAGGGATACCCGTTCCCAGGATACATTTGAAGTTTGAGGTTGCAAGACAAGTAAGCAGCCCCAGTCTCTCTGGTTCGGACAGAGCAGTGCCATGGGCAGATGAGGCTGAGCAACAGCTTTCCAGGCTAGCCCCTTCTGGCTGCCAGCTATCTGCAGACTTTCGCATCTTCAGAGCAGGGCTGCGAAAGGAGCCTGGCAGGGATACCCGTTCCCAGGATACGTTTGAAGTTTGAGGTGGCAAGACAAGCAAGCAGCCCCAGTCTCTGTGCCTCTGTGCGAGCAGTGCCATGGGCAGAGGAGGCTGAGCAACAGCTTTCCAGGCTAGCCTCTTCTGCCTGCATGCTACATGCAGACGTTCGCACTTTCGGAGCAGGGCTGCGAAAGGAGCCTGGCAGGGATACCCGTTCCCAGGATACGTTTCAAGTTTCAGGTGGCAAGACAAGCAAGCAGCCCCAGTCTCTGTGGTTCGGAGAGAGCAGTGCCATGGGCAGAGGAGGCTGAGCAACAGCTTTCCAGGCTAGCCCCTTCTTCCTGCAAGCTATCTGCAGACGTTCGCACTTTCGGAGCAGGGCTGCGAAAGGAGCCTGGCAGGGATACCCGTTCCCAGGATACGTTTGAAGTTTGAGGTGGCAAGACAAGCAAGCAGCCCCAGTCTCTGTGGTTCCGAGAGAGCAGTGCCATGGGCAGATGAGGCTGAGCAACAGCTTTCCAGGCTAGCCCCTTCTGGTTGCAAGCTATCTGCAGACGTTCGCACTTTCGGAGCAGGGCTGCGAAAGGAGCCTGGCAGGGATACCCGTTCCCAGGATACATTTGAAGTTTGAGGTTGCAAGACAAGTAAGCAGCCCCAGTCTCTGTGGTTCGGACAGAGCAGTGCCATGGGCAGATGAGGCTGAGCAACAGCTTTCCAGGCTAGCCCCTACTGGCTGCCAGCTATCTGCAGACTTTCGCATCTTCAGAGCAGGGCTGCGAAAGGAGCCTGGCAGAGATACCCGTTCCCAGTATACGTTTGAAGTTTGAGGTGGCAAGACAAGCAAGCAGCCCCAGTCTCTGTGCCTCTGTGTGAGCAGTGCCATGGGCAGAGGAGGCTGAGCAACAGCTTTCCAGGCTAGCCCCTTCTGGCTGCCAGCTATCTGCAGACGTTCGCACTTTCGGAGCTTGGGTGCAAAAGGAGCCTGGCAGGGATACCCGTTCCCAGGATACGTTTGAAGTTTGAGGTGGCAAGACAAGCAAGCAGCCCCAGTCTCTGTGGTTCCGAGAGAGCAGTGCCATGGGCAGATGAGGCTGAGCAACAGCTTTCCAGGCTAGCCCCTTCTGCCTGCCAGCTATCTGCAGACGTTCGCACTTCGGAGCAGGGCTACGAAAGGAGCCTGGCAGGGATACCCGTTCCAGGATACGTTTGAAGTTTGAGGTTGCAAGACAAGTAAGCAGCCCCAGTCTCTCTGGTTCGGAGGGAGCAGTGCCATGGGCAGATGAGGCTGAGCAACAGCTTTCCAGGCTAGCCCCTTCTGCCTGCCAGCTATCTGCAGACGTTCGCACTTTCGGAGCAGGGCTGCGAAAGGAGCCTGGCAGGGATTCCCGTTCCCAGGATACGTTTCAAGTTTGAGGTGGCAAGACAAGCAAGCAGCCCCAGTCTCTGTGCCTCTGTGCGAGCAGTGCCATGGGCAGAGGAGGCTGAGCAACAGCTTTCCAGGCTAGCCCCTGCTGGCTGCCAGGTATCTGCAGATGTTCGCATTTTCTGAGCAGGGATGCGAAAGGAGCCTGGCAGGGATACCCGTTCCCAGGATACATTTGAAGTTTGAGGTGGCAAGACAAGTAAGCAGCCCCAGTCTCTGTGGTTCGGACAGAGCAGTGCCATGGGTAGATGAGGCTGAGCAACATCTTTCCAGGCTAGCCCCTTCTGGCTGCCAGCTATCTGCAGACGTTCGCATCTTCAGAGCAGGGCTGCGAAAGGAGCCTGGCAGGGATACCCGTTCCCAGGATACGTTTGAAGTTTGAGGTGGCAAGACAAGCAAGCAGCCCCAGTCTCTATTGTTCCGAGAGAGCAGTGCCATGGGCAGAGGAGGCTGAGCAACAGCTTTCCAGGCTAGCCCCTTCTGCCTGCCAGCTATCTGCAGACGTTCGCATTTCAAGAGCAGGGCTGCGAAGGGAGCCTGGCAGGGATACCCGTTCCCAGGATACGTTTGAAGTTTGAGGTTGCAAGAGAAGTAAGCAGCCCCAGTCTCTGTGGTTCCGAGAGAGCAGTGCCATGGGCAGAGGAGGCTGAGCAACAGCTTTCCAGGCTAGCCCCTTCTGCCTGCCAGCTATCTGCAGACGTTCGCATTTTCGGAGCAGGGCTGCGAAAGGAGCCTGGCAGGGATACCCGTTCCCAGGATACGTTTGAAGTTTGAGGTGGCAAGACAAGCAAGCAGCTCCAGTCTCTGTGCCTCTGTGCGAGCAGTGCCATGGGCAGAGGAGGCTGAGCAACAGCCTTCCAGGCTAGCCCCTTCTGGCTCCCAGCTACATGCAGACGTTCGCACTTCGGAGCAGGGCTGCGAAAGGAGCCTGGCAGGGATACCGGTTCCCAGGATACGTTTGAAGTTTGAGGTGGCAAGACAAGCAAGCAGCCCCAGATTCTCTGGTTCGGAGAGAGCAGTGCCATGGGCAGAGGAGGCTGAGCAACAGCTTTCCAGGCTAGCCCCTTCTGGCTGCCAGCTATCTGCAGACGTTCTCATTTTCGGAGCAGGGCTGCGAAAGGAGCCTGGCAGGGATACCTGTTCCCAGGATACGTTTCAAGTTTGAGGTGGCAAGACAAGTAAGCAGCCCCAGTCTCTGTGGTTCGGACAGAGCAGTGCCATGGGCAGATGAGGCTGAGCAACAGCTTTCCAGGCTAGCCCCTTCTGGCTGCCAGCTATCTGCAGTCGTTCGCATCTTCAGAGCAGGGCTGCGAAAGGAGCCTGGCAGGGATCCCCGTTCCCAGGATACGTTTGAAGTTTGAGGTGGCAAGACAAGCAAGCAGCCCCAGTCTCTGTGCCTCTGTGCGAGCAGTGCCATGGGCAGAGGAGGCTGAGCAACAGCTTTCCAGGCTAGCCCCTTCTGGCTGCAAGCTATCTGCAGACGTTCGCACTTTCGGAGCAGGGCTACGAAAGGAGCCTGGCAGGGATACCGGTTCCCAGGATACGTTTGAAGTTTGAGGTGGCAAGACAAGCAAGCAGCCCCATTCTCTGTGGTTCCGAGAGAGCAGTGCCATGGGCAGAGGAGGCTGAGCAACAGCTTTCCAGGCTAGCCCCTTCTTCCTGCAAGCTATCTGCAGACGTTCGCACTTTCGGAGCAGGGCTGCGAAAGGAGCCTGGTAGGGATACCCGTTCCCAGGATACGTTTGAAGTTTGAGGTGGCAAGACAAGTAAGCAGTCCCAGTCTCTGTGGTTCGGAGAGAGCAGTGCCATGGGCAGATGAGGCTGAGCAACAGCTTTCCAGGCTAGCCCCTTCTGGCTGCAAGCTATCTGCAGATATTTGCACTTTCGGAGCAGGGCTGCGAAAGTAGCCTGGCAGGGATACCCGTTCCCAGGATACGTTTGAAGTTTGAGGTGGCAAGACAAGCAAGCAGCCCCAGTCTCTGTGGTTCCGAGAGAGCAGTGCCATGGGCAGATGAGACTGAGCAACTGCTTTCCAGGCTAGCCCCTTCTGGCTGTCAGCTATCTGCAGACGTTTGCATCTTCAGAGCAGGGCTGCGAAAGGAGCCTGGCAAGGATACCCGTTCCCAGGATACGTTTGAAGTTTGAGGTGGCAAGACAAGCAAGCAGCCCCAGTCTCTGTGCCTCTGTGCGAGCAGTGCCATGGGCAGAGGAGGCTGAGCAACAGCTTTCCAGGCTAGCCCCTGCTGGCTGCCAGCTATCTGCAGATGTTCGCATTTTCTGAGAAGGGATGCGAAAGGAGCATGGCAGGGATACCCGTTCCCAGGATACGTTTGAAGTTTGAGGTGGCAAGACAAGCAAGCATCCCCAGTCTCTGTGGTTCCGAGACAGCACTGCCATGGGGAGATGAGGCTGAGCAACAGCTTTCCAGGCTAGCCCCTGCTGGCTGCAAGCTATCTGCAGACATTCGCATCTTCAGAGCAGGGCTGCGAAAGGAGCCTGGCAGGGATACCCGTTCCCAGGCTACGTTTGAAGTTTGAGGTGGCAAGACAAGTAAGCAGCCCCAGTCTCTGTGGTTCGGAGACAGCAGTGCCATGGGCAGATGAGGCTGAGCAACAGCTTTCCAGGCTAGCCCCTTCTGGCTCCCAGCTATCTGCAGACGTTCTCATCTTCAGAGCAGGGCTGCGAAAGGAGCCTGGCAGGGATACCCGTTCCCAGGATACGTTTCAAGTTTGAGGTGGCAAGACAAGCAAGCAGCCCCAGTCTCGGTGCCTCTGTGCGAGCAGTGCCATGGGCAGAGGAGGCTGAGCAACAGCTTTCCAGGCTAGCCCCTTCTGCCTGCAAGATATCTGCAGACGTTCGCATCTTCAGAGCAGGGCTGCGACAGGAACCTGGCAGGGATACAGTTCCAAGAATACGTTTGAAGTTTGAGGTGGCAAAACAAGCAAGCAGCTCCAGTCTCTGTGCCTCTGTGCGAGCAGTGCCATGGGCAGATGAGGCTGAGCAACAGCTTTGCAGGCTAGCCCCTTCTGGCTGCCAGCTATCTGCAGACGTTCGCACTTTCGGAGCAGGGCTGCGAAAGGAGCCTGGCAGGGATACCCGTTCCCAGGATACGTATCAAGTTTCAGGTGGCAAGACAAGCAAGCAGCCCCAGTCTCTGTGGTTCTGAGAGAGCAGTGCCATGGGCAGATGAGGCTGAGCAACTGCTTTCCAGGCTAGCCCCTTCTGCCTGCAAGCTATCTGCAGACATTCGCACTTTCGGAGCTTGGCTGCGAAAGGAGCCTGGCAGGGATACCCGTTCCCAGGATACGTTTGAAGTTTGAGGTGGCAAGACAAGCAAGCAGCCCCAGTCTCTGTGCCTCTGTGCGAGCAGTGCCATGGGCAGAGGAGGCTGAGCAACAGCTTTCCAGGCTAGCCCCTTCTGCCTGCAAGCTACATGCAGACGTTCGCACTTTCGGAGCAGGGCTGCGAAAGGAGCCTGGCAGGGATACCCGTTCCCAGGATACGTTTGAAGTTTGAGGTGGCAAGACAAGCAAGCAGCCCCAGTCTCTCTGGTTCGGAGAGAGCAGTGCCATGGGCAGATGAGGCTGAGCAACAGCTTTGCAGGCTAGCCCCTTCTGGCTGCCAGCTATCTGCAGACGTTCGCACTTTCGGAGCAGGGCTGCGAAAGGAGCCTGGCAGGGATACCCGTTCCCAGGATACGTTTGAAGTTTGAGGTTGCAAGACAAGTAAGCAGCCCCAGTCTCTGTGGTTCGGACAGAGCAGTGCCATGGGCAGATGAGGCTGAGCAATAGCTTTCCAGGCTAGCCCCTTCTGCCTACCAGCTATCTGCAGACGTTCGCATCTTCAGAGCAGGGCTGCGAAAGGAGCCTGGCAGGGATCCCCGTTCCCAGGATACGTTTGAAGTTTGAGGTGGCAAGACAAGCAAGCAGCCCCAGTCTCTGTGCCTCTGTGCGAGCAGTGCCATGGGCAGAGGAGGCTGAGCAACAGCTTTCCAGGCTAGCCCCTTCTGGCTGCCAGCTATCTGCTGACAATCGCACTTTCAGAGCTTGGCTGCGAAAGGAGCCTGGCAGGGATACCTGTTCCCAGGATACGTTTGAAGTTTGAGGTGGCAAGACAAGCAAGCAGCCCCAGTCTCTGTGGTTCCGAGAGAGCAGTGCCATGGGCAGAGGAGGTTGAGCAACAGCTTTCCAGGCTAGCCCCTTCTGCCTGCCAGCTATCTGCAGACGTTCGCACTTTCGGAGCAGGGCTGCGAAAGGAGCCTGGCAGGGATACCCGTTCCCAGGATACGTTTCAAGTTTGAGGTGGCAAGACAAGCAAGCAGCCCCAGTCTCTGTGGTTCCGAGAGAGCAGTGCCATGGGCAGAGGAGGCTGAGCAACAGCTTTCCAGGCTAGCCCCTTCTTCCTGCAATCAATCTGCAGACGTTCGCACTTTCGGAGCAGGGCTGCGAAAGGAGCCTGGCAGGGATACCCGTTCCCAGGATACGTTTGAAGTTTGAGGTGGCAAGACAAGCAAGCAGCCCCAGTCTCTGTGCCTCTGTGCGAGCAGTGCCATGGGCAGAGGAGGCTGAGCAACAGCTTTCCAGGCTAGCCCCTTCTGCCTGCAAGATATCTGCAGACGTTCGCATGTTCAGAGCAGGGCTGCGACAGGAGCCTGGCAGGGATACCCGTTCCCAGGATACGTTTGAAGTTTGAGGTGGCAAAACAAGCAAGCAGTTCCAGTTTCTGTGCCTCTGTGCGAGCAGTGCCATGGGCAGATGAGGCTGAGCAACAGCTTTGCAGGCTAGCCCCTTCTGGCTGCAAGCTATCTGCAGACGTTCGCATCTTTGAAGCAGGGCTGCAAGTGGAGTCTGGCAGGCAGCCCCCATTGCCAGGATACGTTTGAAGTTTGAGGTGGCAAGACAAGCAAGCAGCCCCAGTCTCTGTGCCTCTGTGCAAGCAGTGCCATGGGCAGAGGAGGCTGAGCAACAGCTTTCCAGGCTAGCCCTTTCTGGCTGCCAGCTATCTGCAGACTTTCGCATTTTCGGAGCAGGGCTACGAAAGGAACCTGGCAGGGATACCCGTTCCCAGGATACGTTTGAAGTTTGAGGTGGCAAGACAAGCAAGCAGCCCCAGTCTCTGTGCCTCTGTGCGAGCAGTGCCATGGGCAGAGGAGGCTGAGCAACAGCTTTCCAGGCTAGCACCTGCTGGCTGCCAGCTATCTGCAGACGTTCGCATCTTCGGAGCAGGGCTGCGAAAGGAGCCTGGCAGGGATACCCGTTCCCAGGATACGTTTGAAGTTTGAGGTGGCAAGACAAGCAAGCATCTCCAGTTTCTGTGCCTCTGTGCGAGCATTGCCATGGGCAGATGAGGTTGAGCAACAACTTTCCAGGCTAGGCCCTTCTGGCTGTAAGTTATATGCAGACGTTCGCATCTTCGGAGGAGGGCTGCAAGAGGAGTCTGGCAGGCACCCCCCCATTCCCAGGCTACGTTTTAATTTTGAGGTGGCAAGACAAGCAAGAAGCCCCAGTCTCTGTGGTTTTGAGAGAGCAGTGCCATGGGTAGATGAGGCTGAGCAACAGCTTTCCAGGCTAGCCCCTTCTGGCTGCCAGCTATCTGCAGACGTTCGCACTTTCGGAGCAGGGCTGCGAAAGGAGCCTGGCAGGGATACCCGTTCCCAGGATACGTATCAAGTTTCAGGTGGCAAGACAAGTAAGCAGCCCCAGTCTCTGTTGTTCCGAGAGAGCAGTGCCATGGGCAGATGAGGCTGAGCAACTGCTTTCCAGGCTAGCCCCTTCTGCCTGCAAGCTATCTGCAGACATTCGCACTTTCGGAGCTTGGCTGCGAAAGGAGCCTGGCAGGGATACCCGTTCCCAGGATACGTTTGAAGTTTGAGGTGGCAAGACAAGCAAGCAGCCCCAGTGTCTGTGGTTCCGAGAGAGCAGTGCCATGGGCAGATGAGGCTGAGCAACAGCTTTCCAGGTTAGCCCCTTCTTCCTGCAAGCTATCTGCAGACGTTCGCACTTTCGGAGCAGGGCTGCGAAAGGAGCCTGGCAGGGATACCCGTTCCCAGGATACGTTTGAAGTTTGAGGTGGCAAGACAAGTAAGCAGTCCCAGTCTCTGTGGTTCCGAGAGAGCAGTGCCATGGGCAGATGACGCTGAGCAACAGCTTTCCAGGCTAGCCCCTGCTGGCTGCCATCTATCTACAGATATTTGCATTTTCTGAGCAGGGCTGCGAAAGTAGCCTGGCAGGGATACCCGTTCCCAGGATACGTTTGAAGTTTGAGGTGGCAAGAAAAGCAAGCAGCCCCAGTCTCTGTGGTTCCGAGAGAGCAGTGCCATGGGCAGATGAGGCTGAGCAACTGCTTTCCAGGCTAGCCCCTTCTGCCTGCAAGCTATCTGCAGACATTCGCATCTTCGGAGCAGGGCTGCGAAAGGAGCCTGGCAGTGATAGCCGTTCCCAGGATACGTTTGAAGTTTGAGGTGGCAAGACAACCAAGCAGCCCCAGTCTCTGTGCCTCTGTGCAAGCAGTGCCATGGGCAGAGGAGGCTGAGCAACAGCTTTCCAGGCTAGCCCCTTCTGCCTGCAAGCTACATGCAGACGTTCGCACTTTCTCAGCAGGGCTGCGAAAGGAGCCTGGCAGGGATACCCGTTCCCAGGATACGTTTGAAGTTTGAGGTGGCAAGACAAGCAAGCAGCCCCAGTCTCTGTGCCTCTGTGCGAGCAGTGCCATGGGCAGAGGAGGCTGAGCAACAGCTTTCCAGGCTAGCGCCTTCTGGCTGCCAGCTATCTGCAGACGTTCGCACTTTCGGAGCAGGGCTGCGAAAGGAGCCTGGCAGGGATACCCGTTCCCAGGATACATTTGAAGTTTGAGGTTGCAAGACAAGTAAGCAGCCCCAGTCTCTCTGGTTCGGACAGAGCAGTGCCATGGGCAGATGAGGCTGAGCAACAGCTTTCCAGGCTAGCCCCTTCTGGCTGCCAGCTATCTGCAGACTTTCGCATCTTCAGAGCAGCGCTGCGAAAGGAGCCTGGCAGGGATACCCGTTCCCAGGATACATTTGAAGTTTGAGGTGGCAAGACAAGCAAGCAGCCCCAGTCTCTGTGCCTCTGTGCGAGCAGTGCCATGGGCAGAGGAGGCTGAGCAACAGCTTTCCAGGCTAGCCTCTTCTGCCTGCATGCTACATGCAGACGTTCGCACTTTCGGAGCAGGGCTGCGAAAGGAGCCTGGCAGGGATACCCGTTCCCAGGATACGTTTGAAGTTTGAGGTGGCAAGACAAGCAAGCAGCCCCAGTCTCTCTGGTTCGGAGAGAGCAGTGCCATGGGCAGAGGAGGCTGAGCAATAGCTTTCCAGGCTAGCCCCTTCTGCCTGCCAGCTATCTGCAGACTTTCTCATTTTCGGAGCAGGGCTGCGAAAGGAGCCTGGCAGGGATACCCGTTCCCAGGATACGTTTGAAGTTTGAGGTGGCAAGACAAGCAAGCAGCCCCAGTCTCTGTGGTTCCGAGAGAGCAGTGCCATGGGCAGATGAGGCTGAGCAACAGCTTTCCAGGCTAGCCCCTTCTGGTTGCAAACTATCTGCAGACGTTCGCACTTTCGGAGCAGGGCTGCGAAAGGAGCCTGGCAGGGATACCCGTTCCCAGGATACATTTGAAGTTTGAGGTTGCAAGACAAGTAAGCAGCCCCAGTCTCTGTGGTTCGGACAGAGCAGTGCCATGGGCAGATGAGGCTGAGCAACAGCTTTCCAGGCTAGCCCCTACTGGCTGCCAGCTATCTGCAGACTTTCGCATCTTCAGATCAGGGCTGCGAAAGGAGCCTGGGAGAGATACCCGTTCCCAGTATACGTTTGAAGTTTGAGGTGGCAAGACAAGCAAGCAGCCCCAGTCTCTGTGGTTCCGAGAGAGCAGTGCCATGGGCAGATGAGGCTGAGCAACAGCTTTCCAGGCTAGCCCCTTCTGGCTGCAAGCTATCTGCAGACGTTCGCACTTTCGGAGCTTGGGTGCAAAAGGAGCCTGGCAGGGATACCCGTTCCCAGGATACGTTTGAAGTTTGAGGTGGCAAGACAAGCAAGCAGCCCCAGTCTCTGTGGTTCCGAGAGAGCAGTGCCATGGGCAGAGGAGGCTGAGCAACAGCTTTCCAGGCTAGCCCCTTCTGCCTGCCAGCTATCTGCAGACGTTCGCACTTCGGAGCAGGGCTACGAAAGGAGCCTGGCAGGGATACCCGTTCCAGGATACGTTTGAAGTTTGAGGTGGCAAGACAAGCAAGCAGCCCCAGTCTCTCTGGTTCGGAGAGAGCAGTGCCATGGGCAGAGGAGGCTGAGCAACAGCTTTCCAGGCTAGCCCCTTCTGCCTGCAAGATATCTGCAGACGTTCGCATCTTCAGAGCAGGGCTGCGACAGGAACCTGGCAGGGATACAGTTCCAAGAATACGTTTGAAGTTTGAGGTGGCAAAACAAGCAAGCAGCTCCAGTCTCTGTGCCTCTGTGCGAGCAGTGCCATGGGCAGATGAGGCTGAGCAACAGCTTTGCAGGCTAGCCCCTTCTGGCTGCCAGCTATCTGCAGACGTTCGCACTTTCGGAGCAGGGCTGCGAAAGGAGCCTGGCAGGGATACCCGTTCCCAGGATACGTATCAAGTTTCAGGTGGCAAGACAAGCAAGCAGCCCCAGTCTCTGTGGTTCTGAGAGAGCAGTGCCATGGGCAGATGAGGCTGAGCAACTGCTTTCCAGGCTAGCCCCTTCTGCCTGCAAGCTATCTGCAGACATTCGCACTTTCGGAGCTTGGCTGCGAAAGGAGCCTGGCAGGGATACCCGTTCCCAGGATACGTTTGAAGTTTGAGGTGGCAAGACAAGCAAGCAGCCCCAGTCTCTGTGCCTCTGTGCGAGCAGTGCCATGGGCAGAGGAGGCTGAGCAACAGCTTTCCAGGCTAGCCCCTTCTGCCTGCAAGCTACATGCAGACGTTCGCACTTTCGGAGCAGGGCTGCGAAAGGAGCCTGGCAGGGATACCCGTTCCCAGGATACGTTTGAAGTTTGAGGTGGCAAGACAAGCAAGCAGCCCCAGTCTCTCTGGTTCGGAGAGAGCAGTGCCATGGGCAGATGAGGCTGAGCAACAGCTTTGCAGGCTAGCCCCTTCTGGCTGCCAGCTATCTGCAGACGTTCGCACTTTCGGAGCAGGGCTGCGAAAGGAGCCTGGCAGGGATACCCGTTCCCAGGATACGTTTGAAGTTTGAGGTTGCAAGACAAGTAAGCAGCCCCAGTCTCTGTGGTTCGGACAGAGCAGTGCCATGGGCAGATGAGGCTGAGCAATAGCTTTCCAGGCTAGCCCCTTCTGCCTACCAGCTATCTGCAGACGTTCGCATCTTCAGAGCAGGGCTGCGAAAGGAGCCTGGCAGGGATCCCCGTTCCCAGGATACGTTTGAAGTTTGAGGTGGCAAGACAAGCAAGCAGCCCCAGTCTCTGTGCCTCTGTGCGAGCAGTGCCATGGGCAGAGGAGGCTGAGCAACAGCTTTCCAGGCTAGCCCCTTCTGGCTGCCAGCTATCTGCTGACAATCGCACTTTCAGAGCTTGGCTGCGAAAGGAGCCTGGCAGGGATACCTGTTCCCAGGATACGTTTGAAGTTTGAGGTGGCAAGACAAGCAAGCAGCCCCAGTCTCTGTGGTTCCGAGAGAGCAGTGCCATGGGCAGAGGAGGTTGAGCAACAGCTTTCCAGGCTAGCCCCTTCTGCCTGCCAGCTATCTGCAGACGTTCGCACTTTCGGAGCAGGGCTGCGAAAGGAGCCTGGCAGGGATACCCGTTCCCAGGATACGTTTCAAGTTTGAGGTGGCAAGACAAGCAAGCAGCCCCAGTCTCTGTGGTTCCGAGAGAGCAGTGCCATGGGCAGAGGAGGCTGAGCAACAGCTTTCCAGGCTAGCCCCTTCTTCCTGCAATCAATCTGCAGACGTTCGCACTTTCGGAGCAGGGCTGCGAAAGGAGCCTGGCAGGGATACCCGTTCCCAGGATACGTTTGAAGTTTGAGGTGGCAAGACAAGCAAGCAGCCCCAGTCTCTGTGCCTCTGTGCGAGCAGTGCCATGGGCAGAGGAGGCTGAGCAACAGCTTTCCAGGCTAGCCCCTTCTGGCTGCCATCTATCTGCAGATATTTGCATTTTCTGAGAAGGGCTGCGCAAGTAGCCTGGCAGGGATACCCGTTCCCAGGATACGTTTGAAGTTTGAGGTGGCAAGACAAGCAAGCAGCCCCAGTCTCTGTGGTTCCGAGAGAGCAGTGCCATGGGCAGATGAGGCTGAGCAACTGCTTTCCAGGCTAGCCCCTTCTGGCTGCCAGCTATCTGCAGACGTTCGCATCTTGGGAGCAGGGCTGCGAAAGGAGCCTGGCAGGGATACCCGTTCCCAGGATACGTTTGAAGTTTGAGGTGGCAAGACAAGCAAGCAGCCCCAGTCTCTGTGCCTCTGTGCGAGCAGTGCCATGGGCAGAGGAGGCTGAGCAACAGCTTTCCAGGCTAGCCCCTTCTGGCTGCAAGCTATCTGCAGATGTTCGCATTTTCTGAGCAGGGATGCGAAAGTAGCCTGGCAGGGATACCCGTTCCCAGGATACGTTTGAAGTTTGAGGTGGCAAGACAAGCAAGCATCCCCAGTCTCTGTGGTTCGGAGACAGCACTGCCATGGGCAGATGAGGCTGAGCAACAGCTTTCCAGGCTAGCCCCTGCTGGCTGCCAGCTATCTGCAGACATTCGCATCTTCAGAGCAGGGCTGCGAAAAGAGCCTGGCAGGGATACCCGTTCCCAGGATACGTTTGAAGTTTGAGGTGGCAAGACAAGTAAGCAGCCCCAGTCTCTGTGGTTCGGAGAGAGCAGTGCCATGGGCAGATGAGGCTGAGCAACAGCTTTCCAAGCTAGCCCCTTCTGGCTGCCAGCTATCTGCAGACGTTCTCACCTTCAGAGCAGGGCTGCGAAAGGAGCCTGGCAGGGATACCCTTTCCCAGTATACGTTTGAAGTTTGAGGTGGCAAGACAAGCAAGCAGCCCCAGTCTCTGTGCCTCTGTGCGAGCAGTGCCATGGGCAGAGGAGGCTGAGCAACAGCTTTCCAGGCTAGCCCCTTCTGCCTGCAAGATATCTGCAGACGTTCGCATGTTCAGAGCAGGGCTGCGACAGGAGCCTGGCAGGGATACCCGTTCCCAGGATACGTTTGAAGTTTGAGGTGGCAAACAAGCAAGCAGTTCCAGTTTCTGTGCCTCTGTGCGAGCAGTGCCATGGGCAGATGAGGCTGAGCAACAGCTTTGCAGGCTAGCCCCTTCTGGCTGCAAGCTATCTGCAGACGTTCGCATCTTTGAAGCAGGGCTGCAAGTGGAGTCTGGAAGGCAGCCCCCATTGCCAGGATACGTTTGAAGTTTGAGGTGGCAAGACAAGCAAGCAGCCCCAGTCTCTGTGCCTCTGTGCAAGCAGTGCCATGGGCAGAGGAGGCTGAGCAACAGCTTTCCAGGCTAGCCCTTTCTGGCTGCCAGCTATCTGCAGACTTTCGCATTTTCGGAGCAGGGCTACGAAAGGAACCTGGCAGGGATACCCGTTCCCAGGATACGTTTGAAGTTTGAGGTGGCAAGACAAGCAAGCAGCCCCAGTCTCTGTGCCTCTGTGCGAGCAGTGCCATGGGCAGAGGAGGCTGAGCAACAGCTTTCCAGGCTAGCACCTGCTGGCTGCCAGCTATCTGCAGACGTTCGCATCTTCGGAGCAGGGCTGCGAAAGGAGCCTGGCAGGGATACCCGTTCCCAGGATACGTTTGAAGTTTGAGGTGGCAAGACAAGCAAGCATCTCCAGTTTCTGTGCCTCTGTGCGAGCATTGCCATGGGCAGATGAGGTTGAGCAACAACTTTCCAGGCTAGGCCCTTCTGGCTGTAAGTTATATGCAGACGTTCGCATCTTCGGAGGAGGGCTGCAAGAGGAGTCTGGCAGGCACCCCCCCATTCCCAGGCTACGTTTTAATTTTGAGGTGGCAAGACAAGCAAGAAGCCCCAGTCTCTGTGGTTTTGAGAGAGCAGTGCCATGGGTAGATGAGGCTGAGCAACAGCTTTCCAGGCTAGCCCCTTCTGGCTGCCAGCTATCTGCAGACGTTCGCACTTTCGGAGCAGGGCTGCGAAAGGAGCCTGGCAGGGATACCCGTTCCCAGGATACGTATCAAGTTTCAGGTGGCAAGACAAGTAAGCAGCCCCAGTCTCTGTTGTTCCGAGAGAGCAGTGCCATGGGCAGATGAGGCTGAGCAACTGCTTTCCAGGCTAGCCCCTTCTGCCTGCAAGCTATCTGCAGACATTCGCACTTTCGGAGCTTGGCTGCGAAAGGAGCCTGGCAGGGATACCCGTTCCCAGGATACGTTTGAAGTTTGAGGTGGCAAGACAAGCAAGCAGCCCCAGTGTCTGTGGTTCCGAGAGAGCAGTGCCATGGGCAGATGAGGCTGAGCAACAGCTTTGCAGGCTAGCCCCTTCTTCCTGCAAGCTATCTGCAGACGTTCGCACTTTCGGAGCAGGGCTGCGAAAGGAGCCTGGCAGGGATACCCGTTCCCAGGATACGTTTGAAGTTTGAGGTGGCAAGACAAGTAAGCAGTCCCAGTCTCTGTGGTTCCGAGAGAGCAGTGCCATGGGCAGATGACGCTGAGCAACAGCTTTCCAGGCTAGCCCCTGCTGGCTGCCATCTATCTACAGATATTTGCATTTTCTGAGCAGGGCTGCGAAAGTAGCCTGGCAGGGATACCCGTTCCCAGGATACGTTTGAAGTTTGAGGTGGCAAGAAAAGCAAGCAGCCCCAGTCTCTGTGGTTCCGAGAGAGCAGTGCCATGGGCAGATGAGGCTGAGCAACTGCTTTCCAGGCTAGCCCCTTCTGCCTGCAAGCTATCTGCAGACATTCGCATCTTCGGAGCAGGGCTGCGAAAGGAGCCTGGCAGTGATAGCCGTTCCCAGGATACGTTTGAAGTTTGAGGTGGCAA
Source organism: Opisthocomus hoazin (assembly GCF_030867145.1). NCBI lineage: Eukaryota > Metazoa > Chordata > Aves > Opisthocomiformes > Opisthocomidae > Opisthocomus > Opisthocomus hoazin. The sequence goes on from NC_134440.1 coordinate 8,073,850, forward strand.
GACAACCAAGCAGCCCCAGTCTCTGTGCCTCTGTGCAAGCAGTGCCATGGGCAGAGGAGGCTGAGCAACAGCTTTCCAGGCTAGCCCCTTCTGCCTGCAAGCTACATGCAGACGTTCGCACTTTCTCAGCAGGGCTGCGAAAGGAGCCTGGCAGGGATACCCGTTCCCAGGATACGTTTGAAGTTTGAGGTGGCAAGACAAGCAAGCAGCCCCAGTCTCTGTGCCTCTGTGCGAGCAGTGCCATGGGCAGAGGAGGCTGAGCAACAGCTTTCCAGGCTAGCGCCTTCTGGCTGCCAGCTATCTGCAGACGTTCGCACTTTCGGAGCAGGGCTGCGAAAGGAGCCTGGCAGGGATACCCGTTCCCAGGATACATTTGAAGTTTGAGGTTGCAAGACAAGTAAGCAGCCCCAGTCTCTCTGGTTCGGACAGAGCAGTGCCATGGGCAGATGAGGCTGAGCAACAGCTTTCCAGGCTAGCCCCTTCTGGCTGCCAGCTATCTGCAGACTTTCGCATCTTCAGAGCAGCGCTGCGAAAGGAGCCTGGCAGGGATACCCGTTCCCAGGATACGTTTGAAGTTTGAGGTGGCAAGACAAGCAAGCAGCCCCAGTCTCTGTGCCTCTGTGCGAGCAGTGCCATGGGCAGAGGAGGCTGAGCAACAGCTTTCCAGGCTAGCCTCTTCTGCCTGCATGCTACATGCAGACGTTCGCACTTTCGGAGCAGGGCTGCGAAAGGAGCCTGGCAGGGATACCCGTTCCCAGGATACGTTTGAAGTTTGAGGTGGCAAGACAAGCAAGCAGCCCCAGTCTCTCTGGTTCGGAGAGAGCAGTGCCATGGGCAGAGGAGGCTGAGCAATAGCTTTCCAGGCTAGCCCCTTCTGCCTGCCAGCTATCTGCAGACTTTCTCATTTTCGGAGCAGGGCTGCGAAAGGAGCCTGGCAGGGATACCCGTTCCCAGGATACGTTTGAAGTTTGAGGTGGCAAGACAAGCAAGCAGCCCCAGTCTCTGTGGTTCCGAGAGAGCAGTGCCATGGGCAGATGAGGCTGAGCAACAGCTTTCCAGGCTAGCCCCTTCTGGTTGCAAACTATCTGCAGACGTTCGCACTTTCGGAGCAGGGCTGCGAAAGGAGCCTGGCAGGGATACCCGTTCCCAGGATACATTTGAAGTTTGAGGTTGCAAGACAAGTAAGCAGCCCCAGTCTCTGTGGTTCGGACAGAGCAGTGCCATGGGCAGATGAGGCTGAGCAACAGCTTTCCAGGCTAGCCCCTACTGGCTGCCAGCTATCTGCAGACTTTCGCATCTTCAGATCAGGGCTGCGAAAGGAGCCTGGGAGAGATACCCGTTCCCAGTATACGTTTGAAGTTTGAGGTGGCAAGACAAGCAAGCAGCCCCAGTCTCTGTGGTTCCGAGAGAGCAGTGCCATGGGCAGATGAGGCTGAGCAACAGCTTTCCAGGCTAGCCCCTTCTGGCTGCAAGCTATCTGCAGACGTTCGCACTTTCGGAGCTTGGGTGCAAAAGGAGCCTGGCAGGGATACCCGTTCCCAGGATACGTTTGAAGTTTGAGGTGGCAAGACAAGCAAGCAGCCCCAGTCTCTGTGGTTCCGAGAGAGCAGTGCCATGGGCAGAGGAGGCTGAGCAACAGCTTTCCAGGCTAGCCCCTTCTGCCTGCCAGCTATCTGCAGACGTTCGCACTTCGGAGCAGGGCTACGAAAGGAGCCTGGCAGGGATACCCGTTCCAGGATACGTTTGAAGTTTGAGGTTGCAAGACAAGTAAGCAGCCCCAGTCTCTCTGGTTCGGAGAGAGCAGTGCCATGGGCAGAGGAGGCTGAGCAACAGCTTTCCAGGCTAGCCCCTTCTGCCTGCCAGCTATCTGCAGACGTTCGCACTTTCGGAGCAGGGCTGCGAAAGGAGCCTGGCAGGGATTCCCGTTCCCAGGATACGTTTCAAGTTTGAGGTGGCAAGACAAGCAAGCAGCCCCAGTCTCTGTGCCTCTGTGCGAGCAGTGCCATGGGCAGAGGAGGCTGAGCAACAGCTTTCCAGGCTAGCCCCTGCTGGCTGCCAGCTATCTGCAGATGTTCGCATTTTCTGAGCAGGGATGCGAAAGGAGCCTGGCAGGGATACCCGTTCCCAGGATACATTTGAAGTTTGAGGTGGCAAGACAAGTAAGCAGCCCCAGTCTCTGTGGTTCGGACAGAGCAGTGCCATGGGTAGATGAGGCTGAGCAACAGCTTTCCAGGCTAGCCCCTTCTGGCTGCCAGCTATCTGCAGACGTTCGCATCTTCAGAGCAGGGCTGCGAAAGGAGCCTGGCAGGGATACCCGTTCCCAGGATACGTTTGAAGTTTGAGGTGGCAAGACAAGCAAGCAGCCCCAGTCTCTATTGTTCCGAGAGAGCAGTGCCATGGGCAGAGGAGGCTGAGCAACAGCTTTCCAGTCTAGCCCCTTCTGCCTGCCAGCTATCTGCAGACGTTCGCACTTCGGAGCAGGGCTGCGAAAGGAGCCTGGCAGGGATACCCGTTCCCAGGATACGTTTGAAGTTTGAGGTTGCAAGAGAAGTAAGCAGCCCCAGTCTCTGTGGTTCCGAGAGAGCAGTGCCATGGGCAGAGGAGGCTGAGCAACAGCTTTCCAGGCTAGCCCCTTCTGCCTGCCAGCTATCTGCAGACGTTCGCATTTTCGGAGCAGGGCTGCGAAAGGAGCCTGGCAGGGATACCCGTTCCCAGGATACGTTTCAAGTTTGAGGTGGCAAGACAAGCAAGCAGCTCCAGTCTCTGTGCCTCTGTGCGAGCAGTGCCATGGGCAGAGGAGGCTGAGCAACAGCTTTCCAGGCTAGCCCCTTCTGCCTGCAAGCTACATGCAGACGTTCGCACTTTCGGAGCAGGGCTGCGAAAGGAGCCTGGCAGGGATACCGGTTCCCAGGATACGTTTGAAGTTTGAGGTGGCAAGACAAGCAAGCAGCCCCAGATTCTCTGGTTCGGAGAGAGCAGTGCCATGGGCAGAGGAGGCTGAGCAACAGCTTTCCAGGCTAGCCCCTTCTGGCTGCCAGCTATCTGCAGACGTTCGCATTTTCGGAGCAGGGCTGCGAAAGGAGCCTGGCAGGGATACCTGTTCCCAGGATACGTTTCAAGTTTGAGGTGGCAAGACAAGTAAGCAGCCCCAGTCTCTCTGTGGTTCGGACAGAGCAGTGCCATGGGCAGATGAGGCTGAGCAACAGCTTTCCAGGCTAGCCCCTTCTGCCTGCCAGCTATCTGCAGTCTTTCGCATCTTCAGAGCAGGGCTGCGAAAGGAGCCTGGCAGTTATCCCCGTTCCCAGGATACGTTTGAAGTTTGAGGTGGCAAGACAAGCAAGCAGCCCCAGTCTCTGTGCCTCTGTGCGAGCAGTGCCATGGGCAGAGGAGGCTGAGCAACAGCTTTCCAGGCTAGCCCCTTCTGGCTGCAAGCTATCTGCAGACGTTCGCACTTTCGGAGCAGGGCTGCGAAAGGAGCCTGGCAGGGATACCGGTTCCCAGGATACGTTTGAAGTTTGAGGTGGCAAGACAAGCAAGCAGCCCCATTCTCTGTGGTTCCGAGAGAGCAGTGCCATGGGCAGAGGAGGCTGAGCAACAGCTTTCCAGGCTAGCCCCTTCTGCCTGCCAGCTATCTGCAGACGTTCGCACTTCGGAGCAGGGCTACGGAAGGAGCCTGGCAGGGATACCCGTTCCCAGGATACGTTTGAAGTTTGAGGTTGCAAGACAAGTAAGCAGACCCAGTCTCTGTGGTTCGGAGAGAGCAGTGCCATGGGCAGATGAGACTGAGCAACTGCTTTCCAGGCTAGCCCCTTTTGGCTGTCATCTATCTGCAGACGTTTGCATCTTCAGAGCAGGGCTGCGAAAGGAGCCTGGCAGGGATACCCGTTCCCAGGATACGTTTGAAGTTTGAGGTGGCAAGACAAGTAAGCAGCCCCAGTCTCTGTGGTTCGGAGACAGCACTGCCATGGGCAGATGAGGCTGAGCAACAGCTTTCCAGGCTAGCCCCTTCTGGCTGCCAGCTATCTGCAGACGTTCTCATCTTCAGAGCAGGGCTGCGAAAGGAGCCTGGCAGGGATACCCGTTCCCAGGATACGTTTGAAGTTTGAGGTGGCAAGAAAAGCAAGCAGCCCCAGTCTCTGTGGTTCCGAGAGAGCAGTGCCATGGGCAGATGAGGCTGAGCAACTGCTTTCCAGGCTAGCCCCTTCTGCCTGCAAGCTATCTGCAGACATTCGCATCTTCGGAGCAGGGCTGCGAAAGGAGCCTGGCAGTGATAGCCGTTCCCAGGATACGTTTGAAGTTTGAGGTGGCAAGACAACCAAGCAGCCCCAGTCTCTGTGCCTCTGTGCAAGCAGTGCCATGGGCAGAGGAGGCTGAGCAACAGCTTTCCAGGCTAGCCCCTTCTGCCTGCAAGCTACATGCAGACGTTCGCACTTTCTCAGCAGGGCTGCGAAAGGAGCCTGGCAGGGATACCCGTTCCCAGGATACGTTTGAAGTTTGAGGTGGCAAGACAAGCAAGCAGCCCCAGTCTCTGTGCCTCTGTGCGAGCAGTGCCATGGGCAGAGGAGGCTGAGCAACAGCTTTCCAGGCTAGCGCCTTCTGGCTGCCAGCTATCTGCAGACGTTCGCACTTTCGGAGCAGGGCTGCGAAAGGAGCCTGGCAGGGATACCCGTTCCCAGGATACATTTGAAGTTTGAGGTTGCAAGACAAGTAAGCAGCCCCAGTCTCTCTGGTTCGGACAGAGCAGTGCCATGGGCAGATGAGGCTGAGCAACAGCTTTCCAGGCTAGCCCCTTCTGGCTGCCAGCTATCTGCAGACTTTCGCATCTTCAGAGCAGCGCTGCGAAAGGAGCCTGGCAGGGATACCCGTTCCCAGGATACGTTTGAAGTTTGAGGTGGCAAGACAAGCAAGCAGCCCCAGTCTCTGTGCCTCTGTGCGAGCAGTGCCATGGGCAGAGGAGGCTGAGCAACAGCTTTCCAGGCTAGCCTCTTCTGCCTGCATGCTACATGCAGACGTTCGCACTTTCGGAGCAGGGCTGCGAAAGGAGCCTGGCAGGGATACCCGTTCCCAGGATACGTTTGAAGTTTGAGGTGGCAAGACAAGCAAGCAGCCCCAGTCTCTCTGGTTCGGAGAGAGCAGTGCCATGGGCAGAGGAGGCTGAGCAATAGCTTTCCAGGCTAGCCCCTTCTGCCTGCCAGCTATCTGCAGACTTTCTCATTTTCGGAGCAGGGCTGCGAAAGGAGCCTGGCAGGGATACCCGTTCCCAGGATACGTTTGAAGTTTGAGGTGGCAAGACAAGCAAGCAGCCCCAGTCTCTGTGGTTCCGAGAGAGCAGTGCCATGGGCAGATGAGGCTGAGCAACAGCTTTCCAGGCTAGCCCCTTCTGGTTGCAAACTATCTGCAGACGTTCGCACTTTCGGAGCAGGGCTGCGAAAGGAGCCTGGCAGGGATACCCGTTCCCAGGATACATTTGAAGTTTGAGGTTGCAAGACAAGTAAGCAGCCCCAGTCTCTGTGGTTCGGACAGAGCAGTGCCATGGGCAGATGAGGCTGAGCAACAGCTTTCCAGGCTAGCCCCTACTGGCTGCCAGCTATCTGCAGACTTTCGCATCTTCAGATCAGGGCTGCGAAAGGAGCCTGGGAGAGATACCCGTTCCCAGTATACGTTTGAAGTTTGAGGTGGCAAGACAAGCAAGCAGCCCCAGTCTCTGTGGTTCCGAGAGAGCAGTGCCATGGGCAGATGAGGCTGAGCAACAGCTTTCCAGGCTAGCCCCTTCTGGCTGCAAGCTATCTGCAGACGTTCGCACTTTCGGAGCTTGGGTGCAAAAGGAGCCTGGCAGGGATACCCGTTCCCAGGATACGTTTGAAGTTTGAGGTGGCAAGACAAGCAAGCAGCCCCAGTCTCTGTGGTTCCGAGAGAGCAGTGCCATGGGCAGAGGAGGCTGAGCAACAGCTTTCCAGGCTAGCCCCTTCTGCCTGCCAGCTATCTGCAGACGTTCGCACTTCGGAGCAGGGCTACGAAAGGAGCCTGGCAGGGATACCCGTTCCAGGATACGTTTGAAGTTTGAGGTTGCAAGACAAGTAAGCAGCCCCAGTCTCTCTGGTTCGGAGAGAGCAGTGCCATGGGCAGAGGAGGCTGAGCAACAGCTTTCCAGGCTAGCCCCTTCTGCCTGCCAGCTATCTGCAGACGTTCGCACTTTCGGAGCAGGGCTGCGAAAGGAGCCTGGCAGGGATTCCCGTTCCCAGGATACGTTTCAAGTTTGAGGTGGCAAGACAAGCAAGCAGCCCCAGTCTCTGTGCCTCTGTGCGAGCAGTGCCATGGGCAGAGGAGGCTGAGCAACAGCTTTCCAGGCTAGCCCCTGCTGGCTGCCAGCTATCTGCAGATGTTCGCATTTTCTGAGCAGGGATGCGAAAGGAGCCTGGCAGGGATACCCGTTCCCAGGATACATTTGAAGTTTGAGGTGGCAAGACAAGTAAGCAGCCCCAGTCTCTGTGGTTCGGACAGAGCAGTGCCATGGGTAGATGAGGCTGAGCAACAGCTTTCCAGGCTAGCCCCTTCTGGCTGCCAGCTATCTGCAGACGTTCGCATCTTCAGAGCAGGGCTGCGAAAGGAGCCTGGCAGGGATACCCGTTCCCAGGATACGTTTGAAGTTTGAGGTGGCAAGACAAGCAAGCAGCCCCAGTCTCTATTGTTCCGAGAGAGCAGTGCCATGGGCAGAGGAGGCTGAGCAACAGCTTTCCAGGCTAGCCCCTTCTGCCTGCCAGCTATCTGCAGACGTTCGCACTTCGGAGCAGGGCTGCGAAAGGAGCCTGGCAGGGATACCCGTTCCCAGGATACGTTTGAAGTTTGAGGTTGCAAGAGAAGTAAGCAGCCCCAGTCTCTGTGGTTCCGAGAGAGCAGTGCCATGGGCAGAGGAGGCTGAGCAACAGCTTTCCAGGCTAGCCCCTTCTGCCTGCCAGCTATCTGCAGACGTTCGCATTTTCGGAGCAGGGCTGCGAAAGGAGCCTGGCAGGGATACCCGTTCCCAGGATACGTTTCAAGTTTGAGGTGGCAAGACAAGCAAGCAGCTCCAGTCTCTGTGCCTCTGTGCGAGCAGTGCCATGGGCAGAGGAGGCTGAGCAACAGCTTTCCAGGCTAGCCCCTTCTGCCTGCAAGCTACATGCAGACGTTCGCACTTTCGGAGCAGGGCTGCGAAAGGAGCCTGGCAGGGATACCGGTTCCCAGGATACGTTTGAAGTTTGAGGTGGCAAGACAAGCAAGCAGCCCCAGATTCTCTGGTTCGGAGAGAGCAGTGCCATGGGCAGAGGAGGCTGAGCAACAGCTTTCCAGGCTAGCCCCTTCTGGCTGCCAGCTATCTGCAGACGTTCGCATTTTCGGAGCAGGGCTGCGAAAGGAGCCTGGCAGGGATACCTGTTCCCAGGATACGTTTCAAGTTTGAGGTGGCAAGACAAGTAAGCAGCCCCAGTCTCTCTGTGGTTCGGACAGAGCAGTGCCATGGGCAGATGAGGCTGAGCAACAGCTTTCCAGGCTAGCCCCTTCTGGCTGCCAGCTATCTGCAGTCTTTCGCATCTTCAGAGCAGGGCTGCGAAAGGAGCCTGGCAGTTATCCCCGTTCCCAGGATACGTTTGAAGTTTGAGGTGGCAAGACAAGCAAGCAGCCCCAGTCTCTGTGCCTCTGTGCGAGCAGTGCCATGGGCAGAGGAGGCTGAGCAACAGCTTTCCAGGCTAGCCCCTTCTGGCTGCAAGCTATCTGCAGACGTTCGCACTTTCGGAGCAGGGCTGCGAAAGGAGCCTGGCAGGGATACCGGTTCCCAGGATACGTTTGAAGTTTGAGGTGGCAAGACAAGCAAGCAGCCCCATTCTCTGTGGTTCCGAGAGAGCAGTGCCATGGGCAGAGGAGGCTGAGCAACAGCTTTCCAGGCTAGCCCCTTCTGCCTGCCAGCTATCTGCAGACGTTCGCACTTCGGAGCAGGGCTACGGAAGGAGCCTGGCAGGGATACCCGTTCCCAGGATACGTTTGAAGTTTGAGGTTGCAAGACAAGTAAGCAGACCCAGTCTCTGTGGTTCGGAGAGAGCAGTGCCATGGGCAGATGAGACTGAGCAACTGCTTTCCAGGCTAGCCCCTTTTGGCTGTCATCTATCTGCAGACGTTTGCATCTTCAGAGCAGGGCTGCGAAAGGAGCCTGGCAGGGATACCCGTTCCCAGGATACGTTTGAAGTTTGAGGTGGCAAGACAAGTAAGCAGCCCCAGTCTCTGTGGTTCGGAGACAGCACTGCCATGGGCAGATGAGGCTGAGCAACAGCTTTCCAGGCTAGCCCCTTCTGGCTGCCAGCTATCTGCAGACGTTCTCATCTTCAGAGCAGGGCTGCGAAAGGAGCCTGGCAGGGATACCCGTTCCCAGGATACGTTTGAAGTTTGAGGTGGCAAGACAAGCAAGCAGCCCCAGTCTCTGTGCCTCTGTGCGAGCAGTGCCATGGGCAGAGGAGGCTGAGCAACAGCTTTCCAGGCTAGCCCCTTCTGCCTGCAAGATATCTGCAGACGTTCGCATCTTCAGAGCAGGGCTGCGACAGGAACCTGGCAGGGATACAGTTCCAAGAATACGTTTGAAGTTTGAGGTGGCAAAACAAGCAAGCAGCTCCAGTCTCTGTGCCTCTGTGTGAGCAGTGCCATGGGCAGATGAGGCTGAGCAACAGCTTTGCAGGCTAGCCACTTCTGGCTGCCAGCTATCTGCAGACGTTCGCACTTTCGGAGCAGGGCTGCGAAAGGAGCCTGGCAGGGATACCCGTTCCCAGGATACGTATCAAGTTTCAGGTGGCAAGACAAGCAAGCAGCCCCAGTCTCTGTGCCTCTGTGCGAGCAGTGCCATGGGCAGAGGAGGCTGAGCAACAGCTTTCCAGGCTAGCCCCTTCTGGCTGCCAGCTATCTGCTGACAATCGCACTTTCAGAGCTTGGCTGCGAAAGGAGCCTGGCAGGGATACCTGTTCCCAGGATACGTTTGAAGTTTGAGGTGGCAAGACAAGCAAGCAGCCCCAGTCTCTCTGGTTCGGAGAGAGCAGTGCCATGGGCAGAGGAGGCTGAGCAACAGCTTTCCAGGCTAGCCCCTTCTGGCTGCCAGCTATCTGCTGACAATCGCACTTTCAGAGCTTGGCTGCGAAAGGAGCCTGGCAGGGATACCTGTTCCCAGGATACGTTTGAAGTTTGAGGTGGCAAGACAAGCAAGCAGCCCCAGTCTCTGTGGTTCTGAGAGAGCAGTGCCATGGGCAGAGGAGGTTGAGCAACAGCTTTCCAGGCTAGCCCCTTCTGCCTGCCAGCTATCTGCTGACGTTCGCACTTTCGGAGCAGGGCTGCGAAAGGAGCCTGGCAGGGATACCCGTTCCCAGGATACGTTTGAAGTTTGAGGTGGCAAGACAAGCAAGCAGCCCCAGTCTCTGTGGTTCCGAGAGAGCAGTGCCATGGGCAGAGGAGGCTGAGCAACAGCTTTCCAGGCTAGCCTCTTCTGCCTGCATGCTACATGCAGACGTTCGCACTTTCGGAGCAGGGCTGCGAAAGGAGCCTGGCAGGGATACCCGTTCCCAGGATACGTTTGAAGTTTCAGTTGGCAATACAAGTAAGTAGTCCCATTCTCTGTGGTTCCGAGAGAGCAGTGCCATGGGCAGATGAGGCTGAGCAACAGCTTTCCAGGCTAGCCCCTTCTGCCTGCCATCTATCTGCAGATATTTGCATTTTCTGAGAAGGGCTGCGAAAGTAGCCTGGCAGGGATACCCGTTCCCAGGATACGTTTGAAGTTTGAGGTGGCAAGACAAGCAAGCAGCCCCAGTCTCTGTGGTTCCGAGAGAGCAGTGCCATGGGCAGATGAGGCTGAGCAACTGCTTTCCAGGCTAGCCCCTTCTGGCTGCCAGCTATCTGCAGACGTTCGCATCTTCGGAGCACGGCTGCGAAAGGAGCCTGGCAGGGATACCCGTTCCCAGGATACGTTTGAAGTTTGAGGTGGCAAGACAAGCAAGCAGCCCCAGTCTCTGTGCCTCTGTGCGAGCAGTGCCATGGCCAGAGGAGGCTGAGCAACAGCTTTCCAGGCTAGCCCCTGCTGGCTGCCAGCTATCTGCAGATGTTCGCATTTTCTGAGCAGGGATGCGAAAGGAGCCTGGCAGGGATACCCGTTCCCAGGATACGTTTGAAGTTTGAGGTGGCAAGACAAGCAAGCATCCCCAGTCTCTGTGGTTCGGAGACAGCACTGCCATGGGCAGATGAGGCTGAGCAACAGCTTTCCAGGCTAGCCCCTGCTGGCTGCCAGCTATCTGCAGACATTCGCATCTTCAGAGCAGGGCTGCGAAAAGAGCCTGGCAGGGATACCCGTTCCCAGGATACGTTTGAAGTTTGAGGTGGCAAGACAAGTAAGCAGCCCCAGTCTCTGTGGTTCGGAGAGAGCAGTGCCATGGGCAGATGAGGCTGAGCAACAGCTTTCCAAGCTAGCCCCTTCTGGCTGCCAGCTATCTGCAGACGTTCTCATCTTCAGAGCAGGGCTGCGAAAGGAGCCTGGCAGGGATACCCTTTCCCAGGATACGTTTGAAGTTTGAGGTGGCAAGACAAGCAAGCAGCCCCAGTCTCTGTGCCTCTGTGCGAGCAGTGCCATGGGCAGAGGAGGCTGAGCAACAGCTTTCCAGGCTAGTCCCTTCTGCCTGCAAGATATCTGCAGACGTTCGCATGTTCAGAGCAGGGCTGCGACAGGAGCCTGGCAGGGATACCCGTTCCCAGGATACGTTTGAAGTTTGAGGTGGCAAAACAAGCAAGCAGTTCCAGTTTCTGTGCCTCTGTGCGAGCAGTGCCATGGGCAGATGAGGCTGAGCAACAGCTTTGCAGGCTAGCCCCTTCTGGCTGCAAGCTATCTGCAGACGTTCGCATCTTTGAAGCAGGGCTGCAAGTGGAGTCTGGCAGGCAGCCCCCATTGCCAGGATACGTTTGAAGTTTGAGGTGGCAAGACAAGCAAGCAGCCCCAGTCTCTGTGCCTCTGTGCGAGCAGTGCCATGGGCAGAGGAGGCTGAGCAACAGCTTTCCAGGCTAGCCCTTTCTGGCTGCCAGCTATCTGCAGACTTTCGCATTTTCGGAGCAGGGCTACGAAAGGAACCTGGCAGGGATATCCGTTCCCAGGATACGTTTGAAGTTTGAGGTGGCAAGACAAGCAAGCAGCCCCAGTCTCTGTGCCTCTGTGCGAGCAGTGCCATGGGCAGAGGAGGCTGAGCAACAGCTTTCCAGGCTAGCACCTGCTGGCTGCCAGCTATCTGCAGACGTTCGCATCTTCGGAGCAGGGCTGCGAAAGGAGCCTGGCAGGGATACCCGTTCCCAGGATACGTTTGAAGTTTGAGGTGGCAAGACAAGCAAGCAGCCCCAGTCTCTGTGCCTCTGTGCGAGCAGTGCCATGGGCAGAGGAGGCTGAGCAACAGCTTTCCAGGCTAGCCCCTTCTGGCTGCCAGCTATCTGCTGACAATCGCACTTTCAGAGCTTGGCTGCGAAAGGAGCCTGGCAGGGATACCTGTTCCCAGGATACGTTTGAAGTTTGAGGTGGCAAGACAAGCAAGCAGCCCCAGTCTCTGTGGTTCTGAGAGAGCAGTGCCATGGGCAGAGGAGGTTGAGCAACAGCTTTCCAGGCTAGCCCCTTCTGCCTGCCAGCTATCTGCTGACGTTCGCACTTTCGGAGCAGGGCTGCGAAAGGAGCCTGGCAGGGATACCCGTTCCCAGGATACGTTTGAGGTGGCAAGACAAGCAAGCAGCCCCAGTCTCTGTGGTTCCGAGAGAGCAGTGCCATGGGCAGAGGAGGCTGAGCAACAGCTTTCCAGGCTAGCCCCTTCTTCCTGCAATCAATCTGCAGACGTTCGCACTTTCGGAGCAGGGCTGCGAAAGGAGCCTGGCAGGGATACCCGTTCCCAGGATACGTTTGAAGTTTCAGTTGGCAATACAAGTAAGTAGTCCCATTCTCTGTGGTTCCGAGAGAGCAGTGCCATGGGCAGATGAGGCTGAGCAACAGCTTTCCAGGCTAGCCCCTTCTGGCTGCCATCTATCTGCAGATATTTGCACTTTCGGAGCAGGGCTGCGAAAGTAGCCTGGCAGGGATACCCGTTCCCAGGATACGTTTGAAGTTTGAGGTGGCAAGACAAGCAAGCAGCCCCAGTCTCTGTGGTTCCGAGAGAGCAGTGCCATGGGCAGATGAGGCTGAGCAACTGCTTTCCAGGCTAGCCCCTTCTGCCTGCAAGCTACACGCAGACGTTCGCATCTTCGGAGCACGGCTGCGAAAGGAGCCTGGCAGGGATACCCGTTCCCAGGATACGTTTGAAGTTTGAGGTGGCAAGACAAGCAAGCAGCCCCAGTCTCTGTGCCTCTGTGCGAGCAGTGCCATGGCCAGAGGAGGCTGAGCAACAGCTTTCCAGGCTAGCCCCTGCTGGCTGCCAGCTATCTGCAGATGTTCGCATTTTCTGAGCAGGGATGCGAAAGGAGCCTGGCAGGGATACCCGTTCCCAGGATACGTTTGAAGTTTGAGGTGGCAAGACAAGCAAGCATCCCCAGTCTCTGTGGTTCGGAGACAGCACTGCCATGGGCAGATGAGGCTGAGCAACAGCTTTCCAGGCTAGCCCCTGCTGGCTGCCAGCTATCTGCAGACATTCGCATCTTCAGAGCAGGGCTGCGAAAGGAGCCTGGCAGGGATACCCTTTCCCAGGATACGTTTGAAGTTTGAGGTGGCAAGACAAGCAAGCAGCCCCAGTCTCTGTGCCTCTGTGCGAGCAGTGCCATGGGCAGAGGAGGCTGAGCAACAGCTTTCCAGGCTAGTCCCTTCTGCCTGCAAGATATCTGCAGACGTTCGCATGTTCAGAGCAGGGCTGCGACAGGAGCCTGGCAGGGATACCCGTTCCCAGGATACGTTTGAAGTTTGAGGTGGCAAAACAAGCAAGCAGTTCCAGTTTCTGTGCCTCTGTGCGAGCAGTGCCATGGGCAGATGAGGCTGAGCAACAGCTTTGCAGGCTAGCCCCTTCTGGCTGCAAGCTATCTGCAGACGTTCGCATCTTTGAAGCAGGGCTGCAAGTGGAGTCTGGCAGGCAGCCCCCATTGCCAGGATACGTTTGAAGTTTGAGGTGGCAAGACAAGCAAGCAGCCCCAGTCTCTGTGCCTCTGTGCGAGCAGTGCCATGGGCAGAGGAGGCTGAGCAACAGCTTTCCAGGCTAGCCCTTTCTGGCTGCCAGCTATCTGCAGACTTTCGCATTTTCGGAGCAGGGCTACGAAAGGAACCTGGCAGGGATACCCGTTCCCAGGATACGTTTGAAGTTTGAGGTGGCAAGACAAGCAAGCAGCCCCAGTCTCTGTGCCTCTGTGCGAGCAGTGCCATGGGCAGAGGAGGCTGAGCAACAGCTTTCCAGGCTAGCACCTGCTGGCTGCCAGCTATCTGCAGACGTTCGCATCTTCGGAGCAGGGCTGCGAAAGGAGCCTGGCAGGGATACCCGTTCCCAGGATACGTTTGAAGTTTAAGGTGGCAAGACAAGCAAGCAGCCCCAGATTCTCTGGTTCGGAGAGAGCAGTGCCATGGGCAGAGGAGGCTGAGCAACAGCTTTCCAGGCTAGCCCCTTCTGGCTGCAAGCTATCTGCAGACGTTCGCATTTTCGGAGCAGGGCTGCGAAAGGAGCCTGGCAGGGATACCTGTTCCCAGGATACGTTTCAAGTTTGAGGTGGCAAGACAAGTAAGCAGCCCCAGTCTCTCTGTGGTTCGGACAGAGCAGTGCCATGGGCAGATGAGGCTGAGCAACAGCTTTCCAGGCTAGCCCCTTCTGGCTGCCAGCTATCTGCAGTCTTTCGCATCTTCAGAGCAGGGCTGCGAAAGGAGCCTGGCAGTTATCCCCGTTCCCAGGATACGTTTGAAGTTTGAGGTGGCAAGACAAGCAAGCAGCCCCAGTCTCTGTGCCTCTGTGCGAGCAGTGCCATGGGCAGAGGAGGCTGAGCAACAGCTTTCCAGGCTAGCCCCTTCTGGCTGCAAGCTATCTGCAGACGTTCGCACTTTCGGAGCAGGGCTGCGAAAGGAGCCTGGCAGGGATACCGGTTCCCAGGATACGTTTGAAGTTTGAGGTGGCAAGACAAGCAAGCAGCCCCATTCTCTGTGGTTCCGAGAGAGCAGTGCCATGGGCAGAGGAGGCTGAGCAACAGCTTTCCAGGCTAGCCCCTTCTGCCTGCCAGCTATCTGCAGACGTTCGCACTTCGGAGCAGGGCTGCGAAAGGAGCCTGGCAGGGATACCCGTTCCCAGGATACGTTTGAAGTTTGAGGTTGCAAGACAAGTAAGCAGACCCAGTCTCTGTGGTTCGGAGAGAGCAGTGCCATGGGCAGAGGAGGCTGAGCAACAGCTTTCCAGGCTAGCCCCTTCTGCCTGCAAGCTATCTGCAGACGTTCGCACTTTCGGAGCAGGGCTGCGAAAGGAGCCTGGCAGGGATACCTGTTCCCAGGATACGTTTCAAGTTTGAGGTGGCAAGACAAGCAAGCAGCCCCAGTCTCTGTGCCTCTGTGCGAGCAGTGTCATGGGCAGAGGAGGCTGAGCAACAGCTTTCCAGGCTAGCCCCCTCTTCCTGCAAGCTATCTGCAGACGTTCGCACTTTCGGAGCAGGGCTGCGAAAGGAGCCTGGCAGGGATACCAGTTCCCAGGATACGTTTGAAGTTTGAGGTGGCAAGACAAGTAAGCAGTCCCAGTCTCTGTGGTTCGTAGAGAGCAGTGCCATGGGCAGATGAGGCTGAGCAACAGCTTTCCAGGCTAGCCCCTTCTGGCTGCAAGCTATCTGCAGATATTTGCATTTTCTGAGCAGGGCTGCGAAAGTAGCCTGGCAGGGATACCCGTTCCCAGGATACGTTTGAAGTTTGAGGTGGCAAGACAAGCAAGCAGCCCCAGTCTCTGTGGTTCCGAGAGAGCAGTGCCATGGGCAGATGAGACTGAGCAACTGCTTTCCAGGCTAGCCCCTTTTGGCTGTCATCTATCTGCAGACGTTTGCATCTTCAGAGCAGGGCTGCGAAAGGAGCCTGGCAAGGATACCCGTTCCCAGGATACGTTTGAAGTTTGAGGTGGCAAGACAAGCAAGCAGCCCCAGTCTCTGTGCCTCTGTGCGAGCAGTGCCATGGGCAGAGGAGGCTGAGCAACAGCTTTCCAGGCTAGCCCCTGCTGGCTGCCAGCTATCTGCAGATGTTCGCATTTTCTGAGAAGGGATGCGAAAGGAGCATGGCAGGGATACCCGTTCCCAGGATACGTTTGAAGTTTGAGGTGGCAAGACAAGCAAGCATCCCCAGTCTCTGTGGTTCCGAGATAGCACTGCCATGGGGAGATGAGGCTGAGCAACAGCTTTCCAGGCTAGCCCCTTCTGGCTGCAAGCTATCTGCAGACATTCGCATCTTCAGAGCAGGGCTGCGAAAGGAGCCTGGCAGGGATACCCGTTCCCAGGATACGTTTGAAGTTTGAGGTGGCAAGACAAGTAAGCAGCCCCAGTCTCTGTGGTTCGGAGACAGCACTGCCATGGGCAGATGAGGCTGAGCAACAGCTTTCCAGGCTAGCCCCTTCTGGCTGCCAGCTATCTGCAGACGTTCTCATCTTCAGAGCAGGGCTGCGAAAGGAGCCTGGCAGGGATACCCGTTCCCAGGATACGTTTGAAGTTTGAGGTGGCAAGACAAGCAAGCAGCCCCAGTCTCGGTGCCTCTGTGCGAGCAGTGCCATGGGCAGAGGAGGCTGAGCAACAGCTTTCCAGGCTAGCCCCTTCTGCCTGCAAGATATCTGCAGACGTTCGCATCTTCAGAGCAGGGCTGCGACAGGAACCTGGCAGGGATACAGTTCCAAGAATACGTTTGAAGTTTGAGGTGGCAAAACAAGCAAGCAGCTCCAGTCTCTGTGCCTCTGTGCGAGCAGTGCCATGGGCAGATGAGGCTGAGCAACAGCTTTCCAGGCTAGCCCCTTCTGGCTGCCAGCTATCTGCAGACGTTCGCACTTTCGGAGCACGGCTGCGAAAGGAGCCTGGCAGGGATACCCGTTCCCAGGATACGTATCAAGTTTCAGGTGGCAAGACAAGCAAGCAGCCCCAGTCTCTGTGCCTCTGTGCGAGCAGTGCCATGGGCAGAGGAGGCTGAGCAACAGCTTTCCAGGCTAGCCCCTTCTGGCTGCCAGCTATCTGCTGACAATCGCACTTTCAGAGCTTGGCTGCGAAAGGAGCCTGGCAGGGATACCTGTTCCCAGGATACGTTTGAAGTTTGAGGTGGCAAGACAAGCAAGCAGCCCCAGTCTCTGTGGTTCCGAGAGAGCAGTGCCATGGGCAGATGAGGCTGAGCAACTGCTTTCCAGGCTAGCCCCTTCTGCCTGCAAGCTATCTGCAGACATTCGCACTTTCGGAGCTTGGCTGCAAAAGGAGCCTGGCAGGGATACCCGTTCCCAGGATACGTTTGAAGTTTGAGGTGGCAAGACAAGCAAGCAGCCCCAGTCTCTGTGCCTCTGTGCGAGCAGTGCCATGGGCAGAGGAGGCTGAGCAACAGCTTTCCAGGCTAGCCCCTTCTGCCTGCCAGCTATCTGCTGACGTTCGCACTTTCGGAGCAGGGCTGCGAAAGGAGCCTGGCAGGGATACCCGTTCCCAGGATACGTTTGAAGTTTGAGGTGGCAAGACAAGCAAGCAGCCCCAGTCTCTGTGGTTCCGAGAGAGCAGTGCCATGGGCAGAGGAGGCTGAGCAACAGCTTTCCAGGCTAGCCCCTTCTTCCTGCAATCAATCTGCAGACGTTCGCACTTTCGGAGCAGGGCTGCGAAAGGAGCCTGGCAGGGATACCCGTTCCCAGGATACGTTTGAAGTTTCAGTTGGCAATACAAGTAAGTAGTCCCATTCTCTGTGGTTCCGAGAGAGCAGTGCCATGGGCAGATGAGGCTGAGCAACAGCTTTCCAGGCTAGCCCCTTCTGGCTGCCATCTATCTGCAGATATTTGCATTTTCTGAGAAGGGCTGCGAAAGTAGCCTGGCAGGGATACCCGTTCCCAGGATACGTTTGAAGTTTGAGGTGGCAAGACAAGCAAGCAGCCCCAGTCTCTGTGGTTCCGAGAGAGCAGTGCCATGGGCAGATGAGGCTGAGCAACTGCTTTCCAGGCTAGCCCCTTCTGGCTGCCAGCTATCTGCAGACGTTCGCATCCTCGGAGCACGGCTGCGAAAGGAGCCTGGCAGGGATACCCGTTCCCAGGATACGTTTGAAGTTTGAGGTGGCAAGACAAGCAAGCAGCCCCAGTCTCTGTGCCTCTGTGCGAGCAGTGCCATGGGCAGAGGAGGCTGAGCAACAGCTTTCCAGGCTAGCCCCTGCTGGCTGCCAGCTATCTGCAGATGTTCGCATTTTCTGAGCAGGGATGCGAAAGGAGCCTGGCAGGGATACCCGTTCCCAGGATACGTTTGAAGTTTGAGGTGGCAAGACAAGCAAGCATCCCCAGTCTCTGTGGTTCGGAGACAGCAGTGCCATGGGCAGATGAGGCTGAGCAACAGCTTTCCAGGCTAGCCCCTGCTGGCTGCCAGCTATCTGCAGACATTCGCATCTTCAGAGCAGGGCTGCGAAAAGAGCCTGGCAGGGATACCCGTTCCCAGGATACGTTTGAAGTTTGAGGTGGCAAGACAAGTAAGCAGCCCCAGTCTCTGTGGTTCGGAGAGAGCAGTGCCATGGGCAGATGAGGCTGAGCAACAGCTTTCCAGGCTAGCCCCTTCTGCCTGCAAGATATCTGCAGACGTTCGCATGTTCAGAGCAGGGCTGCGACAGGAGCCTGGCAGGGATACCCGTTCCCAGGATACGTTTGAAGTTTGAGGTGGCAAAACAAGCAAGCAGTTCCAGTTTCTGTGCCTCTGTGCGAGCAGTGCCATGGGCAGATGAGGCTGAGCAACAGCTTTGCAGGCTAGCCCCTTCTGGCTGCAAGCTATCTGCAGACGTTCGCATCTTTGAAGCAGGGCTGCAAGTGGAGTCTGGCAGGCAGCCCCCATTGCCAGGATACGTTTGAAGTTTGAGGTGGCAAGACAAGTAAGCAGCCCCAGTCTCTGTGGTTCGGAGACAGCACTGCCATGGGCAGATGAGGCTGAGCAACAGCTTTCCAGGCTAGCCCCTTCTGGCTGCCAGCTATCTGCAGACGTTCTCATCTTCAGAGCAGGGCTGCGAAAGGAGCCTGGCAGGGATACCCGTTCCCAGGATACGTTTGAAGTTTGAGGTGGCAAGAAAAGCAAGCAGCCCCAGTCTCTGTGGTTCCGAGAGAGCAGTGCCATGGGCAGATGAGGCTGAGCAACTGCTTTCCAGGCTAGCCCCTTCTGCCTGCAAGCTATCTGCAGACATTCGCATCTTCGGAGCAGGGCTGCGAAAGGAGCCTGGCAGTGATAGCCGTTCCCAGGATACGTTTGAAGTTTGAGGTGGCAAGACAACCAAGCAGCCCCAGTCTCTGTGCCTCTGTGCAAGCAGTGCCATGGGCAGAGGAGGCTGAGCAACAGCTTTCCAGGCTAGCCCCTTCTGCCTGCAAGCTACATGCAGACGTTCGCACTTTCTCAGCAGGGCTGCGAAAGGAGCCTGGCAGGGATACCCGTTCCCAGGATACGTTTGAAGTTTGAGGTGGCAAGACAAGCAAGCAGCCCCAGTCTCTGTGCCTCTGTGCGAGCAGTGCCATGGGCAGAGGAGGCTGAGCAACAGCTTTCCAGGCTAGCGCCTTCTGGCTGCCAGCTATCTGCAGACGTTCGCACTTTCGGAGCAGGGCTGCGAAAGGAGCCTGGCAGGGATACCCGTTCCCAGGATACATTTGAAGTTTGAGGTTGCAAGACAAGTAAGCAGCCCCAGTCTCTCTGGTTCGGACAGAGCAGTGCCATGGGCAGATGAGGCTGAGCAACAGCTTTCCAGGCTAGCCCCTTCTGGCTGCCAGCTATCTGCAGACTTTCGCATCTTCAGAGCAGCGCTGCGAAAGGAGCCTGGCAGGGATACCCGTTCCCAGGATACGTTTGAAGTTTGAGGTGGCAAGACAAGCAAGCAGCCCCAGTCTCTGTGCCTCTGTGCGAGCAGTGCCATGGGCAGAGGAGGCTGAGCAACAGCTTTCCAGGCTAGCCTCTTCTGCCTGCATGCTACATGCAGACGTTCGCACTTTCGGAGCAGGGCTGCGAAAGGAGCCTGGCAGGGATACCCGTTCCCAGGATACGTTTGAAGTTTGAGGTGGCAAGACAAGCAAGCAGCCCCAGTCTCTCTGGTTCGGAGAGAGCAGTGCCATGGGCAGAGGAGGCTGAGCAATAGCTTTCCAGGCTAGCCCCTTCTGCCTGCCAGCTATCTGCAGACTTTCTCATTTTCGGAGCAGGGCTGCGAAAGGAGCCTGGCAGGGATACCCGTTCCCAGGATACGTTTGAAGTTTGAGGTGGCAAGACAAGCAAGCAGCCCCAGTCTCTGTGGTTCCGAGAGAGCAGTGCCATGGGCAGATGAGGCTGAGCAACAGCTTTCCAGGCTAGCCCCTTCTGGTTGCAAACTATCTGCAGACGTTCGCACTTTCGGAGCAGGGCTGCGAAAGGAGCCTGGCAGGGATACCCGTTCCCAGGATACATTTGAAGTTTGAGGTTGCAAGACAAGTAAGCAGCCCCAGTCTCTGTGGTTCGGACAGAGCAGTGCCATGGGCAGATGAGGCTGAGCAACAGCTTTCCAGGCTAGCCCCTACTGGCTGCCAGCTATCTGCAGACTTTCGCATCTTCAGATCAGGGCTGCGAAAGGAGCCTGGGAGAGATACCCGTTCCCAGTATACGTTTGAAGTTTGAGGTGGCAAGACAAGCAAGCAGCCCCAGTCTCTGTGGTTCCGAGAGAGCAGTGCCATGGGCAGATGAGGCTGAGCAACAGCTTTCCAGGCTAGCCCCTTCTGGCTGCAAGCTATCTGCAGACGTTCGCACTTTCGGAGCTTGGGTGCAAAAGGAGCCTGGCAGGGATACCCGTTCCCAGGATACGTTTGAAGTTTGAGGTGGCAAGACAAGCAAGCAGCCCCAGTCTCTGTGGTTCCGAGAGAGCAGTGCCATGGGCAGAGGAGGCTGAGCAACAGCTTTCCAGGCTAGCCCCTTCTGCCTGCCAGCTATCTGCAGACGTTCGCACTTCGGAGCAGGGCTACGAAAGGAGCCTGGCAGGGATACCCGTTCCAGGATACGTTTGAAGTTTGAGGTTGCAAGACAAGTAAGCAGCCCCAGTCTCTCTGGTTCGGAGAGAGCAGTGCCATGGGCAGAGGAGGCTGAGCAACAGCTTTCCAGGCTAGCCCCTTCTGCCTGCCAGCTATCTGCAGACGTTCGCACTTTCGGAGCAGGGCTGCGAAAGGAGCCTGGCAGGGATTCCCGTTCCCAGGATACGTTTCAAGTTTGAGGTGGCAAGACAAGCAAGCAGCCCCAGTCTCTGTGCCTCTGTGCGAGCAGTGCCATGGGCAGAGGAGGCTGAGCAACAGCTTTCCAGGCTAGCCCCTGCTGGCTGCCAGCTATCTGCAGATGTTCGCATTTTCTGAGCAGGGATGCGAAAGGAGCCTGGCAGGGATACCCGTTCCCAGGATACATTTGAAGTTTGAGGTGGCAAGACAAGTAAGCAGCCCCAGTCTCTGTGGTTCGGACAGAGCAGTGCCATGGGTAGATGAGGCTGAGCAACAGCTTTCCAGGCTAGCCCCTTCTGGCTGCCAGCTATCTGCAGACGTTCGCATCTTCAGAGCAGGGCTGCGAAAGGAGCCTGGCAGGGATACCCGTTCCCAGGATACGTTTGAAGTTTGAGGTGGCAAGACAAGCAAGCAGCCCCAGTCTCTATTGTTCCGAGAGAGCAGTGCCATGGGCAGAGGAGGCTGAGCAACAGCTTTCCAGGCTAGCCCCTTCTGCCTGCCAGCTATCTGCAGACGTTCGCACTTCGGAGCAGGGCTGCGAAAGGAGCCTGGCAGGGATACCCGTTCCCAGGATACGTTTGAAGTTTGAGGTTGCAAGAGAAGTAAGCAGCCCCAGTCTCTGTGGTTCCGAGAGAGCAGTGCCATGGGCAGAGGAGGCTGAGCAACAGCTTTCCAGGCTAGCCCCTTCTGCCTGCCAGCTATCTGCAGACGTTCGCATTTTCGGAGCAGGGCTGCGAAAGGAGCCTGGCAGGGATACCCGTTCCCAGGATACGTTTGAAGTTTGAGGTGGCAAGACAAGCAAGCAGCTCCAGTCTCTGTGCCTCTGTGCGAGCAGTGCCATGGGCAGAGGAGGCTGAGCAACAGCTTTCCAGGCTAGCCCCTTCTGCCTGCAAGCTACATGCAGACGTTCGCACTTTCGGAGCAGGGCTGCGAAAGGAGCCTGGCAGGGATACCGGTTCCCAGGATACGTTTGAAGTTTGAGGTGGCAAGACAAGCAAGCAGCCCCAGATTCTCTGGTTCGGAGAGAGCAGTGCCATGGGCAGAGGAGGCTGAGCAACAGCTTTCCAGGCTAGCCCCTTCTGGCTGCCAGCTATCTGCAGACGTTCGCATTTTCGGAGCAGGGCTGCGAAAGGAGCCTGGCAGGGATACCTGTTCCCAGGATACGTTTCAAGTTTGAGGTGGCAAGACAAGTAAGCAGCCCCAGTCTCTCTGTGGTTCGGACAGAGCAGTGCCATGGGCAGATGAGGCTGAGCAACAGCTTTCCAGGCTAGCCCCTTCTGGCTGCCAGCTATCTGCAGTCTTTCGCATCTTCAGAGCAGGGCTGCGAAAGGAGCCTGGCAGTTATCCCCGTTCCCAGGATACGTTTGAAGTTTGAGGTGGCAAGACAAGCAAGCAGCCCCAGTCTCTGTGCCTCTGTGCGAGCAGTGCCATGGGCAGAGGAGGCTGAGCAACAGCTTTCCAGGCTAGCCTCTTCTGCCTGCAAGCTACATGCAGACGTTCGCACTTTCGGAGCAGGGCTGCGAAAGGAGCCTGGCAGGGATACCGGTTCCCAGGATACGTTTGAAGTTTGAGGTGGCAAGACAAGCAAGCAGCCCCATTCTCTGTGGTTCCGAGAGAGCAGTGCCATGGGCAGAGGAGGCTGAGCAACAGCTTTCCAGGCTAGCCCCTTCTGCCTGCCAGCTATCTGCAGACGTTCGCACTTCGGAGCAGGGCTACGGAAGGAGCCTGGCAGGGATACCCGTTCCCAGGATACGTTTGAAGTTTGAGGTTGCAAGACAAGTAAGCAGACCCAGTCTCTGTGGTTCGGAGAGAGCAGTGCCATGGGCAGATGAGACTGAGCAACTGCTTTCCAGGCTAGCCCCTTTTGGCTGTCATCTATCTGCAGACGTTTGCATCTTCAGAGCAGGGCTGCGAAAGGAGCCTGGCAGGGATACCCGTTCCCAGGATACGTTTGAAGTTTGAGGTGGCAAGACAAGTAAGCAGCCCCAGTCTCTGTGGTTCGGAGACAGCACTGCCATGGGCAGATGAGGCTGAGCAACAGCTTTCCAGGCTAGCCCCTTCTGGCTGCCAGCTATCTGCAGACGTTCTCATCTTCAGAGCAGGGCTGCGAAAGGAGCCTGGCAGGGATACCCGTTCCCAGGATACGTTTGAAGTTTGAGGTGGCAAGACAAGCAAGCAGCCCCAGTCTCTGTGCCTCTGTGCGAGCAGTGCCATGGGCAGAGGAGGCTGAGCAACAGCTTTCCAGGCTAGCCCCTTCTGCCTGCAAGATATCTGCAGACGTTCGCATCTTCAGAGCAGGGCTGCGACAGGAACCTGGCAGGGATACAGTTCCAAGAATACGTTTGAAGTTTGAGGTGGCAAAACAAGCAAGCAGCTCCAGTCTCTGTGCCTCTGTGTGAGCAGTGCCATGGGCAGATGAGGCTGAGCAACAGCTTTGCAGGCTAGCCACTTCTGGCTGCCAGCTATCTGCAGACGTTCGCACTTTCGGAGCAGGGCTGCGAAAGGAGCCTGGCAGGGATACCCGTTCCCAGGATACGTATCAAGTTTCAGGTGGCAAGACAAGCAAGCAGCCCCAGTCTCTGTGCCTCTGTGCGAGCAGTGCCATGGGCAGAGGAGGCTGAGCAACAGCTTTCCAGGCTAGCCCCTTCTGGCTGCCAGCTATCTGCTGACAATCGCACTTTCAGAGCTTGGCTGCGAAAGGAGCCTGGCAGGGATACCTGTTCCCAGGATACGTTTGAAGTTTGAGGTGGCAAGACAAGCAAGCAGCCCCAGTCTCTCTGGTTCGGAGAGAGCAGTGCCATGGGCAGAGGAGGCTGAGCAACAGCTTTCCAGGCTAGCCCCTTCTGGCTGCCAGCTATCTGCTGACAATCGCACTTTCAGAGCTTGGCTGCGAAAGGAGCCTGGCAGGGATACCTGTTCCCAGGATACGTTTGAAGTTTGAGGTGGCAAGACAAGCAAGCAGCCCCAGTCTCTGTGGTTCTGAGAGAGCAGTGCCATGGGCAGAGGAGGTTGAGCAACAGCTTTCCAGGCTAGCCCCTTCTGCCTGCCAGCTATCTGCTGACGTTCGCACTTTCGGAGCAGGGCTGCGAAAGGAGCCTGGCAGGGATACCCGTTCCCAGGATACGTTTGAAGTTTGAGGTGGCAAGACAAGCAAGCAGCCCCAGTCTCTGTGGTTCCGAGAGAGCAGTGCCATGGGCAGAGGAGGCTGAGCAACAGCTTTCCAGGCTAGCCCCTTCTTCCTGCAATCAATCTGCAGACGTTCGCACTTTCGGAGCAGGGCTGCGAAAGGAGCCTGGCAGGGATACCCGTTCCCAGGATACGTTTGAAGTTTCAGTTGGCAATACAAGTAAGTAGTCCCATTCTCTGTGGTTCCGAGAGAGCAGTGCCATGGGCAGATGAGGCTGAGCAACAGCTTTCCAGGCTAGCCCCTTCTGCCTGCCATCTATCTGCAGATATTTGCATTTTCTGAGAAGGGCTGCGAAAGTAGCCTGGCAGGGATACCCGTTCCCAGGATACGTTTGAAGTTTGAGGTGGCAAGACAAGCAAGCAGCCCCAGTCTCTGTGGTTCCGAGAGAGCAGTGCCATGGGCAGATGAGGCTGAGCAACTGCTTTCCAGGCTAGCCCCTTCTGGCTGCCAGCTATCTGCAGACGTTCGCATCTTCGGAGCACGGCTGCGAAAGGAGCCTGGCAGGGATACCCGTTCCCAGGATACGTTTGAAGTTTGAGGTGGCAAGACAAGCAAGCAGCCCCAGTCTCTGTGCCTCTGTGCGAGCAGTGCCATGGCCAGAGGAGGCTGAGCAACAGCTTTCCAGGCTAGCCCCTGCTGGCTGCCAGCTATCTGCAGATGTTCGCATTTTCTGAGCAGGGATGCGAAAGGAGCCTGGCAGGGATACCCGTTCCCAGGATACGTTTGAAGTTTGAGGTGGCAAGACAAGCAAGCATCCCCAGTCTCTGTGGTTCGGAGACAGCACTGCCATGGGCAGATGAGGCTGAGCAACAGCTTTCCAGGCTAGCCCCTGCTGGCTGCCAGCTATCTGCAGACATTCGCATCTTCAGAGCAGGGCTGCGAAAAGAGCCTGGCAGGGATACCCGTTCCCAGGATACGTTTGAAGTTTGAGGTGGCAAGACAAGTAAGCAGCCCCAGTCTCTGTGGTTCGGAGAGAGCAGTGCCATGGGCAGATGAGGCTGAGCAACAGCTTTCCAAGCTAGCCCCTTCTGGCTGCCAGCTATCTGCAGACGTTCTCATCTTCAGAGCAGGGCTGCGAAAGGAGCCTGGCAGGGATACCCTTTCCCAGGATACGTTTGAAGTTTGAGGTGGCAAGACAAGCAAGCAGCCCCAGTCTCTGTGCCTCTGTGCGAGCAGTGCCATGGGCAGAGGAGGCTGAGCAACAGCTTTCCAGGCTAGTCCCTTCTGCCTGCAAGATATCTGCAGACGTTCGCATGTTCAGAGCAGGGCTGCGACAGGAGCCTGGCAGGGATACCCGTTCCCAGGATACGTTTGAAGTTTGAGGTGGCAAAACAAGCAAGCAGTTCCAGTTTCTGTGCCTCTGTGCGAGCAGTGCCATGGGCAGATGAGGCTGAGCAACAGCTTTGCAGGCTAGCCCCTTCTGGCTGCAAGCTATCTGCAGACGTTCGCATCTTTGAAGCAGGGCTGCAAGTGGAGTCTGGCAGGCAGCCCCCATTGCCAGGATACGTTTGAAGTTTGAGGTGGCAAGACAAGCAAGCAGCCCCAGTCTCTGTGCCTCTGTGCGAGCAGTGCCATGGGCAGAGGAGGCTGAGCAACAGCTTTCCAGGCTAGCCCTTTCTGGCTGCCAGCTATCTGCAGACTTTCGCATTTTCGGAGCAGGGCTACGAAAGGAACCTGGCAGGGATATCCGTTCCCAGGATACGTTTGAAGTTTGAGGTGGCAAGACAAGCAAGCAGCCCCAGTCTCTGTGCCTCTGTGCGAGCAGTGCCATGGGCAGAGGAGGCTGAGCAACAGCTTTCCAGGCTAGCACCTGCTGGCTGCCAGCTATCTGCAGACGTTCGCATCTTCGGAGCAGGGCTGCGAAAGGAGCCTGGCAGGGATACCCGTTCCCAGGATACGTTTGAAGTTTGAGGTGGCAAGACAAGCAAGCAGCCCCAGTCTCTGTGCCTCTGTGCGAGCAGTGCCATGGGCAGAGGAGGCTGAGCAACAGCTTTCCAGGCTAGCCCCTTCTGGCTGCCAGCTATCTGCTGACAATCGCACTTTCAGAGCTTGGCTGCGAAAGGAGCCTGGCAGGGATACCTGTTCCCAGGATACGTTTGAAGTTTGAGGTGGCAAGACAAGCAAGCAGCCCCAGTCTCTGTGGTTCTGAGAGAGCAGTGCCATGGGCAGAGGAGGTTGAGCAACAGCTTTCCAGGCTAGCCCCTTCTGCCTGCCAGCTATCTGCTGACGTTCGCACTTTCGGAGCAGGGCTGCGAAAGGAGCCTGGCAGGGATACCCGTTCCCAGGATACGTTTGAGGTGGCAAGACAAGCAAGCAGCCCCAGTCTCTGTGGTTCCGAGAGAGCAGTGCCATGGGCAGAGGAGGCTGAGCAACAGCTTTCCAGGCTAGCCCCTTCTTCCTGCAATCAATCTGCAGACGTTCGCACTTTCGGAGCAGGGCTGCGAAAGGAGCCTGGCAGGGATACCCGTTCCCAGGATACGTTTGAAGTTTCAGTTGGCAATACAAGTAAGTAGTCCCATTCTCTGTGGTTCCGAGAGAGCAGTGCCATGGGCAGATGAGGCTGAGCAACAGCTTTCCAGGCTAGCCCCTTCTGGCTGCCATCTATCTGCAGATATTTGCACTTTCGGAGCAGGGCTGCGAAAGTAGCCTGGCAGGGATACCCGTTCCCAGGATACGTTTGAAGTTTGAGGTGGCAAGACAAGCAAGCAGCCCCAGTCTCTGTGGTTCCGAGAGAGCAGTGCCATGGGCAGATGAGGCTGAGCAACTGCTTTCCAGGCTAGCCCCTTCTGCCTGCAAGCTACACGCAGACGTTCGCATCTTCGGAGCACGGCTGCGAAAGGAGCCTGGCAGGGATACCCGTTCCCAGGATACGTTTGAAGTTTGAGGTGGCAAGACAAGCAAGCAGCCCCAGTCTCTGTGCCTCTGTGCGAGCAGTGCCATGGCCAGAGGAGGCTGAGCAACAGCTTTCCAGGCTAGCCCCTGCTGGCTGCCAGCTATCTGCAGATGTTCGCATTTTCTGAGCAGGGATGCGAAAGGAGCCTGGCAGGGATACCCGTTCCCAGGATACGTTTGAAGTTTGAGGTGGCAAGACAAGCAAGCATCCCCAGTCTCTGTGGTTCGGAGACAGCACTGCCATGGGCAGATGAGGCTGAGCAACAGCTTTCCAGGCTAGCCCCTGCTGGCTGCCAGCTATCTGCAGACATTCGCATCTTCAGAGCAGGGCTGCGAAAGGAGCCTGGCAGGGATACCCTTTCCCAGGATACGTTTGAAGTTTGAGGTGGCAAGACAAGCAAGCAGCCCCAGTCTCTGTGCCTCTGTGCGAGCAGTGCCATGGGCAGAGGAGGCTGAGCAACAGCTTTCCAGGCTAGTCCCTTCTGCCTGCAAGATATCTGCAGACGTTCGCATGTTCAGAGCAGGGCTGCGACAGGAGCCTGGCAGGGATACCCGTTCCCAGGATACGTTTGAAGTTTGAGGTGGCAAAACAAGCAAGCAGTTCCAGTTTCTGTGCCTCTGTGCGAGCAGTGCCATGGGCAGATGAGGCTGAGCAACAGCTTTGCAGGCTAGCCCCTTCTGGCTGCAAGCTATCTGCAGACGTTCGCATCTTTGAAGCAGGGCTGCAAGTGGAGTCTGGCAGGCAGCCCCCATTGCCAGGATACGTTTGAAGTTTGAGGTGGCAAGACAAGCAAGCAGCCCCAGTCTCTGTGCCTCTGTGCGAGCAGTGCCATGGGCAGAGGAGGCTGAGCAACAGCTTTCCAGGCTAGCCCTTTCTGGCTGCCAGCTATCTGCAGACTTTCGCATTTTCGGAGCAGGGCTACGAAAGGAACCTGGCAGGGATACCCGTTCCCAGGATACGTTTGAAGTTTGAGGTGGCAAGACAAGCAAGCAGCCCCAGTCTCTGTGCCTCTGTGCGAGCAGTGCCATGGGCAGAGGAGGCTGAGCAACAGCTTTCCAGGCTAGCACCTGCTGGCTGCCAGCTATCTGCAGACGTTCGCATCTTCGGAGCAGGGCTGCGAAAGGAGCCTGGCAGGGATACCCGTTCCCAGGATACGTTTGAAGTTTAAGGTGGCAAGACAAGCAAGCAGCCCCAGATTCTCTGGTTCGGAGAGAGCAGTGCCATGGGCAGAGGAGGCTGAGCAACAGCTTTCCAGGCTAGCCCCTTCTGGCTGCAAGCTATCTGCAGACGTTCGCATTTTCGGAGCAGGGCTGCGAAAGGAGCCTGGCAGGGATACCTGTTCCCAGGATACGTTTCAAGTTTGAGGTGGCAAGACAAGTAAGCAGCCCCAGTCTCTCTGTGGTTCGGACAGAGCAGTGCCATGGGCAGATGAGGCTGAGCAACAGCTTTCCAGGCTAGCCCCTTCTGGCTGCCAGCTATCTGCAGTCTTTCGCATCTTCAGAGCAGGGCTGCGAAAGGAGCCTGGCAGTTATCCCCGTTCCCAGGATACGTTTGAAGTTTGAGGTGGCAAGACAAGCAAGCAGCCCCAGTCTCTGTGCCTCTGTGCGAGCAGTGCCATGGGCAGAGGAGGCTGAGCAACAGCTTTCCAGGCTAGCCCCTTCTGGCTGCAAGCTATCTGCAGACGTTCGCACTTTCGGAGCAGGGCTGCGAAAGGAGCCTGGCAGGGATACCGGTTCCCAGGATACGTTTGAAGTTTGAGGTGGCAAGACAAGCAAGCAGCCCCATTCTCTGTGGTTCCGAGAGAGCAGTGCCATGGGCAGAGGAGGCTGAGCAACAGCTTTCCAGGCTAGCCCCTTCTGCCTGCCAGCTATCTGCAGACGTTCGCACTTCGGAGCAGGGCTGCGAAAGGAGCCTGGCAGGGATACCCGTTCCCAGGATACGTTTGAAGTTTGAGGTTGCAAGACAAGTAAGCAGACCCAGTCTCTGTGGTTCGGAGAGAGCAGTGCCATGGGCAGAGGAGGCTGAGCAACAGCTTTCCAGGCTAGCCCCTTCTGCCTGCAAGCTATCTGCAGACGTTCGCACTTTCGGAGCAGGGCTGCGAAAGGAGCCTGGCAGGGATACCTGTTCCCAGGATACGTTTCAAGTTTGAGGTGGCAAGACAAGCAAGCAGCCCCAGTCTCTGTGCCTCTGTGCGAGCAGTGTCATGGGCAGAGGAGGCTGAGCAACAGCTTTCCAGGCTAGCCCCCTCTTCCTGCAAGCTATCTGCAGACGTTCGCACTTTCGGAGCAGGGCTGCGAAAGGAGCCTGGCAGGGATACCAGTTCCCAGGATACGTTTGAAGTTTGAGGTGGCAAGACAAGTAAGCAGTCCCAGTCTCTGTGGTTCGTAGAGAGCAGTGCCATGGGCAGATGAGGCTGAGCAACAGCTTTCCAGGCTAGCCCCTTCTGGCTGCAAGCTATCTGCAGATATTTGCATTTTCTGAGCAGGGCTGCGAAAGTAGCCTGGCAGGGATACCCGTTCCCAGGATACGTTTGAAGTTTGAGGTGGCAAGACAAGCAAGCAGCCCCAGTCTCTGTGGTTCCGAGAGAGCAGTGCCATGGGCAGATGAGACTGAGCAACTGCTTTCCAGGCTAGCCCCTTTTGGCTGTCATCTATCTGCAGACGTTTGCATCTTCAGAGCAGGGCTGCGAAAGGAGCCTGGCAAGGATACCCGTTCCCAGGATACGTTTGAAGTTTGAGGTGGCAAGACAAGCAAGCAGCCCCAGTCTCTGTGCCTCTGTGCGAGCAGTGCCATGGGCAGAGGAGGCTGAGCAACAGCTTTCCAGGCTAGCCCCTGCTGGCTGCCAGCTATCTGCAGATGTTCGCATTTTCTGAGAAGGGATGCGAAAGGAGCATGGCAGGGATACCCGTTCCCAGGATACGTTTGAAGTTTGAGGTGGCAAGACAAGCAAGCATCCCCAGTCTCTGTGGTTCCGAGATAGCACTGCCATGGGGAGATGAGGCTGAGCAACAGCTTTCCAGGCTAGCCCCTTCTGGCTGCAAGCTATCTGCAGACATTCGCATCTTCAGAGCAGGGCTGCGAAAGGAGCCTGGCAGGGATACCCGTTCCCAGGATACGTTTGAAGTTTGAGGTGGCAAGACAAGTAAGCAGCCCCAGTCTCTGTGGTTCGGAGACAGCACTGCCATGGGCAGATGAGGCTGAGCAACAGCTTTCCAGGCTAGCCCCTTCTGGCTGCCAGCTATCTGCAGACGTTCTCATCTTCAGAGCAGGGCTGCGAAAGGAGCCTGGCAGGGATACCCGTTCCCAGGATACGTTTGAAGTTTGAGGTGGCAAGACAAGCAAGCAGCCCCAGTCTCGGTGCCTCTGTGCGAGCAGTGCCATGGGCAGAGGAGGCTGAGCAACAGCTTTCCAGGCTAGCCCCTTCTGCCTGCAAGATATCTGCAGACGTTCGCATCTTCAGAGCAGGGCTGCGACAGGAACCTGGCAGGGATACAGTTCCAAGAATACGTTTGAAGTTTGAGGTGGCAAAACAAGCAAGCAGCTCCAGTCTCTGTGCCTCTGTGCGAGCAGTGCCATGGGCAGATGAGGCTGAGCAACAGCTTTCCAGGCTAGCCCCTTCTGGCTGCCAGCTATCTGCAGACGTTCGCACTTTCGGAGCACGGCTGCGAAAGGAGCCTGGCAGGGATACCCGTTCCCAGGATACGTATCAAGTTTCAGGTGGCAAGACAAGCAAGCAGCCCCAGTCTCTGTGCCTCTGTGCGAGCAGTGCCATGGGCAGAGGAGGCTGAGCAACAGCTTTCCAGGCTAGCCCCTTCTGGCTGCCAGCTATCTGCTGACAATCGCACTTTCAGAGCTTGGCTGCGAAAGGAGCCTGGCAGGGATACCTGTTCCCAGGATACGTTTGAAGTTTGAGGTGGCAAGACAAGCAAGCAGCCCCAGTCTCTGTGGTTCCGAGAGAGCAGTGCCATGGGCAGATGAGGCTGAGCAACTGCTTTCCAGGCTAGCCCCTTCTGCCTGCAAGCTATCTGCAGACATTCGCACTTTCGGAGCTTGGCTGCAAAAGGAGCCTGGCAGGGATACCCGT
The DNA here is from genome assembly GCF_030867145.1 of Opisthocomus hoazin. NCBI lineage: Eukaryota > Metazoa > Chordata > Aves > Opisthocomiformes > Opisthocomidae > Opisthocomus > Opisthocomus hoazin. The sequence goes on from NC_134440.1 coordinate 8,104,377, forward strand.
TCCCAGGATACGTTTGAAGTTTGAGGTGGCAAGACAAGCAAGCAGCCCCAGTCTCTGTGCCTCTGTGCGAGCAGTGCCATGGGCAGAGGAGGCTGAGCAACAGCTTTCCAGGCTAGCCCCTTCTGCCTGCCAGCTATCTGCTGACGTTCGCACTTTCGGAGCAGGGCTGCGAAAGGAGCCTGGCAGGGATACCCGTTCCCAGGATACGTTTGAAGTTTGAGGTGGCAAGACAAGCAAGCAGCCCCAGTCTCTGTGGTTCCGAGAGAGCAGTGCCATGGGCAGAGGAGGCTGAGCAACAGCTTTCCAGGCTAGCCCCTTCTTCCTGCAATCAATCTGCAGACGTTCGCACTTTCGGAGCAGGGCTGCGAAAGGAGCCTGGCAGGGATACCCGTTCCCAGGATACGTTTGAAGTTTCAGTTGGCAATACAAGTAAGTAGTCCCATTCTCTGTGGTTCCGAGAGAGCAGTGCCATGGGCAGATGAGGCTGAGCAACAGCTTTCCAGGCTAGCCCCTTCTGGCTGCCATCTATCTGCAGATATTTGCATTTTCTGAGAAGGGCTGCGAAAGTAGCCTGGCAGGGATACCCGTTCCCAGGATACGTTTGAAGTTTGAGGTGGCAAGACAAGCAAGCAGCCCCAGTCTCTGTGGTTCCGAGAGAGCAGTGCCATGGGCAGATGAGGCTGAGCAACTGCTTTCCAGGCTAGCCCCTTCTGGCTGCCAGCTATCTGCAGACGTTCGCATCCTCGGAGCACGGCTGCGAAAGGAGCCTGGCAGGGATACCCGTTCCCAGGATACGTTTGAAGTTTGAGGTGGCAAGACAAGCAAGCAGCCCCAGTCTCTGTGCCTCTGTGCGAGCAGTGCCATGGGCAGAGGAGGCTGAGCAACAGCTTTCCAGGCTAGCCCCTGCTGGCTGCCAGCTATCTGCAGATGTTCGCATTTTCTGAGCAGGGATGCGAAAGGAGCCTGGCAGGGATACCCGTTCCCAGGATACGTTTGAAGTTTGAGGTGGCAAGACAAGCAAGCATCCCCAGTCTCTGTGGTTCGGAGACAGCAGTGCCATGGGCAGATGAGGCTGAGCAACAGCTTTCCAGGCTAGCCCCTGCTGGCTGCCAGCTATCTGCAGACATTCGCATCTTCAGAGCAGGGCTGCGAAAAGAGCCTGGCAGGGATACCCGTTCCCAGGATACGTTTGAAGTTTGAGGTGGCAAGACAAGTAAGCAGCCCCAGTCTCTGTGGTTCGGAGAGAGCAGTGCCATGGGCAGATGAGGCTGAGCAACAGCTTTCCAGGCTAGCCCCTTCTGCCTGCAAGATATCTGCAGACGTTCGCATGTTCAGAGCAGGGCTGCGACAGGAGCCTGGCAGGGATACCCGTTCCCAGGATACGTTTGAAGTTTGAGGTGGCAAAACAAGCAAGCAGTTCCAGTTTCTGTGCCTCTGTGCGAGCAGTGCCATGGGCAGATGAGGCTGAGCAACAGCTTTGCAGGCTAGCCCCTTCTGGCTGCAAGCTATCTGCAGACGTTCGCATCTTTGAAGCAGGGCTGCAAGTGGAGTCTGGCAGGCAGCCCCCATTGCCAGGATACGTTTGAAGTTTGAGGTGGCAAGACAAGCAAGCAGCCCCAGTCTCTGTGCCTCTGTGCGAGCAGTGCCATGGGCAGAGGAGGCTGAGCAACAGCTTTCCAGGCTAGCCCTTTCTGGCTGCCAGCTATCTGCAGACTTTCGCATTTTCGGAGCAGGGCTACGAAAGGAACCTGGCAGGGATACCCGTTCCCAGGATACGTTTGAAGTTTGAGGTGGCAAGACAAGCAAGCAGCCCCAGTCTCTGTGCCTCTGTGCGAGCAGTGCCATGGGCAGAGGAGGCTGAGCAACAGCTTTCCAGGCTAGCACCTGCTGGCTGCCAGCTATCTGCAGACGTTCGCATCTTCGGAGCAGGGCTGCGAAAGGAGCCTGGCAGGGATACCCGTTCCCAGGATACGTTTGAAGTTTGAGGTGGCAAGACAAGCAAGCATCTCCAGTTTCTGTGCCTCTGTGCGAGCATTGCCATGGGCAGATGAGGTTGAGCAACAACTTTCCAGGCTAGGCCCTTCTGGCTGTAAGTTATATGCAGACGTTCGCATCTTCGGAGGAGGGCTGCAAGAGGAGTCTGGCAGGCACCCCCCCATTCCCAGGCTACGTTTTAATTTTGAGGTGGCAAGACAAGCAAGAAGCCCCAGTCTCTGTGGTTTTGAGAGAGCAGTGCCATGGGTAGATGAGGCTGAGCAACAGCTTTCCAGGCTAGCCCCTTCTGGCTGCCAGCTATCTGCAGACTTTCGCATCTTCGGAGCAGGGCTGCAAGTGGAATCTCGCAGGCACCCCCCCAATTCCCAGGCTACGTTTGAAGTTTGAGGTGGCAAGACAAGCAAGCAGCCCCATTCTCTGTGCCTCTGTGCGAGCAGTGCCATGGGCAGATGAGGCTGAGCAACAGCTTTCCAGGCTAGCCCCTTCTGGCTGCCAGTTATCTGCAGACGTTCGCATTTTCGGAGCAGGGCTGCGAAAGGAGCCTGGCAGGGATACCACCATTCCCAGGATACGTTTGAAGTTTGAGGTGGCAAGACAAGCAAGCATCTCCAGTTTCTGTGCCTCTGTGCGAGCATTGCCATGGGCAGATGAGGCTAAGCAACAGCTTTCCAGTCTAGCCACTTCTGGCTGTAAGTTATCTGCAGACGTTCGCATCATCGGAGCAGGACTGCAAGTGTAGTCTGGCAGGCACCTCCCCATTCCCAGGACACGTTTGAAGTTTGAGGTGGCAAGACAAGTAAGCAGCCCCAGTCTCTGTGGTTCGGACAGAGCAGTGCCATGGGCAGAGGAGGCTGAGCAACAGCTTTCCAGGCTAGCCCCTTCTGGCTGCCAGCTATCTGCAGACGTTCGCACTTTCGGAGCAGGGCTGCGAAAGGAGCCTGGCAGGGATACCCGTTCCCAGGATACGTTTGAAGTTTGAGGTGGCAAGACAAGCAAGCAGCCCCAGTCTCTGTGGTTCCGAGAGAGCAGTGCCATGGGCAGATGAGGCTGAGCAACTGCTTTCCAGGCTAGCCCCTTCTGCCTGCAAGCTATCTGCAGACATTCGCACTTTCGGAGCTTGGCTGCGAAAGGAGCCTGGCAGGGATACCCTTTCCCAGGATACGTTTGAAGTTTGAGGTGGCAAGACAAGCAAGCAGCCCCAGTCTCTGTGCCTCTGTGCGAGCAGTGCCATGGGCAGATGAGGCTGAGCAACAGCTTTCCAGGCTAGCCCCTTCTGCCTGCAAGCTACACGCAGACGTTCGCACTTTCGGAGCAGGGCTGCGAAAGGAGCCTGGCAGGGATACCCGTTCCCAGGACACGTTTGAAGTTTGAGGTGGCAAGACAAGCAAGCAGCCCCAGTCTCTCTGGTTCGGAGAGAGCAGTGCCATGGGCAGATGAGGCTGAGCAACAGCTTTCCAGGCTAGCCCCTTCTGGCTGCAAGCTATCTGCAGATGTTCGCATTTTCTGAGCAGGGATGCGAAAGGAGCCTGGCAGGGATACCCGTTCCCAGGATACGTTTGAAGTTTGAGGTGGCAAGACAAGCAAGCATCCCCAGTCTCTGTGGTTCGGAGACAGCACTGCCATGGGCAGATGAGGCTGAGCAACAGCTTTCCAGGCTAGCCCCTGCTGGCTGCCAGCTATCTGCAGACATTCGCATCTTCAGAGCAGGGCTGCGAAAAGAGCCCGGCAGGGATACCCGTTCCCAGGATACGTTTGAAGTTTGAGGTGGCAAGACAAGTAAGCAGCCCGAGTCTCTGTGGTTCGGAGAGAGCAGTGCCATGGGCAGATGAGGCTGAGCAACAGCTTTCCAAGCTAGCCCCTTCTGGCTGCCAGCTATCTGCAGACGTTCTCATCTTCAGAGCAGGGCTACGAAAGGAGCCTGGCAGGGATACCCTTTCCCAGGATACGTTTGAAGTTTGAGGGGGCAAGACAAGCAAGCAGCCCCAGTCTCTGTGCCTCTGTGCGAGCAGTGCCATGGGCAGAGGAGGCTGAGCAACAGCTTTCCAGGCTAGCCCCTTCTGCCTGCAAGATATCTGCAGACGTTCGCATGTTCAGAGCAGGGCTGCGACAGGAGCCTGGCAGGGATACCCGTTCCCAGGATACGTTTGAAGTTTGAGGTGGCAAAACAAGCAAGCAGTTCCAGTTTCTGTGCCTCTGTGCGAGCAGTGCCATGGGCAGATGAGGCTGAGCAACAGCTTTGCAGGCTAGCCCCTTCTGTCTGCCAGCTATCTGCAGACGTTCGCATCTTTGAAGCAGGGCTGCAAGTGGAGTCTGGCAGGCAGCCCCCATTGCCAGGATACGTTTGAAGTTTGAGGTGGCAAGACAAGCAAGCAGCCCCAGTCTCTGTGCCTCTGTGCGAGCAGTGCCATGGGCAGAGGAGGCTGAGCAACAGCTTTCCAGGCTAGCCCTTTCTGGCTGCCAGCTATCTGCAGACTTTCGCATTTTCGGAGCAGGGCTACGAAAGGAACCTGGCAGGGATACCCGTTCCCAGGATACGTTTGAAGTTTGAGGTGGCAAGACAAGCAAGCAGCCCCAGTCTCTGTGCCTCTGTGCGAGCAGTGCCATGGGCAGAGGAGGCTGAGCAACAGCTTTCCAGGCTAGCACCTGCTGGCTGCCAGCTATCTGCAGACGTTCGCATCTTCGGAGCAGGGCTACGAAAGGAGCCTGGCAGGGATACCCGTTCCCAGGATACGTTTGAAGTTTGAGGTGGCAAGACAAGCAAGCATCTCCAGTTTCTGTGCCTCTGTGCGAGCATTGCCATGGGCAGATGAGGTTGAGCAACAACTTTCCAGGCTAGGCCCTTCTGGCTGTAAGTTATATGCAGACGTTCGCATCTTCGGAGGAGGGCTGCAAGAGGAGTCTGGCAGGCACCCCCCCATTCCCAGGCTACGTTTTAATTTTGAGGTGGCAAGACAAGCAAGAAGCCCCAGTCTCTGTGGTTTTGAGAGAGCAGTGCCATGGGTAGATGAGGCTGAGCAACAGCTTTCCAGGCTAGCCCCTTCTGGCTGCCAGCTATCTGCAGACTTTCGCATTTCAAGAGCAGGGCTGCAAGTGGAATCTCGCAGGCACCCCCCCAATTCCCAGGCTACGTTTGAAGTTTGAGGTGGCAAGACAAGCAAGCAGCCCCATTCTCTGTGCCTCTGTGCGAGCAGTGCCATGGGCAGATGAGGCTGAGCAACAGCTTTCCAGGCTAGCCCCTTCTGGCTGCCAGTTATCTGCAGACGTTCGCATTTTCGGAGCAGGGCTGGGAAAGGAGCCTGGCAGGGATACCACCATTCCCAGGATACGTTTGAAGTTTGAGGTGGCAAGACAAGCAAGCATCTCCAGTTTCTGTGCCTCTGTGCGAGCATTGCCATGGGCAGATGAGGCTAAGCAACAGCTTTCCAGTCTAGCCACTTCTGGCTGTAAGTTATCTGCAGACGTTCGCATCATCGGAGCAGGACTGCAAGTGTAGTCTGGCAGGCACCTCCCCATTCCCAGGACACGTTTGAAGTTTGAGGTGGCAAGACAAGTAAGCAGCCCCAGTCTCTGTGGTTCGGAGAGAGCAGTGCCATGGGCAGAGGAGGCTGAGCAACAGCTTTCCAGGCTAGCCCCTTCTGGCTGCCAGCTATCTGCAGACGTTCGCACTTTCGGAGCAGGGCTGCGAAAGGAGCCTGGCAGGGATACCCGTTCCCAGGATACGTTTGAAGTTTGAGGTGGCAAGACAAGCAAGCAGCCCCAGTCTCTGTGGTTCCGAGAGAGCACTGCCATGGGCAGATGAGGCTGAGCAACTGCTTTCCAGGCTAGCCCCTTCTGCCTGCAAGCTATCTGCAGACATTCGCACTTTCGGAGCTTGGCTGCGAAAGGAGCCTGGCAGGGATACCCTTTCCCAGGATACGTTTGAAGTTTGAGGTGGCAAGACAAGCAAGCAGCCCCAGTCTCTGTGCCTCTGTGCGAGCAGTGCCATGGGCAGATGAGGCTGAGCAACAGCTTTCCAGGCTAGCCCCTTCTGCCTGCAAGCTACATGCAGACGTTCGCACTTTCGGAGCAGGGCTGCGAAAGGAGCCTGGCAGGGATACCCGTTCCCAGGACACGTTTGAAGTTTGAGGTGGCAAGACAAGCAAGCAGCCCCAGTCTCTCTGGTTCGGAGAGAGCAGTGCCATGGGCAGATGAGGCTGAGCAACAGCTTTCCAGGCTAGCCCCTTCTGGCTGCAAGCTATCTGCAGACGTTCGCACTTTCGGAGCAAGGCTGCGAAAGGAGCCTGGCAGGGATACCCGTTCCCAGGATACGTTTGAAGTTTGAGGTTGCAAGACAAGTAAGCAGCCCCAGTCTCTGTGGTTCGGACAGAGCAGTGCCATGGGCAGATGAGGCTGAGCAACAGCTTTCCAGGCTAGCCCCTTCTGGCTGCCAGCTATCTGCAGACGTTCGCATCTTCAGAGCAGGGCTGCGAAAGGAGCCTGGCAGGGATCCCCGTTCCCAGGATACGTTTGAAGTTTGAGGTGGCAAGACAAGCAAGCAGCCCCAGTCTCTGTGCCTCTGTGCGAGCAGTGCCATGGGCAGAGGAGGCTGAGCAACAGCTTTCCAGGCTAGCCCCTTCTGGCTGCCAGCTATCTGCAGACGATCGCACTTTCAGAGCAGGGCTGCGAATGGAGCCTGGCAGGGATACCGGTTCCCAGGATACGTTTGAAGTTTGAGGTGGCAAGACAAGCAAGCAGCTCCAGTCTCTGTGCCTCTGTGCGAGCAGTGCCATGGGCAGATGAGGCTGAGCAACAGCTTTCCAGGCTAGCCCCTTCTGCCTGCAAGCTACATGCAGACGTTCGCACTTTCGGAGCAGGGCTGCGAAAGGAGCCTGGCAGGGATACCTGTTCCCAGGATACGTTTGAAGTTTGAGGTGGCAAGACAAGCAAGCAGCCCCAGTCTCTGTGGTTCCGAGAGAGCAGTGCCATGGGCAGAGGAGGCTGAGCAACAGCTTTCCAGGCTAGCCCCTTCTGCCTGCCAGCTATCTGCAGACTTTCTCATTTTCGGAGCAGGGCTGCGAAAGGAGCCTGGCAGGGATACCTGTTCCCAGGATACGTTTGAAGTTTGAGGTGGCAAGACAAGCAAGCAGCCCCAGTCTCTGTGGTTCCGAGAGAGCAGTGCCATGGGCAGATGAGGCTGAGCAACAGCTTTCCAGGCTAGCCCCTTCTGGCTGCCAGCTATCTGCAGACATTCGCATCTTCGGAGCAGGGCTGCGAAAGGAGCCTGGCAGGGATACCCGTTCCCAGGATACGTTTGAAGTTTGAGGTTGCAAGACAAGTAAGCAGACCCAGTCTCTGTGGTTCGGACAGAGCAGTGCCATGGGCAGATGAGGCTGAGCAACAGCTTTCCAGGCTAGCCCCTTCTGGCTGCAAGCTATCTGCAGACGTTCGCACTTTCGGAGCAGGGCTGCGAAAGGAGCCTGGCAGGGATACCCGTTCCCAGGATATGTTTGAAGTTTGAGGTGGCAAGACAAGCAAGCAGCCCCATTCTCTGTGGTTCCGAGAGAGCAGTGACATGGGCAGAGGAGGCTGAGCAACAGCTTTCCAGGCTAGCCCCTTCTGCCTGCCAGATATCTGCAGTCGTTCGCACTTCGGAGCAGGGCTACGAAAGGAGCCTGGCAGGGATACCCGTTCCCAGGATACGTTTGAAGTTTGAGGTGGCAAGACAAGTAAGCAGCCCCAGTCTCTGTGGTTCGGAGAGAGCAGTGCCATGGGCAGAGGAGGCTGAGCAACAGCTTTCCAGGCTAGCCCCTTCTGCCTGCCAGCTATCTGCAGACGTTCGCATCTTCAGAGCAGGGCTGCGAAAGGAGCCTGGCAGGGATACCCGTTCCCAGGATACGTTTGAAGTTTGAGGTGGCAAGACAAGCAAGCAGCCCCAGTCTCTGTGCCTCTGTGCGAGCAGTGCCATGGGCAGAGGAGGCTGAGCAACAGCTTTCCAGGCTAGCCCCTTCTGCCTGCAAGATATCTGCAGACGTTCGCACTTTCGGAGCAGGGCTGCGAAAGGAGCCTGGCAGGGATACCCGTTCCCAGGATACGTTTGAAGTTTGAGGTGGCAAGACAAGCAAGCAGCCCCAGTCTCTGTGATTCCGAGAGAGCAGTGCCATGGGCAGAGGAGGCTGAGCAACAACTTTCCAGGCTAGCCCCTGCTGGCTGCCAGCTATCTGCACATGTTCGCATTTTCTGAGCAGGGATGCGAAAGGAGCCTGGCAGGGATACCCGTTCCCAGGATACATTTGAAGTTTGAGATGGCAAGACAAGCAAGCATCCCCAGTCTCTGTGGTTCGGAGACAGCACTGCCATGGGCAGATGAGGCTGAGCAACAGCTTTCCAGGCTAGCCCCTGCTGGCTGCCAGCTATCTGCAGACATTCGCATCTTCAGAGCAGGGCTGCGAAAGGAGCCTGGCAGGGATACCCGTTCCCAGGATACGTTTGAAGTTTGAGGTGGCAAGACAAGTAAGCAGCCCCAGTCTCTGTGGTTCGGAGACAGCAGTGCCATGGGCAGATGAGGCTGAGCAACAGCTTTCCAGGCTAGCCCCTTCTGGCTGCCAGCTATCTGCAGACGTTCTCATCTTCAGAGCAGGGCTGCGAAAGGAGCCTGGCAGGGATACCCGTTCCCAGGATACGTTTGAAGTTTGAGGTGGCAAGACAAGCAAGCAGCCCCAGTCTCTGTGGTTCCGAGAGAGCAGTGCCATGGGCAGATGAGGCTGAGCAACAGCTTTCCAGGCTAGCCCCTTCTGCCTGCCAGCTATCTGCAGACGTTCGCACTTCGCAGCAGGGCTACGAAAGGAGCCTGGCAGGGATACCCGTTCCCAGGATACGTTTGAAGTTTGAGGTTGCAAGAGAAGTAAGCAGCCCCAGTCTCTGTGGTTCGGAGAGAGCAGTGCCATGGGCAGAGGAGGCTGAGCAACAGCTTTCCAGGCTAGCCCCTTCTGGCTGCCAGCTATCTGCAGACGTTCGCACTTTCGGAGCAGGGCTGCGAAAGCAGCCTGGCAGGGATACCCGTTCCCAGGATACGTTTCAAGTTTCAGGTGGCAAGACAAGCAAGCAGCCCCAGTCTCTGTGGTTCCGAGAGAGCAGTGCCATGGGCAGATGAGGCTGAGCAACTGCTTTCCAGGCTAGCCCCTTCTGCCTGCAAGCTATCTGCAGACGTTCGCATTTTCGGAGCAGGGCTACGAAAGGAGCCTGGCAGGGATACCCATTCCCAGGATACGTTTGAAGTTTGAGGTGGCAAGACAAGCAAGCATCTCCAGTTTCTGTGCCTCTGTGCGAGCATTGCCATGGGCAGATGAGGTTGAGCAACAGCTTTCCAGGCTAGGCCCTTCTGGCTCTAAGTTATATGCAGACGTTCGCATCTTCGGAGGAGGGCTGCAAGTGGAGTCTGGCAGGCACCCCCCCCATTCCCAGGCTACGTTTTAATTTTGAGGTGGCAAGACAAGCAAGAAGCCCCAGTCTCTGTGGTTTGGAGAGAGCAGTGCCATGGGCAGATGAGGCTGAGCAACAGCTTTCCAGGCTAGCCCCTTCTGGCTGCCAGCTATCTGCAGACGTTCGCATCTTCGGAGCAGGGCTGCAAGTGGAATCTCGCAGGCACCCCCCCATTCCCAGGCTACGTTTGAAGTTTGAGGTGGCAAGACAAGCAAGCAGCCCCAGTCTCTGTGCCTCTGTGCGAGCAGTGCCATGGGCAGAGGAGGCTGAGCAACAGCTTTCCAGGCTAGCCCCTGCTGGCTGCCAGCTATCTGCAGATGTTCGCATTTTCTGAGCAGGGATGCGAAAGGAGCCTGGCAGGGATACCCGTTCCCAGGATACATTTGAAGTTTGAGGTGGCAAGACAAGCAAGCATCCCCAGTCTCTGTGGTTCGGAGACAGCACTGCCATGGGCAGATGAGGCTGAGCAACAGCTTTCCAGGCTAGCCCCTGCTGGCTGCCAGCTATCTGCAGACGTTCGCATCTTCAGAGCAGGGCTGCGAAAGGAGCCTGGCAGGGATACCCGTTCCCAGGATACGTTTGAAGTTTGAGGTGGCAAGACAAGCAAGCAGCCCCAGTCTCTGTGGTTCCGAGAGAGCAGTGCCATGGGCAGATGAGGCTGAGCAACAGCTTTCCAGGCTAGCCCCTTCTGCCTGCCAGCTATCTGCAGACGTTCGCATTTTCAGAGCAGGGCTGCGAAAGGAGCCTGGCAGGGATACCGGTTCCCAGGATACGTTTGAAGTTTGAGGTTGCAAGAGAAGTAACAAGCCCCAGTCTCTGTGGTTCCGAGAGAGCAGTGCCATGGGCAGAGGAGGCTGAGCAACAGCTTTCCAGGCTAGCCCCTTCTGCCTGCAAGCTACATGCAGACGTTCGCACTTTCGGAGCTTGGCTGCGAAAGGAGCCTGGCAGGGATACCCGTTCCCAGGATACGTTTCAAGTTTCAGGTGGCAAGACAAGCAAGCAGCCCCAGTCTCTGTGCCTCTGTGAGAGCAGTGCCATGGGCAGATGAGGCTGAGCAACGGCTTTCCAGGCTAGCCCCTTCTGGCTGCCAGCTATCTGC